>NC_090725.1:190328651-190353651 GCF_036898095.1 Palaemon carinicauda
ATCATGAAATGTTAATAAGAATTATAACAGAAATCCAACATATCTATTCTATCAGTTATTAACAATTAAAACAGGTTACGGAAAAGATAGAGTAAGCCATGCTGGAAAGACTAGGAAAGGGGGTTACTGGAGGGATACGAGGACGGTCTAGACTCTAGACGGAGGGAGAGAAGGAGAAGGCATAGCCCGGGTAGTATAGGTGTTCGAATTGCTTCACTTACTTACCTGATTCACTTGACTAGGGCTTTATTATGACTGGAGTAAATACCTTAATTAACGAGATTTGCCAGTGCATTAAAGTTTCAAAATTAGAGGGAAGTCTATAGAGTGCTGTGTCAAAGTACCATTCTGATCAAGTAATTTGTATGGGAGGTATTAAGGAAAAAAACACTATTTTTCTCCAGAAATGCATAATTAGTAAATAATATGTTTAATAAGATAGCAATAGATGAGGCTGAGTTTTACTTTTAATTGAATATCCAAATAATATCAACGACGAATTAATAAATTATCAAAATGAATCAAATATTGCTGTCCCATAGGACAGCAATATATATTTTTCCTTTTATCATAGAATATCTATTAAAATATTTGGATATATGGAATTTACTATATCAGCCAAAAAAAATCAGTATAGTCAAATAATTTTATTTTCATTTTCGCTATGCTATGGATCCAAGGTAGAGTTTCCAGATGTTAGATAATCATCATTACATGGCAGACCTTAAAATGCATTAAATAAATTTTTACATTTGTATAAGCAGGACTTTTTATATGTGGTATTAGCATTTTGCCTGTGTTGTTATGACGTGTATATATGACTTTGATGATGAGGGGAGGGAATAATTATTAGGATTTTTATACATTTTGGTATTACTACATCAACAATACGTTTTGATTTTATGCTCTTTTCTCTGCAACTCATACATATTGTTGGGGATCTGCAAGGAGGTCATATATATTCAGCTCTGCATCATATGTTGTTTCTTTCTCATATTGGAGTAGATCTGGTTTGGTGACTACAGGAGTGGGGACTTGCAACCTCATCTTACCTTGCAGATAAGCTCGTTTGATGTGTTCTTGTTGATAAACAGTACACAGGCTGGTTGAAATCCATTCTTTCTTGGAGTTGTGGTACTGCTCCCATCGATATTCCTTGAAAATAGAACAATTAGTCTTTTTAAATCAAGATACAAGGGATTATTTAGCATTGCTTGTCATGTGTAGTGAGCGTACTTCTACAACTAATTCATCCCTAGAGAGAGATCCATGGATGCTTTTAGACCAAACATCTTTGAACTCACCTTACTAGTGCTGTCACAACCACTGAGATCTCGAATGGTTGGGAAGCACGGCGCCAAACCATTTTTCAGTTGATTAGCCAACAGGTGAACTGGTATGATTTTCTTGGTTTTCAGTTACCAATCTTTATGAACAGCATTCGTTATTGCCAGGTGCTTTTGAAGAGGAAGATGAGGAAGGCAAATACATGTGTCAGGTTAATGAATCAAGAATGATTATACATCATTGATATGAAACCTGATTCTATCACCAGCTTCTACTTGGCTGTTTGAGAGCTTTGTGATCTTAATTTCCGTACCAACTAACAGTTTTATAAATTCATTACTATATGCTCCTCTCAAGATTCCATTGTCCGATTTGATATTCTGTAGATTGTACTTGAATTCATACCGTTGCAACTGAACTTTATTTAACATTGAGCCTCCGAACATTGCAAGATGAACACATTCTCTGATTGTCAGACCTAAAGGTCATAGTAATTTGTTCTGGATGAACTTCTCTTTGAAAGTTGACTGATAGTTCCCTCGTTAAGAAAGCTTCATTGAGCTTCATCAATTTGATGCCATGCTTACTTGTAAGGAAGTGGGATGTGCTGGTCAATTCATACTTCAGGAGCTCTAGTATGCTATACACTCTTCCTCTATCGTAGTCATTTTACCTAACCATTTCTGCATCATCCCTTTTCACCATCGATTTCTTTGTTGTTGACTGAGTATGAATACAATAAAAAAAAGGGGTCTTGCATTTGGGAGGAATTGTAACATGCAGGAGTTTCTCCTTATTATTATTATTATTATTATTATTATTATTATTATTATTATTATTATTATTATCATCACTTGCTAAGATACAACCCTAGTTGGAAAGGCAAAATGCTATAAGCCCAAGGGCTCTAACATGGAAACTAGACCAGTGAGGAAAGGAAATAGGCAAACTACAAGAAAAGTAATTAATAATTAAAATATAATATTTTAAGAACAGTAACGGCAATAAAATAAATATATTATATATAAACTACAAAAGCTTCACAAAACAAGTGGAATAAAAATAAGATAGAATAGTGGGCCCGAGTTTACCTTCAAGCAAGACAACTCTACACCAAGAGAGGGAAAGACCAGAGAAGAGAGGCTATGGCACTGTCCAAGACCAGAGTACAATGGTTCGATTTTGGAGTGTCCTTCTCCTGAAAGAGCTGCTTACCATAGCTAGAGAGTCTCTTCTAACCTTACAAAGAGGAAAGTAGCCACTGAAAAATTGCATTGAAGTAGTTAACCCCTGGAGTGAGGAAAAATTGTTTGGTAATCTCAGTGTTATCAGGTGTATGAGGACAGAGGAGAATATGTAAAGAATAGGCAATACTATTTGGTGTATGTGTAGCAAAAGGAAAATGAGCCGTAAACCGAGAGAATGGTCCAATGTATTATTATTTGGCCAGTCAAAGGACCCAATAACTCTCTAGCAGCAGTATCTTAACGGATGACTGGTGCCCTTGCCAACCTATTATCCTATAATCTAGTTTTGATCAAATCTTGTTACCCTTCTCAACAATTTTCAGGCATTGGGGTAATCTGTTAACAACCTCTTGGGTTACTTCAGCTCAGTAAAGATTTTGTGAATGAATGAATGGATGATTTGAAGCTCTCTGGCATCCTGACACCGAAGGTCGTTGACGTTGATATCGTTTATTATAAACAAAGATTAAAAGAATATTCAACTAAAACTAGAAGAGCAAATATGTTATAAAAGTTAAATACCATTAAGAAGACCTGCTTCTGATATAATTTTTGAAAATGCCACTAGCATTGTATGACACATCATGTCCAAGGATCTTGGCAAGGATGAACCTGCCATCCTCAACCCGACCATCAAGCAGATATCTATTTCTTTCAGTACTATAATTGGGGCATTCAGTCAACAAATGCCTCAATGTCAAAGGTATCAAACAGTTGTTGCAATATGGTTGGTGTTGGCCAGCCAGCAGAAACTCGTGTGTCATCCGAGTGTGACCAATATGGAAACGACAAAGAGTAGTCTGCCATTTTTGGGGCATCCCATTATACCTCCATGGGTATATTACAAACGCAATTTCTCTCATCTTAGTGTCGGTTAAGCTATCACAATGCTGTTGCTAATCATTATAAATAGAATTCTTAATTGCTGGTGAAAAATTATTACAGAGAATGGGATACCTTCTTGGTAGCAACTCAGCTACAGTACTCTGCCAGTGAATCTGCCTCTTCATTTCCAGATACACCTACGTGTTGCGTAACCCAGCAAAATTGAACTGTTATACCTTTCAGGCCAATAATCAAAAGCCACAGTCTGTAAAGGGTTTAAAACTAAAGGGTTACTAGAATTAAAACCTTCTAAAGCTTGAGGACACTTCTTGAATCACTATAAATGGTAAAATTGCCCTCCTCTTTTAATGCTATTTTCTCAATAGCGGTTAGTATGCCATATAATTCAACAGTAAATATGAAAGATATTGAAAGAAGTGCACCTCTACAGTTAAAAGAGCTACTATATACTCCAAATCTAACGCCAGCAACAGATTTGGAGCCATCGGTATATATAAAAGTTGATTCCCTATGTTCTTCAACATGTTCCATAAAAAGAGACCGAGCTTCTAATTCAGTCATGTTATTTTTAACACCAATAAAATATTTACAAAAAGATATCTCTGGTAATTTCCACGGAGGGGTTGATGATATCTTAAATGGAAGCATCTTACCTCTAATTTTATCAAGACTGTTTAGTAATTGTTGTACCCGAAAGCCATAAGGTTAAGGAAATTTTGGGTGCAACTCAGAGTATGTTGAGTGCCTTACAAGGCTTGCAGTCTGAAAGGCTAAAGAGGTAGGGAGTCTTTGTAACCTAAACCAATTCCGAATAATGGAAGACATTCAGCAATGCTCAAGAGGTAACTCTCCACCATCAACAAGAAGACTTGAGATAGGTGAGGTTCTAAACGCTCCTGTGGACAATCTAATACCAGCATGATGTTTTGAATCTAATATCTTTAATCGGCTTGGTATGGGTGAGGAGTATATTTCACACCCATAACTAATTTAGGAAAATATTAATGCCTTGTATAATTTTAAAATAGTTTTATGGTCTGTAAAATAGTTTTACGGTCTGCCCTCCCTGATGTATGGGACAATACTTTTAAAAGATTCAGAGCCTCAAGACATTTAGTTTTCAATGCCTTTAAGTGAGAAACCCATGTAAGCCTAGAATCGAAAATCAATCCTAAAAATTTAGCTTCAGCTACACATTGGATCCGTTGGCCTTTCATATGTACATCCGGATCTGGATGTACTTCCCGGATACGACAGAAATGAATAATAGTAATTTTGCTTATTGAAAACTTGAACCCATTCATATCAGCCCACCGAATAATTTTTCAATTGAGAGTTGTAGTTTTCTCTCAATCATTGCCATTCTAGCTCCAGCATATGATATAGAGAGATCATCCACAAATAATGTTAAGAGAATGTCTTGGGGAATGAGTGAGGATATCCCATTAATTGCTAGTGCAAACAGAGTTATACTCAGAACACTACCCTGGGGAACTCCATCTTGACATTTCATCTCTGATAGAGTTTCCCAAACTCTTACTTGAAAAACTCTACGTAAAAGAGATGCTTGGGTAAACAGTGGTAGCTCTTCTCTTAATTCCAATTCATGAATGGTTTTAAGTATACCATATCTCCATGCTGTATCATATACCTTTTCAAGGTAAAAAAAAAAAGACTTACATGTTGCTGTCTGGATGCAAAGGCTTCACAAATAGAAGACTCAAGTCGTATCAACATATCAGTTGTTGAGTGCATTTTTCTGAGTCCACACTGGATAGGGGATAAAATATCTTTCTTTTCCAGGTACCACACCAGTCTTGCATTGACCATCTTCTCCATGATCTTATATAAGCAAGATGTCAATGCAATTGGTCGATAATTTGTTGCTAAAAACTTGTCCTTACCCGGTTTTATAAAGGCGAAAATAATGCCTACTTCCCAAACACTTGGATATCTATGATCCTGCCATAATCTATTAATAATACTTGAAATGAATAACTTTGTATTAACTGGTGCATGTTTAACCATTACATATGGAATTCCATCGGGTCCAGTGGAAAAGGCAGAATCAAATTCTCTTTCAGTAAAAGGAGAATTGTATGACTCCTCTCTTGCTGTTGAGAAATTTAGAACTTTCTTTTCTTCAATGTTCCTATGCTAGTGACCAGAGGCTGCTACACACTTGCATGATATATTTGAGATATGGTCAGTAAGGTCATTGCTAACTTCAATTGCTCCAGTCACATAATGACCATTCGCTTTCAACACTGGTGGTGGGTTGGGGGTGAATTTGCCAGCTATCTTTTTTACTTTCCTCTACACACAAGATGGTGGTGTTCTACTATTAATGGAGGAAACAAAAGACACCCATGACTGGCGCCTAGCTTCTTTCATGGCACAACAGAACTGTGCTCTACAATTCTTGTATATAATTAAACTCAATAGTATGGCGTCTGCGCAATCGTATTAGAGATCTTCTTGTGGCTCTGTGCAGGGCAGATAGTTCTGAAGACCACCAGGGGACTGGTCGTCGTTTGAATAACCCTGTGGTTTTGGGAATTAAATTGACCCCTGCTGTATGGAGAGTTCCATTCAGTAAGTCTATGGCATCATCAATATTTTCAAATTGTTTGGCATCCCCCCCAAATTATGCTTAGCTCACAAAATTCATCCTAGTCAGCCTTGTCAAGATTCCATCATAGTGATCACAGTAAAGTGGACCAATGTTGGTGTTTTAACGATTGGTGCATGATCACTTGTATGCCAATCATCTAATGTCCTCCATTTGAAATCGAGAAGGCAATTAGAGCTTACGATTGATAGGTCAATACATGACAAGGTACCTGTTTGGACATGAAAGTGTGTGGGGTCTCATGTATTAAGGAGTCCCACATATTTATTTTCCACAATTGATTGATATGATATTTCCCCTTGTGTTTGCTAAAACATCACTCCACAAAGAATGTCTACCATTCAAATCTCCAAGTAAAAGAAAAGGCTGAGGGAGTTGTTGAATCACCTTTACTAAGTTATATAAAAGGTTACCGTTTGGAGACAAATACAGAGAACAAATTGTATATTCTCTCCCTATATCAATCTGTACAACCACTACCTGCAGAGGTGTACGAATAGACAAAGATACTTGGGAAACATCTCGAAGAACGCATATGAGACTTCTGCCATGGCTCCCCACTTAATGATCATATGGTGCCCTATAACTAATATATTCGCGAGGACAGGGAGTATTATGATTAAGTTTGCTCTCCTATAGGCATAAAATTATGGAAGAATGCTCATAAATAAGGATCTTAACTTCTTCATATTTGGCCCTTAAACCCTGACAATTCCATTACAAAATGGAGGAAAAAACTATGGTTTATATTTTGTTAGACCCCTTGGATGAAGTCTTCCTATTATCAGTTTTTGATTTAACACTATTTCTAGGTGGTATTTATTAAAGAGGGTGTTGATAGATGGGGTTTTGCATTTATGATTTTTTTTTGCTTTTTTTATCTAAAGGTTGAGGGGGATGGTGGACCTCAACTTGAATTTCCGATTTATTTTAATTGACCTCAATCTGATCAGAAACATCAACAGACAAAGCATCATATTTATTTGACGTCCTAATTTTGATATATCTTATGGAAGGGGGTGAGAGAGATGAGGTCCCTCCCTTTTCCGATTAATAGGTGGTAAGCTACCAGGTTTTTGCACCTTCCACAATACAGGTGCACCTGGTGACTTGGTGTCGGGTGGAATATATATATAAATATACATACACACACACACACACACACACATATATATATATATATATATATATATATATATATCACAAGTACATGTGATTTCAATCTCTCTTGATAGCTCAGTCGGTAGAGTCGCCGCAGGCATAGTTTCCAGCCGAACAGTTGGGGGTTCGAATCTCCACCCGGCCAGAAGCTGTTACCATAAAATGAATTCTAAGTGGATATATTCCCAAGATAGAATTCGGTATTAAATGCCATTTGTGGGTGATATTTACACACACACAAACACACACACACACACACACACACATATATATATATATATATATATATATATATATATATATAAATATATATATATACATGTACACAATATATACACATACAGTACCTAATACAGGAAATTTTTCTCATAGAGTTAGGAAAGCAACACTAGAGAAAGTTTGTAAACTTAGGAGAAGGTTGAAGTAATATTGAGAGAAAGAAAAGAAATGAGAAAAAGAGAGAAATCTAGATTCGAAATGGGGGAACAATTTCCCCAAGTTCGAGAGCCCTGTTGCCCATCATCAAATTTCAGCACAGGAATGATACGCCATGCTGAAGGTCAATGACTTCCTCAAGGCAAAGATTTTCTGAAGCCTGATTCCAGCAGAGAATGGATTGATTACTGATTTCTTTGGACAATCATCGCCAGTCTTCAGAAAACTTGGGACGCACTCATGGTGTAGGTTCAGTTCGCTATCTACCACGTCTCCCAAGTTACACCATTCCGGAAATTGTACCACATGAAGATCTTTCACGTTATTATGTGTTAACGTAATCTTTGCTTTTGTTTTCGTCATCATTGTTACTGCATTTATGTTTTATGTAAAATTAGTATAAGATTTAATTTACAAGGCTTTAGTTGTAAATTTAATTTTCTATTTTGAAGTGCTGTTTTAACCTCCTCCCGCTCGTTTAAAGATTTATAGGTGTCTAGTTTAACGCTTGTTTCTTTTCTGTGTTTTCTGAATCCTTGGTGAGAAGAGACACCTGTGTTTACCTGTGAGGAACTCTATCACTAAAACACACAGTTCGAGCTGAAGGTTACTATGACCAACTTCAGCAGCTGACTTTTCCGAGGATTGCAACAGTAACGTTCGACGGCTTTTAGCAGGTGCATTTCTGCCACCTGCGGTGATTTGTATTTCCTGTATGTTCTCTTCTGTGGTCCGCGGCGACGACATCGGAATCCTGGCTTTCAAGGTGGACCCAGGAAAGACTCCACCGTCGGCGCATCCTCGCCATGGTCAGCTGCGGGAGCCTTAGAGCTCGTGGTATCATGCAGGGAGGCAGTTGTCAGGTAGGAGAGATTATTTACCTTTTTATGGTTTGGGACTCCATTTCCCTCCCTTTTGATGAGGAGTCCTGCGGAGCTGCACTCCATATAATAGCAGAGTGAATTGGAGTCGCTGCTTTGTTTGGAGCGGGTGGTGGTTACATCCAGCCCCAAAGAGTGTGAGAAAATTTATATATTTTGTGTTTTGTTTAGCTTTTAAGTTATTTGACTCTCTCTCGTTGAGAGTGTGGTGTTTCCCGTCGGCGAATTTTGTTAAATACCAATTGTGTGTAGTTAATTATCTAAATGTTTGACTCTCTCTCTTTGAGAGTGTGGTGTTTCCTGTTAGGGAATTTTTTCATTGGTTAAGGATTAATTGTTAATTGTTATTTGTTAAGGCTTAGCTGTTAATAGTTAGTGTCAAGTTGTTAATTCATATTGTTAGGTAGTCACAAGGTTGACTGTTTTAAAAATTGTTGTTAATATATATTGTTGAGTTTTCCCAAGTGTTTCCATTTCCACTGACCAATTTTTATGCCTGATATTTTGACAGTCACTGGCCTTTCTTATTAAGCAATATATATATATATATATATATATATATATATATATATATATATATATATATATATATATATATATATATGTATGTATGTATGTATGTATGTATATATATATATATATATATATATATATATAATATACTTCAATAAACTTACGTTAATTGGCAAAAGAAAAACATGAATGACAAAATTAGATACCTTTATTATTTTGAATATCTGTACATGATAGGGAGTTATTTAAAAAATCAAACTAACAAGTAGTGTTTTCAACAGATGATAAATCATTAGTAAAATTCCTTGGACCATGGCTGTGTACATAATCTTCAAAAGATACTTTACTGGTTTTCCATCTACTTACTTTTTGTACCATATCCTGCTGAGATAGCTTGGGTAGCACCTGAAGATTGAAAACTTTTTGCTGAGTAAAAATTCCTAGGTAAACCTACTAAAGCAATGTATTTTTTTAATATATTAGTGATAGCCTGGCTAGATAAAGCACCATATGGGCTTTTCAAAGATATAAAAAAAAACAGGCCCATTAGGCTTTCTAAAGTTCTGTGTTCTATACAAATAACATCTCATGGTATGAACAGGACATAAGTTAACTTCACTTGAAGGTGCTTCATCAGCTACAAACCCATGCCTTTTACTATAATTTTATTACCATGAATAATTATAGACATGTTACCATTTTCATCATAGATTACCTGATCATCTGTAAATTAATAGTTATGAACTTTATCTGACTCATCGACCTGATATCACCGCCTTGGGGGCAATGTCCAAAGGGCGTAACATAGTAACAACGGCTAATAAACAAGTACATTTTAATCTCAAATTTTTTACATCAATAGTGTGATTATCCTCTTTGATGAACAAATTTGAAAATTTGTTAAGTGGCCTAACATTGGAAATCATTCTTAGGGTTGTAGTACTTGATTTTACAATACTTGACACTAAATGCTTGATAAACAAATCATTAGTAATTTCAATTTTGTAATGTGCAGTATATACATGATATAGTGAGAACAATATACAGTTCAGCATTGATGAAGGTCTGTCAGTCTCTGATGAAATAGGTAATAAACATTCTGTCAATACACTAGAAGTGGAAGGTGGAAAATCCTCCCCAGATTTATCACATAAATATTTAATGTTTCCAAGATACATATAATAATTATTGTTGATTGTGCCCACCCAAAATTTCAGTCTTAATGCTGCTTGAAGTGACCACCCCTGTGGAAGTGCCGGTTGTTTCCACAAACTCTCCAAGCAAACATTTTCCATCTACTGTTTTGCATTGGCTCTGGTAAAGCAGGATTCAGTTGAATGATTGCTTTCTTGGACACCCTGACAGGTGGACATATTGACAACTGGGTTAGAGTTTTGAACTATATCTGAGCTGGCCACCATGGGGCTATTACTGTAGCATGTGCTCTCCGACCTTCTATTACTGAAAGAACTTTGTCTAAAAGTCTTATAGGTGGATTTACAAAGTTTTTCTCCCTTTCCCAATCCTTTTGTGCCAGAGCATCCAATTTCATACCATTTGGGTCGAGAAATCTTGTGTTGTAGATTGGTAGTTTTATAGATGTCGCAGTTGTGAACCTGTCTATTGTGTGAGATCCCCACATCGAGTCCAAAACCGGAACATCTGTCATCACAGCATCCACTCGTGTTTGTCCAACATTCTTGATAGCATATCCTCCTGGGTGTTTAGTTTACCGCTCAAATGACGAGCAATATTTGTTAGATTGTTTTGTATAGCCTTGGCTCATATTAACTTCGCAATTTCTGTCAACTCCACTACTGAACCACCCATGTGATTGATGTATGCTACTGTAGCAATGTTGTCTGATTAAACTTGAATCGTTTTTCCTTTTAGACTGGGAAGAGAGGCTCTTACGCTTAGAAGAACCGCCATCAACTCTCTTATATTGGAGTGTTTGTGAGACATTTCTGGGTCCCAGAAACCCTGACCAAGAGTTCTCTGTTCTTTGTAATGCTCTCCCCAACTAAGTTGGGATGCTTCTTTCACCAGCTGGCCGTCGACTTCTGAGGGTAATATTACTTTCCCATTCCACTTTGCTAATGATTCATACCACCACAAGAGATCTTTCTTGACACATGAGTCCAGTTCTTGTTAAGATTCCCATGTATTTTTTGTTTGATCAACTTGTACACATGTCTTAGCATTAATCTGCCTGGCAACGCTGCTTTACATATATACAGTAATTGCACTGGCCAGTGATTTTTGACAAAACTCTTGCAGACACTGACTTTTGAGTTAACACCCTTTTAATGATTTTCCTAACTTTAGAAATCTTAGTACTAGGTACCTTTAGCATTGGTATTCCATTATAGACTTAGGAATTAATATGGATTTATCAAAGTTGATTTTCCGACCAAGGTCAGTAATTGTGTCTACGACCACTTCAGTATCTAGTAGTAGTGAGGTTTTAGGGCCACATAACAGGAATTCATCAACATAAAGTATTAACCTGATGTTGCATTCTCTTAGATACTTCACAACTGGCCTCAAAACTTTTGTAAATATATGAGGTGCAATAGAACATCCAAAATTCAACACATTCCAAACATAATATTGGTCTCTCCATTCAAACCCAAAATATATCCTAAAGTTACGTCTAATAAGTATATGATGACAACCGTCTTTCAGATCAACACTAACATAAGAATCACCATTCTTTACAACGTTTGGTAAATATGAGAAGTCTTTATATCGTGTCTTTGGTACTTCAATAAACTGATTGATAAATCTCATATCACTAATCAATCTGTATTTTTATTTTCCTTTCTTTCTAGTACATCCTATAGGTGACACACATAGGGTTTTTTTCTGAAACTTTACTAATGAAACTGTCATTTAGGTAGTTCACTATTTTTGAGTCAATAAAACATTCTTCTTCCACACTTGAAGTATAGTTCGCAAATTCACACTAATTTGGTTATGACAAAAATGGTAGTTACTCCATATTTTAGCCAGCCTATTATGTACTCAGGGGTTCCATTTTTTTCCCATGACTGTATATATTTCACAAAATTACACATTACACACAGCATCTATAACAGTTAAGCTTAAGGGATAAAATAAAATTGAGAAAAAGGAAAAAAAATCATTCACTTCACTGGTAACAAATAATCAAACACGATCTGCATAACACTAGCACTAGACCTAATTTATTCAACACAGTTCAGTATACACATTACATTAAACATTATTCTATGTTATTATCATTTACACCTTCATGCTTATTCCAGGAGAAATTGGAAGCACTTTCTGACTGTAGTTGTTGAAGTTGTAGAATGTTTCTCTGATTGTCTTTAGATATTTTGGTCTAGTACTTCGATCATTGCTAGTTATTTGCACTGCTTTTAGTAATGAATCTAATTGTTTGTCATCTAGGTTATTTGCCTCCCCCCCCCCCGTGAAAAATTTTTGAACAGTTGGGAGGTTTCGGCGACAAACTGACCAGACACCACCAATGCCGAATGTTCTTGGCGTAAATAATCAATGTGCACCTTCTGAACATTAAAAATCTCCAACAGATCCTCTTTTGACGCCTGCTCATCTAAATTCCACAGTAATTTGATAGTAGTTTCAAGGTATTTCGTCCTTTTAGCAATAACATTAGCAGTTATCTGTTCATATCTCTTGATACCAGACTTTGAGGTACCTAACACATAATTCTTGTGGTATTTTTATACCAGACACTTTGTCCTTTATCTCTAGCTAGTGTAGCCTGAGTTATATTTCCGGCTGTTCCATTAGAGGTAGAAGGGCCGGTATTCCTTATTACAGACGGCAACTTTGCTCCACGACGGCGGTCATGCATGAAAACATATATGTCGTCTAGAGATTCTAGACGACTTCTAATGTCATTTTGTCCTTCTTCCACAACTTTTAGTGTAATTTGAATGGATTTCAATAACTTATCCATCAGGAGAAGCCTGACTGCATAACGATGCCCTACAATAATGAACAGACTGATATAATATTTACAACAGACCAAATATAATTTTTTTTTCTTTGGCTTTTACTTCACACACACACACACACACACACACACACACACATATATATATATATATGATGTTTCATGTAAATTAGATTAATTAGTTAAGATTACCATATCCACCAGCGACGCAATGGTGCGATGGCACGATAAAATGAAGCAACTTTTTTTGGAAAAAGAACGACGTATTGACGCCGACGGAACGTCCCACCACCCGACCATGATAAATTGTCCCTGACGCAGTGCCCCCCAACGAGTGACACACACAGCTCTGCAAATAATTTGGCCTATTCTTTACACATTCGCTTCTTTCTTCGTACACCTAATAACACTATATAACTTCAAAATTCTTCTTAACTCAAGGGGTAACCACTATCGTTTCCAGAGGCCGTGTAATAGTGTTTTTCCCAAATATCTAACAAACTGGTTTATGAATTTCCATGAAACTACAGCAATGAATGTTTCAAACATTGGCCTAATTTTTGGTGGTACAATGAATTGACAGATGTGCTTAATTAACCCGTTTACTCTTAGAAAAAAGAGGAACTTCTTCCCTTCCTTCAGAGCGTTTCGAAGAAGTGGTACTTAATCACGTAACTGTGACGCAGAGGTTCCCCCAACCCTCCTTCGGCGTTTACACCTTCTTACCTTCTTTCCTTCATTCTCATTGTTATTAGGCTACCAAGTAAATCCCTGTTAGGAAAGACTGTGTACTGCACATATAAAATGAGCCGGAAGAGCAATAAAATGTTTTATGGTGGTAGATAATGATTAGATGGTTATCACAAATTATCAAACATAATAGAAGAGGTTTAAAACAGGGGTGTGGAATTGCACTGAGAGATTTTCTACTTGGACTCCTACAAATTTTAGATTTGCGACTAAAAAATAAAAAAAAATAAAAAAATAAAATAAAAACATTAGTAGAAGTAGAAAACAATTTATTTCCTTGAGAGTGATGATGAGTAAAATGTATGTGTCCATTTCTTGTTTTTTTTCTCCATCCCTCATAAATCTATGCTTTCCATTAATTGGTGATAACATTATTTTGGCAAAGCAAAATTAATGAATACTTTGATACAAGTATATCAGCTTAGCATGTAGACAATGTCAATGGATTTCTCCAAGTAAGGTTGACTGGTTCATTAATTGAAGTCTGGTATAATTCCAGTGACAAAGTCGCAATGATATTTGTCACATACCTTTTAAGTAACAAAAATAGGTACTGGTACTTATAACGTAAATAAATATATTAAACTATAGGTTGAAATATAATAAATCTTGTGTATGTATGAACACACACACACACACGTATATATATATATATATATATATATATATATATATATATATATATATATATATATATATATATATATATATATATATATATATGATTTCAAAATTTATCAAATGGCCGATGTCAATGCCCTTATATGAAACATCTTTTAGAAGTCTACCTTCTAAGGAATTCATGCTACTCTCTCTGGTGAAATTGATATGATAAATTAAATCAAACAATGGTCTCTGTCATTTTCTTCCTGGCAATTGATGTATCGAGTAACCTGTGTTGTATGGAAGAATGAGTCCTACGGCTTAACCTTAAGAAAACTATATTTCTATTGCTTTACCAACACTCGCTTGAAGTGCGAAGTGTAGGGTTAGCATGGCTTCTTTCGTCTCCTGTCATAAGAGTCATTCTTGATCTTCAATGTAATTGAGTGGATAAGATATAAAACGTTGGTCTTGTGTTTAGGTAAACTCTAAAGTCACGAATCACATTACCAGGTATGCTGAACTTTTACTGACAAAGAATTTCGTATTGCTTGGGGTAGGTCATATGACAGTTATCTATGGAGTTAAACAGGCGTTTAACAATTCGGGGGATGGGAGGTACAGGGGAAGAAACGTTATAACAACGTCATTGAGGGACGTCATCACTTTTGCGAATGTGTGGGTGGCTAAGACTGGCTTTAGTCTCATTTTCTTAAGTAAAAAAATTAATGAAACGTAATTGGCAATGCACAGTATTTCCCAAAATTAAGCCATTGTATGAAGCGCTCCCTGCTTTGATATCATGGAAATCCATCAGTTCTTTTAGGAGTTATTTAAAAAAAAAACACTATTACATGGCCTCTGGAAACGTTAGTAGTACACAGTTATTGTTCAGTGGCTACTTTCTTCTTCGTAAGGGTTGAAGAGACACTTTAGTTATGGTAAGCAGCTCTTCTAGGAGAAGGACACTCCGAAATCAACACTTTGTTCTTTAGTTTTGTTTAATGTCTTAAGCCTACCTGACACTTGCGCGCATTTTTGCCACGCACTGGCACGCATTGATGCGTGCCAGTGCGTCTCACTGGTGTTTTTCCCGCACTGTTCACGACCAGTTCACTCCAGTTCGCGCATCGTTCACGCGACGTTCACGCGACGTTCACGCCATGGCACGAATTGGCACGCGTAGTTCACGAGAAGTTCATGACACGTTCACGCGAGTTCGCGCATCATTCTGCATCGTTTCCGCATTGTTCACGCCAGTTCACGCCAGTTCACGAATTGGCCACTCCATATAAAAACGGGGCTTCTCCAACCCGAGGACATTCTTGGATTGGCTTCAGAAGAGACAACAATGCTTTCTGTCAGAGACACCATTGCATTGAGGAGAAGAAACGTATCTTTTTCGTTTGTATTTTTTGTTGCCCTCTATTTTTGTTTCAATAAGAAAGCATTTGATTTACATATAAATAGCAGACATAAAATATGTACAAGTATTAAGAAAACATTTTATTTTAACATTAAAAGCGGCAAACATGAAAAGTTTTTAGGCTGTTGATTTTAGGGTAATAGAAAAAAAAGTGTGTTGAAATAAGAAATCATTTTATTTTTACATTAAAACAGCAAACAGAAAAAAATTTGTTTTGCTCTTCATTTTAAGGTAATAAAGAAGAATAAGTATGTTGATGAAATAAAACATCATTTTATTTTTACATTCAAACAGCAAACTTAAAAATTTCTTGGGTTTATTTTTCAGTTCATTTTTATTTAAAACAAAAGTTTTGGGTCTTGATTGGTAATAGAGGAAAATAAGTGTGTGCATGAAATAAGACATCATTTTATTTTTACATTCAAACAGCAAATATAAACAATTATTAGGTTTATATTTTTCTTTCCTTTTCATTAATTTTTTCGTTTCCTTTTTGTTTCTCTTTATTATAAAGTTATAGAAATAGTTTGAAATAAGATATCATTTTTTTTTCACATTAAAACAGCAAATATAAAAATTTATTAGGTTTATTTTTCTTTCCTTTTCATTAATTTTTTCGTTTCCTTTTTGTTTCTCTTCATTATAAAGTTATAGAAATAGTTTGAAATAAGATATAATTTTTTTTTCACATTAAAACAGCAAATATAAAAAATTATTAGGTTTATTTTTCTATCCTTTTCATTAATATTTTCGTTTCCTTTTTGTTTCTCTTCATTATAAAGTTATAGAAATAGTTTGAAATAAGATATCATTTTTTTTTCACATTAAAACAGCAAATATAAAAATTTATTAGGTTTATTTTTCTTTCCCTTTCATTAATTTTTCGTTTCCTTTTTGTTTCTCTTCATTATAAAGTTCACGCCACTTCCCGCATCGTTCACTCCAGTTCACGCCAGTTCCCGCACTGTTCACTCCAGTTCACTCCAGTTGGCGCATCGTTCACGACTATTTCACGACTATTTTGTGCGTGCCAATGCTTGCCACAAACTTTAAACATTTCAAAGTTCTGAGCACGCATGGCACGCATTGGTACGCTCTGGCACGCGAGTTCCAGCACTGTTCACGACATTTTCACGACTCGTTCACGGGAGTTCGCGGATGCGTGCCAGTGCGTGCCATGAATGCGTGCAAGTGTCAGGTACCCTTTAGCCTTGTTCCTTGGTCTTCCACTGTTTACGATAACAGGTTTCTTGCTTAATGGTGCGCTTAGGCACACCATTCTATTTATTAGTGTATATCCTTTCATCACTCTTCTAATTTTCCTGTTGGGGCCCTTGGGCCCATAGCTTCCTGCTCTTACATCCTAGCTGAACTTAGGATGAATACTGTTTATAAGATCAGCATTGTCCCTCGTTGATGTCGCTTTACTATCATGTAGATCACTGTAATGTTGCTACATTTAACAGCATATTTACGAAGGCTACATGATAGCGTTGTCTTTTCAATAGTAGATATTACAATAAAATTATCCAGGAACAGAAAAACTGCTTCTTATCAATCCCTGAAATCTTCAGTTGGATATGTGAATTATTCCAGGAACAATTTATTCCACATCCAAAAATAACCATTCAACCCATATTGAAATAAACATTTACTGTGGCTTTTCTATGGCAGATATCAACACGAAAATTGGTATGGACAAAATAAATATCCATCCCATAAATATCCGAAAATTTTCATTCAGATATATAAAGGCTGCCGAAAATAGGCCTCCCGAGGATATCGAAAAAACGGCTACTGTGACATCTCTATGGCAAGTATCAATAAAAAATTAGAATGAATGTAGATCACATAACACCCACCAAACTCTGTGAAGATCATTTGGATATCTATGAGTAGTTTGTGGCTTCTCGCTGACAACCAGGCCATACTTATAGCAGGTATGAATATGAAAATGAGCAGGAACAAAGCTTATATATATATATATATATATATATATATATATATATATATATATATATATATATATATATATATATGTATATATATACATATATATATATATATATATATATATATATATATTCAAATAAGCCATATATATTTTTGATACATTAATGTCTGGATTCTCTTAACGACCTCCGGATCAGAGCCCCATGCGAAATCACACAAAGAGAAAAGCTTGTGACCGGCCGGGAATCGAACCCTGGTCGGCAAGCTTGTATAGACAGTGACTAAACCACTTGGCCACTTTCTTCGTGGCCAAATGGTTTAGTCACTGTCTATACAAGCTTGCCGACCAGGGTTCGATTCCCGGCCGGTCACAAGCTCTTGTCTTTGTGTGATTTCGCCTGGGGCTTTGATATTAAGGTCGTTAAAAGAATCCAGACATTAAGGTATCAAAAATATATATGGCTTATTTGAATATGAAAAACACGTCTGAATGTGCAAAATTTATCATATATATATATATATATATATATATATATATATATATATATATGTATATATATATATATGTATATATATATATATATGTATATATATATATATATATATATATATATATATATATATATATATATATATATATAAAATCCCTTAAGGTTTCATTTGGATATATTTACTGACATATAGGATCTATTGACCCCGCCGCAGAAAATATCAACTGCCATATACTATATATATATATATATATATATATATATATATATATATATATATATATATATATATATATATATATATATATGTATATATATGCATATATATATAGTCCCTTAAGGTTTTATTTGAATATATTTACTGACATAGGCGCTATTGACCCCGCCGCAGAAAATATCAATTGCCCCCCCCCCTCCCTCCACACACCCGGCGATAATGATGAAAGGGAATGTGTGGGCTTGGGTTTGGTGAGCTTCATTAGCGAAAAATTTGACATTTCATATAAGTTCCCTAATTATGTCCTCCTAGAAACTATTGATAATGATACCCTCAAATCCAGTTACCTCTTAGATATAAATGCACTTGGTGGATTACAGGGTCTGATTTCTAAAGTTTCCTGAATGCATTTTGAATTATTAACTTTCATGAAACTAAATTGTATATTTCCAGATGCAGCATACAGGATTTTCCTATTCACACAAACTACTTATCACGTCTTCTTTCAAAAGCTCCTGCTAATCGTGTGACATCAAAGAGGCTCAAGAGCACTGGAGACAAGCGCTTAGACGGGGTGTGGAAGGAGAAGGACGTCAGATACTCTATATACTAATCTGCATGACCTTATCCACCACTACCCAGTATCCATCTCCTTCTTGAAAGAATATTCTGTCTGGCTATTGTGGAGGAATCATGAGGGGACTTCTTTCTCCACCAACATCTGTGAAATGAAGGCGTTCATTGAAATCGTTATTTACAGGGAAATTGTACATTTTATCATTATTTCTAGTATTTTTAGCAATAATATTATTATTACCAGCTAAATAACAACCTTAGTTAGGAAAGGAAACAACGAAATAAACAAACTATATATTTGAAGTAATAGATTAGGAAAAATCTATTAGATCTGTCTTATAAAAACTACGGAGAGCGGCTTATGTCAACCTGTTCAACATGAAAACGTTTGCTGCAACTTTGAACTAAATTTCCATAAATTCAGATTAGGACGATCATTCACCAATTTGGTCGCAGATTGAATAAAACATCTAAGATACTGTGTAGTTTTGAGTCCAATGAGAGAGAGAGAGAGAGAGAGAGAGAGAGAGAGAGAGAGAGAGAGAGAGAGAGAGAGAGAGAGAGAATTTACTACATATTTAGTACTATATTTGGGATGATAAAGTCTGAGAAGATTGTAATGCAAAGGGAGGTCATGATTTTAATGATAATAATATTAATAATCTTAATGATGATAACTTTTTCATGTTAATAATAATAATAATAATAATAATAATAATAATAATAATAATAATAATAATAATAATAATAATAATAATAAATTTCATGATAATAACAATTCTTATGAATCTAATATATATAAACACACATTCATACATATACTGTGTGTGTGCGCACATAAGCACCCCATTACAAAGTAACTGATTACCGTGATAAGAATTTGAAAAACTCTTCAAGAAAGATTTGTTACGTAAATAATAACATAAATTTTTAATAATGAAATTTTGTTTGAGCAGCTGAAGAAAAATCAGACTTCTTGTGTTTTTTGAAAGCCACTTTTAAAACAAGAACCACAACTAAAATCTTAAAGGAAATGTATATAGTTAGAGAAACATTATCAATGCAAATGTTTGGATATTGAGGAGGTATTGTCCTTGAACTACTTGAAATCATTCTTTGTTTTGCCATGGTACAACTTCATGCCTCAACATTTGCACCATGAGCTAATTGAGCTATAATTCTAATCAGAAATTCAACTGCACCTGTTCTACATTCTGGAGATGGAATGGATACAAACAGAGCAGCAGCATCTGCATATGCAGCAAACTTATTTTCTAGGACAAACCACATCCTATATGTATATAGTATGAGAAATAATAAGCCAAGCCTACATTCCTATATTCACTATGGCACCCATCAATACTTACTCTTTACAATCTATTACTAAAAAGATTCAATAACTATGCTAGGAAAAGAGCAAACTACTCCCTACTGTTAGACCTTAAAAACAAGGGTCTCATGATTAACGGGGTCAAAGGTGGTAAAATAATATAATCCTTGAATGCCTGGACCACCATTGACCAATTCTTTAATATTTAGACAATCTAGGACCAGAGAGATGCTGAAAGTGGCTTACTCACTGACTCAGTCAGTGCATGCCAAATAGGGTCACAAGCTGTTCTGCAAGACAAGCATTGATAGCTTTATTCGTGAGAGACCACATGCTTCGGTCATCTGTCAAGTCTCACACAGGCAAGGTCTAATCTGCGCGTGAGAAGACCTCGTATTCTATAGACCTTGTACACTGGAGTCTGCCCCACAGGGCAGCAGTAAGAAACCACACTGGTCTAGCATTTATGTAGAAAACTGGTTTATCAGTGTTGGTCTAGTAGAGTACCTCAAGAACCAGCTTTGTTTCAGATATGTGGGCACTTTAATAACCAGTGGTGCTAGTGATCCTCAATTCAAATTTGTCCCATACAAAAAACGAACAAGAGAGCCGTTTCTATGGAGGAATATAAGGCTTACTGTTATGTAAGGATTCTTGCCATATAGTGGAAAGATAATATTGTTGTTACTGTCCTTTCATTTGATGCTCAGGTGACACCAATAAAGTGAGTACTCTGTTATAATAAACAGCCTAGGAAGAAGATGTAGGCTTCCTGTTCCAATGTCACCAAGGAGTAGCCTGCAATCGGAAAATGGCCATGAAGCTCTCTGGGCACCTCTTTGATTTAGCCATTCGCAATATCTTTCTGCTTTACAAGACATACTACAAGGCCAACATGCCACATGAGTCTCAACGTTTTTGTACCAACCGTGTGTCACAGGATCGTACATAGTAACGACATTACATTTTGTGTATATATTATGTTTTTCTCACTGTTAACTGTTAACCGGTGTGGTGTCAGTTGAACAGAAAATAACCTGTTGCATTGAAACTGAAATAATGTGTAATCACCGTTAACTGTTAACCGGTACGAAGTCGATTGAACAAGAAATTTCCTGTTGCATTGAGTTTTTGTATATAAAGGCGAGTGTCTATAATAAAGTTACTCAGTTGCTTTCAGCCTGTCTTTGAGTCACAACCTTCTCTCGGCTTGTCACATTGGTGACCCCAGAAGTCGACACACTCCTCCCGCCTTCCACCCACCCTCGCCCCTCCGTCGTTGGTACTATGGCGAACTCTACGGGAGTTGGCGCCGCGGCTGCACCATTGAAACTTTCGACATTCGTTAGCTGAGAGGCGTTTGCTTAGTTTCAGCGCGCAGAAGTCCAGTTTCGCATCAAGGGCGTGACTCGCTCAACCACCAAAGCAGATTATGTTCTCGCAGCGATTCCCGAGGACACCTTCCCAGAAATATCCGACTGGCTTTGTGAACAAGGAGACACCCCAATAGTGTATGACGCCCTCAAAACATACCTTTTGCAGCAGTACTCGCCGTCGCCGGCCGCCCATATAGAAAAGCTCTTTCAGCTCTCTCAACAACCATTGGGGGACTAGAGGGCTTCACTCACCCTCAGGGATATGACCAGTATCACTCCCCTGCAACCTGCCGCAGACGGCTCTTCTCGTGAGGTGAACCTACTTCGTGCCCTTTGGATATGCAGTTTACCCGAAACTGTACGCGCTGCCATACCCGATGTCGATAGTTTACCCATAAAGGACTTGATGACCAATGCCGACGCCATTATGGACAGCCACTTCAAGACCTCCATCAACCCCTCCACTCCTGACGAAGAGGACGCCTAAAGCAACCCACCACCCACCACTCGCTCGTGCCGCAGTTTTCCTATTATCACACCAGATTGAGGGCAACCGCGAAGAAATGTGCCAAGGATTGTCAGTGGCCAAAAACCGTGTAAGTAGGCCATCGCTCGTGGCGGTGGCCTCCCGTGTTTCTAATCTTTTCTTTTTACATGATGCAGGAACGGGCGTGCGATTTTTGGTAGAAACGGGTGCTTGTCATTCTCTTTTGCCATGGGAACTCTTCAGGACACGATGTAGTCTGTCAACGTCTGCCGACGTCCGCTGGGTAGCTGCCAACGGATCTGCGATACCCACCTACGGTTACGAGAACCTTACATTATCGTTTGGAAACGGTAAATTTTATTGGAAGTTTCTCGTTGCTGACGTCACATTGCTAATCCTCGGTGCGGATTTCCTCTCTCATTTCCACCTTCTGGTTGATGTCGCCCACCGACGATTGGTCAACGCAGACTCGTACTTGTCGACATCTCTCCAACCTCGCTCTCCACATCAGAGCAGCCACAGATGCCTACGCCCACCTCCTCACGTCGTACCCGGAAGTTTTCCATCCAGAACTTCGCAAAACGCCCACGGCTCCTGCCAAGCGCGGTATTTATCCCCATATCAAGACGATGGGACCCCCAGTCTTCGCAAAATTCAGACGTCTGGCACTGGAACGATTGGCAGCCGCCAAACAGACGTTCGCCGAAATTAAGGAAATGGGCCTTTGCCCAAAGGCCTCCACCCAAGCGTCGTCACCCTTACACATCGTTCTGAAGAAAGAAGGCTCCCTCCGTCCGTGAAGGGATTACAGGTGCCTGAACATGCAAACAGAGCGGGATCACTACCCCCTCCCAAACATCACCGACGTGACCTCCTACCTGCACAAAGTGAAGGTTTTCTCTACGCTTGACCTCCTGAAGGTGCCTATGAACCCAGAAGACATCCCCAAGACCGCCATCACCACTCCGTTTGGTACATACACCTTCAGTTACTCCTGTTTTGACCTTCGTAATGCTGGGGCCACGTTTCAACATCTCATGGATGGCATCTTAGGGGACCTCCCTTTCTGTGTATGTTATGTGGACGACAAACTTGTGTTCTCCTCCTCAAAAGAGGAACACCTCCATCACCTGCGCATTGTGCTCAACCGCCTGGAACAAAACGGCCTTGTAGTCCGGTACGACAACTGTACCTTTGGCGCCAACGAAGTGTCGTTCTTAGGGCACCGCATCACTCTTGAAGGAGTCCATCCCCTCCCTGAGAAGGTAGCAGATGTTCAAGACTTCCCCGCGCCCTCGACCGTCAAAGCTCTGCAGGAATTCTTGGGCATGATCAACTATCTTGCTCCCCTCTACGCCTCCCTCAAGGGCAAGCCAAAGGACCTGAAGTAGGGTCCCCTTCAAGAAGCGGCCTTCTGCAATGCAAAGAAGGCCCTATCATCCGCTGCAGCTCTCCCTTTTCCTATCCCACATGCCCCTCTCCTTCTGTCCACTGATGCCAGCGACATTGCTATTGGTGCAGTACTCGAGCAGGTGGTCAACGGCTGGCCCCGCCCAGTGGCCTTCTTCAGCAGAAAACTGTCCAAGGCAGCATCGGGTTATTCTACCTTCAATCGCGAATTGTTGGCGGTGCACTAGGCTGTCCGTCACTTTCGCCATTTCTTAGAAGGTACGCCCTTCGTCATTCGCACAAACCACATGCCTCTGGTGCATGCCTTCACTCGACAGTCTGACGCCTGGTCCACCCGTCAACGCCGACATCTGAATACAATTGCACCCTTCAATATGTCCCTGGGAAAATGATTCCTGTTGTCGATGCCCTGTCAAGAAACACGTTGGCTGCCGTTCAACTGGGATTGGATTACAACCCCTTGGCTGATGCCCAATGACAGGATCCAGAGTATCAAGCATGTAGGACATCCTACACTTCCCTCTGTTGGGAAGACTTCCCCCTCGAAGACTCCAATACCACCCTCCTCTGTGACGTTAGTACTGGTAGACCGCGACCTTTGATTCCTGCTCCCATGAGCCGGCAGATGTTTGATTTCATTCACGGCCTTTCACATCCCTCGTGCCGTTCTACTGCACAGCTGCAGAAGACGAAGTTCATTTGGCACGGCATTTCTAAGGATACTAAGGATTGGGTCCGTGCCTGTACTTCTTGCCAAACTTCCAAAGTACATCGACACACGGATTCAGGAGTGGGCACCTTTCCTCAACCTCAGCGTCGTTTGGCACACATTCACGTCGATGTTGTAGGCCCCTACCCATATCACAAGGACATCGTTACCTGTTTACCGTCATCGACCGCTCCACTCGTTGGCCTGAAGCCATTCCCATGGAAACTGCAACGTCCGCATCATGTACATCTGCCTCACTCTCAGGATGGATCGCAAGATTTGGTATCCCTGAGCATATTACTTCTGACAGGGGTACCACTTTCCTCTCTCAATTGTGGACATTATTAGCAAATCTCCTGGGCATCACCCTACATCAGACAACAGCCTACAACCCCGCTGCCAATAGAATGGTTGAGCGTTTTCATCGCACCCTCAAAGCTGCTTTGATGTCCTGGTGCAAGGATTCCGACTGGTTTACTCAGCTTCCCTGGGTCCTCTTTGGACTAAAGACCACTCCTAAAGACACCCTCGATGTCTCAGCAGCTGAAATGGTGTATGGCAACCCGTTGGTCGTCCCTGCCAAATTTTTTCCTTCTACAACCTCCCCTGACGATCTCCAGCGCATATGTCACATCGTGGGAAAATTTACTCCATTCTGCCAGACTTACAAGCCCCCAGCGAAGCATCAAATACCGACAGACTG
>NC_090725.1:190358651-190371151 GCF_036898095.1 Palaemon carinicauda
GATTGAGTCCAGCTTGCAAGGTTATTTGAAGCTGTGCCCTAAGTGAAAGGAGAATTGAAAGGAAAAAAAGGGGCCAATTAATCTTTACTTTCATCCCAGACGTATACTTATCTTTTGCATTCTATCTTCTATCCAGAGTTAATGGTCATGTGAGAAAAGCCGAGGTAGCTATTCTATATGCTGTACAACTACAACAGGCTTTAAGGAGAACGCATCTAGAGACCTGTGGGCCACATCTCGCAGAGAATGAGAAGTCTAATGTTTCCCTATGCCTGCTTCAAGTACTTGCATCACAGAGAGAATCCCTGTGAATACAAAAAAAGCACCCACGCCTCTGGCATCATGATCTCTTACCCTTGTTTTTCCCGGCCAAAAAGGGGAGGAAGGCCCAAGAGTTCGCGTGATGACCTCTCTTAGCCCAAAGTAAATTATTCTTTTGGGTTATGTTATTTTTCGTCATCCCTATGCTGACGAAATTGTGTTGTAGGTGAGGTCTAATAGAACTTCCATGTTTGATAGAGTGCCTCAGTGTGCTCACAGGACACAATAACAACTGATGAGCATCATCGGTTACCTCTCTAATATCCATATCGCATCTACATACGGATGTCATGGTATGATGCGCTGAGAATACGGTCATGGCAGTACAGAGGTAGTATGGATTTTCGGCTATTTTATGTACGAAGCCTCGGAGAGAGTAGAGAGGCAGTACGGAAGATGCAGATGCAAATTATTACAGTGCAGACACATTTATTGAAAAATGGTAAGTATTTATTTCTCTTATGACTAACAAAAATCTGTTACTTTTGTCTATGAAGCTTATGCCAAAACATTAGTGCTCATAACATATTCAAAACTGATGTAATTTTTATTTACCATAAATGTAGACCACAACTGTCAGTTACATAATTATGAGTCCGTGAAATAGTATAATATGAATAAAAGAATATTTGCAATGCTTGTCCAGTATATTCGTTTGACCTTAATAGTAAATTTACCAATACCAATTTAATAAATTTTTATTATTTTCTTGTGAATTAATCGATTAAAGATTTGAGAGAGAGAGAGAGAGAGAGAGAGAGAGAGAGAGAGAGAGAGAGAGAGAGAGAGAGAGAGATAGGCCAGCAGACGTAACACAGACAGACCAGGAACTGACTCATATCTAAACTTTTCCCTTTAACTCTATCCTTTTTTTACAAAAGGAGATAATTATCTAAAATGTAATTCCAATGCCAGTCATTACATAACACATCCCTTCATTCATGAGAAGAGCTTAGATCTATGTAGGTTTTTATCTAGCGGAAATAATATCTCCACCACATGGTGTCTTTCAACTACTCCAATTGATATCGATGTCCATGTTGAACAGCAAGATGACCACTTCAAGGCTACGATAGACCTATACGCGAAGTAATTGCTTAAATGCAAATGGTGAATGCCTTGAAATATATAATAAAGTCACTCATAAGTGCTTATTCTAAAAGAGCATTCACAAACAGCAAAACTTGAAAAGACGGTATAAAGGACACATATAACGTGAATTCCTCGCGGAATGCGGAGGATGCTTATCTGCTGTAGCCCATGCTTATCTGCAGACATCCACAGCACCCCTGTGTAAGTGTGATGTGGGTTTCAGGCTCATGATCTGAAAGGATAAAAACCTGAAATCAGCTATCGAAGGCCTCTAGGTTTTTGCTGCAAACTCAGGGACGAAGTAGGGAGGCCTACCTCCAACCTCTTGAATGGGTGATGTTGAAAGAGAGACCCTGAAGTTCACTGACCTGTTTAGCTGAGGATAAAGCAAACAGAAAACCTGTTCTAGGGTGAGATCTCTCTCTGGGGCTAGCCTCAACCGTTTGTAGGGTGCCCTCTTCAAGGAAAATAAAACTTTAACGTCGTTCCAGGATGCTGGTCTCACTTTAGGAGGAGGGCAGGTCTACTAAAAATATTTGTATGACATTAGAGATCTCCTCCTCTGAAGAGGTATAGTAAAAAGTTGGTAATTAATGGAATGGAGGCTTTAAGAGGAGAGACAGCCCTTCATGACACCACTTGGCTTAATAGACATCTGTTGAGGATCTCCAGAGGTATTCAGACATCTCTTACGCAGCTTCAATCCAAAAACTGAGAAGGGATGCTGGATACCCTCCAAGTTTGAAAACGAAGGGATCACAATGCATTGTGGGAGATCCGGGTGTGTGGTTGGTACAACAGGTCTGGAGGAAATTTCCTCGCAGTCTCCACCAGCAGGAGTAAAAGGCCTGGTGCCTTTCTACTTGGGGCTATTCGGGGCCATGAGAGTCATCTTAGGAATTTGCATCACTTGAACTTGATTCAGGTTGCTCTTTATCAGGCGATAAAGCATAAACATTGAGGTTGTTACAAGAGTGCTGGATTGCATCCTTGAATCTTGCCTCTGGATATGGAACTGTAGAGCAGTAGCTGGGGAGCTTGAGGTCTAGGAGATTGCAAACAGGTTCACTTTTATAGAACCTGACAAAGTCAGGGTCTCTGTCACTATCTAAGGACATAAAGACTATATTGAGCCTAGGACTTGTGTCCTCCTGCTCAGAGGAAGAGGAAGTATCTGGATAGAAGGACCTCTACCATCCACATTAGCGCCCAGTGATACCACCACCTACTTCAATTGGTTTACAAGCGTTGCCAAAATTCTTGGCCAGGATGTGTTGTACTATGGCAGCGGTATTTTCAGATTCATTGCCGAAGCAGTTCTTCTGAAAGATATATATATTTCATAAGGACATCTTTGCTTTTGCTGTTTAAAACTGAATACTCTTTTATTCTTTATAACATATGATACTGGCATCTATGACCCTCAGCATCAGGATGCCAGAGAATTTGTGATAAATTAAACAATCAATCCCTAGTTATTGGTGTAGTGGAAGGAATGCACCCCTAACAGTTCTACACATGGTTGCCGAATTCCGTTTCAGTAAAGTCGTTTTGAGCAATACTCTTTAAGCGATAGTCATTTTCAGCGGAACTATTTGAGCCATGAGCAATTTAAGCAATGAGTAGTTCAAGTGCCTCTAGAAGCAATAAGATGATACTATTATTTAGTGTAAAATTAAATTGAACGTTTTAAAATCAATAGACTATTGTACAGTTTTTCATATAGCAAGGACATGTGAGTCATGAGCTCTTTATTTTGATATTAAATACTTGTACATTTACCCATCATGGAAATCATTTTATTAAAGCCTGGACTAGACAAAGTATGTAATAATAGAAATATTTACAGAAAGGCCAAAGCAACTCTAAGCACTATTATATGGCGATGTGTAATACGAGACAGGAACAGAAGATATCATCCATCCTCCTCGGACGGCAGTGGACATTATTATCCCCGAATCATACTACCTCACTGTTAGCATAAAATTCTTTTTATCATATATCAGAGGAGTTGGAGAATGTAACTATCTCTTCAATTTAGGTACTATTTTTTATTATGTGGTTAATGATTATATTTGTTTTGATAACAATTGTTAAATTCTTGATATACCTTGTCTATGAAAAAATTTGCACCGGAAAAGTATTTTAAAGTTAAATTTATATTTATTTTATTAAAGACAGGGGTTATTGTTAATATTTCTTTTAAAAACCTTTGTCAAACCAAACTCTTGACACTAATATTTGTTTCAAAATCTCTTTGTAATACCTGTTGGCGAAGGTACTTTTGACTAAAATCAATTTTAGAATAGTAAATCACCGAATCTAACATTTGCTCCTAATGCATTGCTTTTGATAAACTTTGCTCAATTACCTTTGCTATAAAATACTTCGCTGAAATTGACTACGTTCAAACGACTGGTAATGGCCCCTAACAGTATCACAATCCTTAACCTTTACCACTGCCTGTATCACGTCTTTGGTTCTGGTGGGTTGAAAAGGGTTGATTCATGGCCTTTTTAAGGACTGAGGCTTATGGTCAAGTATTGTTCCTTTAAGCTAGTTTACGCACCTGAGGTGGCTTTGATGTCATTCTACCCTGACCTAAGGTGGAGGGGACCTGTGGTTACTGAAAGGAAACAGCTCGATGCAGCAAGGAATCCTGATTGTCTTTTCTCCACTTCTCACTTGCTTCTCTACTGAAAATTATTCAGAGTCCTTAAAGGGGGAGTTCTTGGCAAATGATTCACTTTTGGAACATAGAAGTCACGATCTCTCAATGTTTAAGAACTGAATTGGCCATTTGGTTGGCCGTCTATTATATCAAGAACTATAATGCCCTTGCTCTTATTGGAACAATGTCCTTTAATATTTGCTTCTTGTCTGGGTTGGACAATTCCTCGGTGTCGGCTAGGCAGGTGGCTGTTCCTGACCAGTGGTGAGTCCAAGACGCTTTTTGCATGAACGCCATAGCTGTGACTTCCATACCTGATGCCCCTGTCACCGAAAAGATGGATGATGCTGCTAGCCGGTTTATTGATTTGCCTGGCATAAAGGTAGATAGATATTGCTGGATCCACCTATTTTGCCTCGTAAAAGCTACAGGAATCAAACCGGAAGATCTCCCTGCCAATAAGGAATTTTTCTCTCTAGACACTTGATCATTTAACTTCTCCAAAAATTAATTGGCTAAGGTTGACCAAGAAAGCTCAATACGAGGTCTAGCCGCCTTCTTCCCCTTTGGAAAAGAGGATAATGCCTCTTTTAGACCGTTACCCTTGAAGGAAGGTTGAGTCAGGCTCACCCTCCTCTGTATCCTGAAGTTTTAGCTCTGTTGGCTATGGTAGAATCCTTTTGTATTCTTCGGAGTCATAATGAGGTCCATCCCTATCAGACACCAGTCAGCCCCAAGAGAGGTCGCCGCCTAGAACAATGCGCACCACAATCACCCTGACGGAAGACTGAGAAAAGAATAGTCTTTATTGGGTTTCTTTAAGGACTGAAAAACTTGGATCTGCTTTTGAATCTTGGATCTGTAGGTCAGGATGAGTTGGGGACACTCTTCCAGGGCTTGCTCTCTATACGGCAAAATACAGCTGATAACTTAGGAGGTAAGTGACTTGAGGAACGTTCCTTAGGGACGTTCCTAATCTTAGAAGGCTGTCTGTCAAATTCGTGCTTCCTTCGTCTCTTGAGTGATAGGAGTGATCAAAATTAGATTTAAGGAGATCTCTCTACGAGAAAAACTGCCGGATGGTGCATGCCATGCTCATATTGCAAACATAGATTGTCCTCTTCGACATGATTATCGGTTCAATATTCATTGATTAGAATTCATTTCTAAAGGTTTCATATTGCAGGAGCGAGAATTTGGTTCATCCTTGACTTTTCACACCTACTCAGGTGTCATATATATGTACGTCCATCATCTGCATCAACACGCTACAAAATATTCCTGCTCTTCAGTTGATAATGCCGACCTCGTGTAATACTTATGAATGTAATCATAAATCGAACAAAATTTTAAATCCTACCATTACATATCATTGGTAAGTGTTTTCTTTTCAATGTTATGCTTACCAACAAGTCGATTTTCGACATTGATGCAATACTGAAAACTAGTAAACACTTATTATGTTTATTGGTAATGGATGAAATAACAATTAAGCAACAAATCAAGTGGTGTGGCACGAGATCTAACGGTTTTGTTAAGATGGGTACTGAACTGGATGATGATTGCATTTCAGTTGCAAGAGAAGCACTTATATTTATGGTGAACTCAGTGAATGGCTGTTGGAAATTACCAATAGGCTATTTTTTAATAAAGGGGCTAGGTGCAGCTCAATTTCTTCATACAATGACGCTAGAATATATATATATATATATATATATATATATATATATATATATATATATATATATATATATATATATATATATATGTACCCATGCCATGTTTGAATGTTAATTAGGAATTAATCTGGGAAAAAGACATTTTGTTGTTGGGGAGGGAAACTTTATCAAGTGTGATTTCATTGAAGAATTGCATAAGCTTAAAATATGCGAGGGTTGGCATTTTGGGAATAAATTAAGATCAGAACAGCTGGCATGGATTAAGCAAAGGAATGTTAAACTTGCAATACAATTATCTACTGAATCTATTGCAAAATCCCTGCAGTTTTGTCTTTATAACAATTTCGCAGAGTTCAAAGGATGCGAAGCTACAATCAGTTTCATTACTATTGTAAATAATTTGCTTGATTTGTTGAATTTAAGGAATTTGTTGAGGGTGGGATTTCAAAAGACCAATACAAAAGGATAATAAAAGATTCTTTAAAGATTTTTTTTGAGTCATGCTGAATCATATCTAAGACCATTCAAACTTACTTGTGGTAAACCTTAGTTGAATTCAAATCGCAAAACTGGCTTTCTTAGATTCATAATTTGTATACGGAGTTTGATTAGAATATAAGATAATTCAATAGGTTGTCATGTACCCCAATTAGAGGTTTTGTTGATATATAAGATGAGCCAAGATCACCTAAAACTCTTTTTTTTGGGTCAAATTAGATCCATGGGAGGATGCAATAACAACTCAACTGCCTGTCAGGTTTCTGCAGCTTACAAACGAATTTTAGTTCAAGCAGCATTGTTGCCTATATTGCGGAATTCGTTGTCTTTAAACTGAAATAAATCATTGAAGTGTCAAACCTGTATTAATGCATTTACTGGTACTGATATAACCGCCCTTTGTATTCTTTAATCAGATTGAAAAATAAAAGTGCTTTCATACACCCATCTGATGACATGATAAATATATGCATGTGTTGTGAAAAGAGATTCAGAGGCTTTTCAACAATTTTTTTATTTATCGATATTAATTGGCACTGATACGCATATAGAATCGGATGAAATGGGTATGCAAAAAGTTGTTATCTCTATTAGATTATTATACATTTATGAATATATTTTCAAAATCATATAACCTCATATACAGAACTGAACCAGATAATCATTATTTTGCTTTTACTTATTAAGGCAGTTGCAATACCTGCAGATCCGATATTTTCATGCTGCTAAAAAGTTATCAGCAAGATTACTGACAAAAAATAAAATAAGTCATCAGACGTTTGAAAAAAAAATATGATACACTTTAATGGCCAATAGTCGCTTCCTGAATGAATTGTATGTCAACGTGTAGTTAAAAAAAAAAAAAATCCCAAAACACGAATCGTTTCCTTTGACCTTCTTAATGACTACTTCACTTTAGAGGACAGAAGTCCCTTTATCTTAACTCCTTGTTATCCGTTCACCAAAGACATTTTTATTACTTTGTTAATCTCCCATTTCCCTTTCCGAGGAATTGATCCTTCTTAGGATTATCATAATACTCGAGAGTAACGAGGAAAGGGTTAAACGATAGCTGATTACTCTCCTCCCAGGTCCTTTTGCCTACGGTGAGGGGCGTGTCGGTTGTGACAGTTGGCCTCACCGTTCCCCATAAGCATTGACTACCTGCGCCACCTCCACCCATATAACCTCCTTGATTGTCTATTTCGGGCTCACATTACAAATTATAAGCCTTCAGCCAATATGGATTATAATCCTTTAGAGTCATTAAGTATAAATCCTCAATTCATGTGACTAGAAGCAATTGTTCTCTCAAGTATAAAACCTCCAGTTTATAGAATTGGAAACTCCTTTATTTTTACAAAGCAGTAAGCCACCAGTAAATGTGATAAAAAATCTTTCATGAGTTAAAAAGTAAAAACTGATTTTACATTTCCTGTTACAAAAAAAAAAAAAAAAAAAATTTGCTAGCCCAAGGGTAAATCCTTGTGGTGTAAGGAAATGCAATTTTCTAGTTCTAAATTGAACTGTACAATATTCAAGTTTTAAATACGGATCATGCAAAAAAAAAAAAAAAAAAAAAAAATGAAATGAATGAAAATCAGTTTTGCTCTCTCGATGTAAGAATTACCCCAGGACTCTAAAACGAGTAAACTGAAATCTCAAATTGCAGAACTTTTGCTTTTTTCGCTATAAACCCACTGTAATTTGCAAAACTAATTAGGGTAGGAAATGTGAAACGCGATTTGTAGGATAGATAAGCTCATCTCATAAAAGGAAGGAGAGAGAGAGAGAGAGAGAGAGAGAGAGAGAGAGAGAGAGAGAGAGAGAGAGAGAGAGAGAGAGAGAGAGAGAGAGAGAGCAATATTTTGATTTGCATGTTAATCTAGTAAAAAAGCTGGAAGAGGATACTTTTCATACAATACTGTTCTTTGGCGGGTCTTCCCTGAGAAAAACTGAGAAATGAAGAAATGGAATTCAGTTACTCACAGTAAGTTACAGCGATTAGTACAAAAGTTTGTTGTAGATATATGCGATATTTGTTCGGTAAAAGGATAATAACAACGGGTAAGAGATGATTTGCTAGAACTAATGGCTCCGATACCTACCGTAGAATGCAATATTCATTTGCCTTTAGGAATCACAGCGTTTTTCGGGGAGCTTTTTTATTTGATTTTCAAGATTTGGGCAATATGGCCTGGAGATACATTGGAAGAGAACTTACTTCTCATAGGTGCAAATTGAGGTGAAATAAAAAGAAAAATAGTCTGCAGTTTTTCTTTTATGGACATCAAAGTAAATGTAATAGATTTTCTCAATGAAGTTCTCTGACATCGGCGATAGGTTATTTTTGATGAAATATGTGTTCTATAATCGGATCACACCATGGATCTTTAACGACAGAATATGGTAATGTTGATATACTGTATATAAAAAAAAATCCAAATGAATGAAATAATGATAGCATGAAAGTATACAGATATTTGACTTTTCGAAAACAATATAAAGACCTACAAACTCCAAACCCGCTGCGTGAATTAGTAATATAAACTTCACATCTAAACTTTGTTAAATTTCCGATATTCATATAAAGTAAAAGTAAAAAGGCCAAAAATATTCTATTCGGTCTTTTCTGAACTTAGAACGGTGCTACAAGTATGAACCCTTAATATGATTTTGACCATGATTTTTTCTTATACAGTATATATTACTTGTGTTACTATTTAAGGATTTGTTTGGTAATCAATGTGCTACAATGTTCATTATAGTACATAGCACTAAAAAGACTAAATATATTTCCTTTCATATTTAAAAAAAAACCATTAAAGTTTTACTTCAACTATTGATTCTACTTACTGTCTTCTGCAGCAAGTTCACCTTAACCAAAAATATATCATTTTATCAAGTCAAAGGGAGGTAGTAACTCCTGAATTATGAACAAAAATTATTGAGACTTGGAGCAAAAGAAAACTCTTAATAAAAGAAACGTTTTTTAAAAAGCCGTCTCTATAAATGTCTCAGTTGTATATTACTTTTCTCCCTTTTTTATAGTAACCTTTCATAAAATGAATTAGTAAAATTCAAAAGGGGGAACCTAAAGGGCACAATCATGGAGTAACGGTCACTCTTGTAATATTAAAGCTTTCTGTGTCATATGAGTTTTAATCATACAGCCCTCAATCAAGCTGATTTTATCATTTATCCACCAATGTCAGTAAATTTCTTATCCTGCCCACATTCTGGAATATGGTTCATATGGATTCCGTTCTTAATACAACGGATATATTTCCTGTAATTTGTTCAATTTAATTTTCAATTCTGCCCGGAGTCCTATTAACCCTTTTATTAATGATAACTTTCTACAATAGTCTAACAAATATTTTTTTCATTTTACCTAAAGTCATTTCTTATTTCATTCTCAATTTTATCAATGATCTTATCCTCTCCTCGGTCTAACAAGATTATTTTTTCCGTATTGATAGTAGTTTGCTTAAAGTAGAGATTCATACTCCAATACTTACAGGTTATTATTATTATCATCATTATTATTATTATTATTATTATTATTAGCTAAATCATAACCTTAGTTGGAAAAGCATGATGTAAAAAGTCTGGGGGCTCCAACAGGGGATAATAGCCCAGTGAGGAAAGGATATATAGAAATAAATCCATATGGAGTATAGTAAAATATTTATATAAAATATTTTTATGATAGTAACAGCATCAATCTGATCTTTCATATGTTAACTATAAAAAGAGACATATCAGCCTGGTAAAAGAAAATAAACAAATGAATAAATAAATAAAAAAAAAAAAAACATTTGCAACAAGTTTGAGCTTTTGAAGTTTTACCGATTCAAGTATTCGACTAGCAAGATCATTCCACGACTCTGTCATAGCTGGAATGAAAGTTCTAGAAGGCTGTGTAGTATTGAGCCTCATTATGGAAAAGGCCTGACTACTAGAATTAACTGCAAACCTAGTTTTACAAACAGGGTGGTACTGTTCAGGAGATTTGAACGTAGAATTATGAAAAATATTATGCAACATGCACAACGGACTAGTTGAGCGACGGTGCCAGAAATTAATATCTAGACCAAGAATATGAAATTTAATAAACCGTAAGTTTTTGTCCTAAAAATTAGGAGAGAATCAACAGCTGAATGACCGACAGGAGAACATTACTCGATAAGAGACAGAATGAGAGAATTAAAACACTTCTTCGGAATAGACTGATCACTGAAAATCTTAAAAGACTTTTCAATAAGCTCCTTTTTTGTCCAATTGAAGATGCTCCAGACCTAATGCGTTTCTTAAACGTAAATTTATTATCGAGAATCACACCTAAAATTTTAAGAGTCATACAGAGTTATCATTATCATTGCCTAGTCTGGAATTCCTATCCAATATAACACGAAGAATATCACGTTTTGGCACCGTGTTAACCACCTCCTGTAATTCATCCTAATATTTTCCCTTTCGATTAGTACCTGTTTCACCAGTAGAGCCATAGCATACTATATTTGTCATCATTCCATGACTAGATTCAGCCTTGCATACGTGATTCTTTCATCCACTGGTCCACATTCCTCTAATCATAATGCTTGACTAGCTTGTTGTCTCAAAAGCAATCCTAATCCTTGATAGTGAGTGTCATTTTTTTCCCAGAATGTAGCAATAACTTTCTTCCATTTAATACTTCCTTTTCAAATCCAGTCAGTTTTGTTTCAGTGAGTGCATGCATATTCAAAACATACTCTTCAAAAACTGCTAAAAGATGCATTAATTTCCCTTCCTGGTTGAATGTTCGGCCATTCCAATTCCGAATGTTAAGCATAATCTTTGGATTTATAAGCTTATTCTTATTAGCAGCCATGAGATTCTTCATACCCTTCTCCAACTTAAGGACTGCACGGGACTAAGGGTTCTTTCTGCCCCCTATGAGTTCGCTGAAATTCATAAGCAAATATCTTGAGTTTTTGCATAGTATTCGTAGCTAGCGATTTACAAAAACCTTCTTGGTGATCTACTCTCAAGAATGCTGAGTTTCATCAGTGAATGAAATACAAGTATGCTATTCCCACCCACAAAACCCACACTTGTTTAACCCAGTGTATCACCCGTGTGTCATATAATCGTACATAGAAACGACATTTCTCTTTTTTGTATATATTATCCTTTGTATCTTCGCTCTCCCCTTGCAATGACAGCAACATGTATTAACCTGTCTGCCTACTTCATTGTTAACCGTTAACAGAACCGGTTGCGGGTTTGACAATAGCATGTTTGTATTTTGTGACCTTCTTAACAGGACCTAGTGTGTTTATATACTAGATGTGTCTAATAAAGTTACTCAGTTGCATTCATCTCGCCTTTGACTCACAGCCTACTCTATGCCCATCATATTGGTGACCCCGGAAGTCGACTCGCTCCTCCCGCCTACCCCACCTCACTGTTACTATGGCGGACTCTACGGAAGATGGCGCTGCCCTGTTCAAAGCTTCGTCGTTCACCAGCGGAGAGTCGTTTGCTTGGTTTCAGCGCGCAGAAGTCCAGTTCTGCATCAAGGGCGTGACTCACTCAACCACCAAAGCAGATTATGTTCTTGTGGAGATACCTGAGGACAACTTCCCGGAAATCTCTGACTGGCTTTGGGAACAAAGAGACACCCCAATAGTGTATGACACCCTCAAAACATACGTTCTGCAGCAGTACTTGCCGTCACCAGCCGCCCGTATAGCATAGCTTTTTCAGATCTCTCAACAACAGTTGGGGGACCAAAGGGCTTCGCTCGCCTCAGGGAAATGACCAGTATCGCTCGCCTGCAACCTGCCACAGATGGCTCTCCTCGTGAGGTGAACCTACTTCGTGCCCCTTGGGTACGCCGTTTACCCGAATCTGTACTCGCTGCCATACTCAATGTCGATAGATTAACCATAAAGGACTTGATGACCAAAGCCGACGCCCTTATAGACAGCCACTTCACGACCTTCAAGACCTCCATCAACGTCTCCACTCCTGAGGAAGAGGATACTTATTCAACTTCAACCGAAGCTGACGTGAATGCCGCAGGACACACACGCCTATCCCTTGATATGCCGGAGTGGCGACAGAGCCAATCATCACCAACAAACTCGCTCACGCCCAAACCAACAACTTCTACAGCGACTTACTACAGCCCATTGGCCACAGTTTTGCTACTACCACTCCAGATTCGGAGCTGCCATGAAGAAATGTGC
>NC_090725.1:190383651-190388651 GCF_036898095.1 Palaemon carinicauda
ATCTTGTTATTATCTACGTTTACTGTAATTAGGCTGTAATAAAATTCTAACCTATGTTCGTCTAACAAAGGAACATAGCCTAGTTTATCCCTTCCGTTCTCCAGAATTAACTTTAAGTAACTTATAGGCAAGAAATGGGGCGACAATACACCTTTAGTTGCTAACGTGATAGCTTCTACATAATCCTTGGATTTCTCAATGAAATGTGTAATTCTGTTATATATGTGATCTATCTTTGAATCATAATACGTTAATGTTGCCAACAAATCCTGTACTTCCATAATTTGAACGATATTATTTGAATGTTCATTTAATAAATCCATAATTTTATTGATTGAAGCTAACTGTTTCCTTAGTTCTGACATAATCAATTCATCTTTATGAGTCAAGAACTCAATTTTCTTATTTTGATTACTAATTTTAAGACGATTGGAAATTCCTAAACCTAAACTTGCAACAGACCCAAAGATGCTTAATGCAGCATAAATAAACGGATTTCGTCTTTCTTTATGTTCGTGTCCTACAGTCCACATCAAAAGGTCATAAGCCAAAGATCCTGTCTCGCCAGTCTTATTTTTCAAGTCATCAGATAGCATCTCTGCAACTTTTAATGTTGATCCAAGCAAACTCTCTGTAGTCAAATGAAAATGTCTTCTATGCAACTCATCCAATGATGCAGAAAACCTTGAAATGGCGGTTCTTAAGCTAATGACATCATTCTCTTGAAGAAAAATTGCTTGCATATTCACTTCTACAATTACGTTAGTTGATGTAATAAAAATGTCTTCTTGTCTTTCAACTATATTGCCATATTTAAAATATATATTTTTAGTTTTAGAGCTCATCCCACACGAGAAAAATGTCTGAGCGAACAATATCACTCCCAACAACAAAAAATTCATCTTGGAAACCTGTAACGAGAAAAAATATATGTAATTACTCCTGTATTAAAAAGAAAACTTTTAATCACATAAAAATAAAAAAAAAATTTCCCTCACTTCTTTTCCTCTCTTTTCTTTTTAATTTCTTATGTGAGCCAATGGTACTATTCTCTCATCCGTGGGTTGGGATACGTTTTGAACTCTAAACCTATTGGCCGTTAATGTTTCCAAAATGTTAAATGGGCCTTCAAACTTAGGTGTTAGTTTATAATTGAGCCCTTTTCGTACATTGATTTGAATATATATGTTATCACCCACGGTATATGTTTTAGTTGGTTTCGCTATTTTATCATGATTCCTTTTCATTATGATTTGTGATTCTTCTAAATTCTTTCGAAGGATATCATATCGACTTATACTTGCATTTATACATTCTTTTAAAGGATTTGATAGATTAGTTGTAGGCGTTAATACATGGAAAGGTGTTCTAACTGGGGTACCATACAATGCTTCATGCGGTGACATTTTAATTGATATATGATATGAATGATTCAGAGTACTCAGTGCCGCCGGTATTGCAATATCCCAGTTGGGGTCTGATCCCCCTAGTGTTACCCTCAATATATTCAATATCTTCCTATTTGCTCTTTCCACTAGCCCATTCGACTCTGGGTGATATATCATGGTATTTATTTTCTTTATGTTGAGGAATTCACACAATGAGGTAAGAAAGTGATTATTAAATTCACCACCCAAGTCTGAGATTATCATGTGTGGAATTCCATGTTTACAAATGTAACACTCGTAAAACTTCCTAGCGCATTCAATCGCAGTTTTAGTTTTAAGTGCTATTAGTTCTGTATATCGAGTTAAAGCATCTATAATTACTAAGAGGTGCTTATTTCCTCTGTCTGACTCGTAAAATCCTGTTAACAAATCTAAATGTATTCTTTCAAAGGGTTGATTGGGCACAGGATAAGCTCCTAGGCTGACAGGTGTTTTCGTATGCCCTTTGTTTTCCTGACATATGCGACAATTAGCTATGTGTCTTTTTATATCTGTAAGCATTGTATGCCAATAAAACAATGATTTGGCTTTCTGTGACATTAATGAGAACCCAGGGTGTCCATGTAATGGATTTGAATGCAACCAATTCAGGACAGTGGAAATAAGTGAGATTGGTACTACTACCTGGTCGTTAGTTACATGTGGTGTATTGCGGGTTTTCCTTGTCACAGTCCTACACAGAATATTATCTTTGATTATATAATTCTGCTGCTTATACTTTATATATTCCTTTTCTTTATGATTGCCTTTCAAAGCATTTATAATTGTTTCTATTTTCTGATCTTTTCTTTGCTCAGTCTGTAACAATTCAGCACTCTAGCCTAAATCTTCTTGTTCAGTTATTGTTTTTACAATAGGCATGGATGTTGATATATCTATTAATTCAGCTAAAGGCTCCGTACAAGATGACATGGGGTTGCGTGATAATGCATCCGCAATGATATTTGCTTTCCCAGGTAAATACCCGATTCTTGCGCCAAAATCTTGAATGATCAAATGCCACCGAGTTCGTTTAGGGCTGTGGTTGAAGCCTTTAAAGAACTCTGTTAGTGGTTTATGGTCAGTAAGAACCTTAACGGGATAACCGTAAATTATGAACTTAAAATGCACTAGCGAATTAACAATAGCTAGTCCTTCCTTGTCTATTACTGCATACTTACATTCGGAAGTTCTCAATTTTCGAGAATAGAAAGCTATCGGGAAAATTTTTTTATCATATTGCTGAAGCAATACCCCTCCTACTCCTAAGTCTGAGGCGTCTGTTGCAATGAAGAATTCCTTACCGAAGTCAGGAAATTTTAAGATAGGAGAACTACACAGTTCATCTTTCAAAGTATTAAACGCCTGTTGATGTTGCTCAGACCATATGAAATCTACGCCCTTCTTCGTAAGATCAGTTAAAGGAGCGGCTATTATTGAATAGTTGCGTATAAAATGCCTGTAATATCCACTACAACCCAGAAATTGCTGTATTCCCTTGACATTAGTAGGTATGGGAAAATTACGTATAGCCGACACCTTATCATGGACTACTTTAAGACCTTGGCTTGACACCATGAAACCCAAATATATTAATTCTGTTTTGAAAAATTCACACTTACTAATCTTTACCCTTAAGTTATGTTGTCTTAATCTCTGTAGTACTAGTTCTAACTTACATAGATGTTCTTCTAAGGTGTTGGAAAAGATTACAAAATCATCCATATAAGCATGCAATATATCCCCTAACAAGTCTCCAAACACTATGTTAATCATTCTTGTAAATGTTATAGGAGCACAACGTAAACCAAAAGGCATCCGTAAAAATTCATAATGTCCCCTGGCTGTGCTGAAGGCTGTGTATGGGATACTATCTTCTTCTAATGATATCTGGTGAAAGCCTTTAAGTAAGTCCAAACTGGTAAAATATTTATTCTGACCTAACAAAGACAAAATATCGTCAGTACATGGCACTGGGAATCGATCAGGGATCGTTTCCTCGTTTAGACGACGAAAGTCGACGCAGATACGCCATGTTCGATCTTTTATCGGTACAACTATTAAAGGAAAATTATAAGGGCTGTTTGATTTTCTAATGACTCCTTCCTCTAACATTTTACCTACTTCATCATTTATTTCATTCTGGAATTTCATAGGGAGTCTGTACGAGGGTACATATATAATTTTCTGCTTGTCCTTTAACCTTATTTGATGCTCGATCACATCTGTTTTTCCTAAGGATCCATCCATAGTGGAAAAGACATCTTGATACTTAGTTAAAAGTTCAAAAATTTTCTGCTGAATTTCTTCGTCTTGAATGTCCTTACTGATTTTATTTTTAATAGATCGCAAAAGGGATTCATCCGCAACTGATTGAGAGTGATTGATTTCAGCAACGGTAAGAATACGATGTTTATAAACTTCTACATCCAAGATATGTTGATTTTTGTGAATTACTTAAGTGTTATTTAAATGATTACAGACTTCGATATTACATTGCTGATGTGAGCCTACTGTATAAATAGCTTGTGTGACAGACAATCCGTTAGTTTTCAAAGTATCGGAAAGGATTAATATTTCAGATCCCGGTAGTGTTTTCTTTATTTGCACTATTAAATTCGAAGGTATGTTTGGTTTGATAGATTGCGTGCAAGATGATATTACGGGTGAACGAGAATTCTGCTGGGTCGCGTATATTATTTCTTTATTAGTGAGACAAGTTATTGGTTCTTCAACGTACATTACGGTTACATTTGTCGTCTCCTTTTTATCCAAAACTGATTTTAAGGTATTAGAAGACTTATAGAATTTCCCTTTGATATACATGCCGTGCTTGGCAGGAGCTAAGATAATGTTTTGATTTCCCATAAATGGGTATCCTATAATTACAGCTGGATACATATTAATGTTTTTTACAACAACAAATGTATCAGCAAACGTGCGATTACCGACTCTGAACTGAATATGAGTTATGCCTATGACGTTTAATTCATTATTTCCTATACCTGAAAGTCTAATTCCTGATTTTTCAATCGGAAAGTTCGAAAACAACAAATGATGTGTCTTCAAATCCATGATATTACGTGGACTACCAGAGTCAAAAAATAACGTAAAGGATTTGTGTTCTAAATTTACAGCATATAAGGTTGGCCGTAACTCATTTTGGCTTATTATTGTATGAATTCGTTGTAAATCTACGAGAGCATGCACTGTTTTACTTAATTCGGCCGTGTGTTTCATAGGAAAATCTATTGTCTCACAATTATCTGATAAAACATTAAATTGATTATTCAATACTATTGATGTTGACATGAATGACCTTGACCCAACATCACTCTCTTCCCCTCTAGAGTTAACTATGTGGTATTTGCTTTGCTCTGCACATTCTGAAAATTAGTCTGACCTTGCGAGGTCTGGTTTGACGGCCCAGGCTCAGCGATATTTGAAGAAGTGTTTGTTTGTTTTGGACTCTGAACTGCATTGACATTTGGTTGTTTCTTCTTATTGTTAAAATGAGGATTTTTCTTTTTATTTCCATATGGAACTGACTGTGGAATTGACTGTGTATTTCTA
>NC_090725.1:190393651-190433651 GCF_036898095.1 Palaemon carinicauda
TCTCTGTATTGATAATGTTTCTTTAAATTTGTATGACTCTTTCAAAATTTTAGGCGTGATTCTTGACAGCAAATTTACTTTTGAGAAACATATAAGGTCTGTGTCTTCTTCAATTGCACAAAAAATTGGCTTATTGAGAAAGTCTTTTAAGATATTCGGTGATCAATCTATTCTGAAGAAGTGTTTTAATTCTTTTATTCTACCTTGTTTTGAGTATTGTTCTCCTGTCTGGTCTTCAGCTGCTTATTCTCATCTTAATTTGTTGGACAGAAACTTACGGTCTATTAAATTTCTTATTCCTGATCTAGATATTAATCTCTGGCACCGTCGATCAATTAGTTCATTATGCATGTTGCATAAGATTTTTCATAACTCTGACCATCCTTTACATTCAGATCTCCCTGGACAATTCTATCCTGTTCGTAATACTAGGCAGGCAGTTAATTCTAATAGCCAGGCCTTCTCCATCATAAGACTCAATACTACGCAGTACTCTAGAAATTTTATTCCAGCTGTTACCAAGTTGTGGAATGATCTTCCTAATCGTGTTGTTGAATCAGTAGAACTTCAAAAGTTCAAAGTTGGAGCAAATGCTTTTTTGTTGACCAGACGGACATGAGTCTTTTTATAGTTTATATATGACATTTTTGTTGTTGACGTTGTTAATAGTTTATATATGATATATCTCTTTTGACATTACTTTTTTTAGAATGACTTATTGTTAATTTGTTCTCTTCAGTTATTTATTTCCTTATTTCCTTTCTTCACTGGGCTATTTTTCCCTATTGGAGCCCCTGGGCTTATAGCATCTTGCTTTTCCAATTAGGGTTGTAGCTTGGATAGTAATAATAATAATAATAATAATAATATATATATATATATATATATATATATATATATATATATATATATATATATATATATATATATATATATATATATCTACATATATACATATATATTGAGAAAGTAGCTTTTTATGTTTCTTAATCTCATTTTATTTACTAAAACCTCTCTATCCCATACTATTTATATTTCTTTTAATTTTGGTCTGATATCTTGGGGAAACATTTGTCAGTTGTAAGTATAGTATATACTTATCCATATCCCTTATTTGATGTATTTTCGAATTTTCATTGAGCACTATTATAGTTTCATTTTGAGTCCTTAATTTTTGCTTTGTATATTCATAACTTTTATCAAATTTTCCAATTTCTCCCATGATTTCCCCCAATAGAACCATATCATCTAAAAATCTCAAGTTGTTAAGGTAATCCCCTTTAATATTAATTCCATGACAAACTCCTTTCTTACTCGGAAATTTCTCCTTATATTTATGCAGTTTAGGTATTTTTTACTACTCATATACACATCTTCAACTGTTCTAGCATAGGATTCATCTATTCCTTGCATTTGAAAAGCTTTCAGAAGGGAAGAATTCACAATAAAAGAGAGAAATAATCGGAGAATAGATATGACTCAAATGTCTCAAATCTGAGAAAGTAGTAACTTTAAAAATTCAAATTAATTGAATTGACACGCCACCAGAAGAATCGAATCCTTTGTACACAGAATGAATGTAAAATTTGTTTTATAATGATATCATGATGAAATATCAATGGAAGGCATTCAGGATTACATTTTTATATGCATATGTGACATGGAAAATGAGTAAATACAGAAGTCCATAATATCTCGAAAAATCATGATAATTGATATTCTCTGGTTTGCTCAGCTAAATGACATATTTTGTCATGGCTGCTTACTCTTGGTCTTGTCTGCATTGCTTTTAGGATCAATGTATGAAGCTTTGGTGTTTGTGTTTCTTTTTATTTCACTCAGGATAAGTAACTTATGCTGAACCAGTATTGTTCCATTTTTATCATATCTTAATTCCAGTTTTTGTTCTGCTATCTCACTTTCAAAATTATTCTGTAGAATTGCAATAGTTAAATTTCTCTCCGACTTATATGATCTTTATCTATTTATTCTTGCTATTGCTTAATTATCTGTAAAAGTAATTTTCTAAATGAATTTCATGATATCATTACTATTTACGAACAATCGGAAAGGGTATAACCCATATAATTTACTTGACTTAGATGCCCTTTTGCCAAATTAAACTTGTAAATGGCAGTTCAACTTGTAGTTAGATATGGAGAAAAGATTTATATCACTGTTGGTACATATCTCGCAAGATTTATGTGAATGAAGCTTCGAAAATATACTCAACAGCTTGCGGCTAAGAAAAAGGATGTTCAACTCTTGATGTTTATTTTGACAAATGGGACGATGTAATGGAAGTTTATACCTCATTCAATGCCACTTAAGCGTCGTCCCGCAAGATGGATTTCCATGTGGGTGGGGAGTGCGAGTGGAAGGCATTGCTGCCTTCGAGGAACAGTTTCCTTTGTAACGGCTTCAGAAAAAGAAAATTCTTCGGGAAGATTCTTCAGGAAAACAAATTTTCTTTTCTTTACTGGAATCAATTGTGATGAGCACTAAGAAATGAACATCAATGAACAATCCATTTCGAAAAGCAAACAAATAAAAGGACGATTTCAGGGGCTCCATGAGGAGAGGAGTCCAAACGCTAAATTGACCAACTGACGAAACATATTGTATGAGGTGAGGAATCATAGAGGAATGATGTTCAACAGGAAACGTTAGGCCATCTGGAAAAGGAGAAACAAACTGTACAAGCACACTAAAACATATTGGAATTTGTTTAAATGTTTTATTTTTCTGTCTATATCATCTTTCATTGTCATTTTTCTAAATATAGCTATTTTAATGAATTTCCCTTCTTCCAAGTAATGGTAAATGTGAAAATTATAAAAAAAGGGTTGAATTTAGAAGAGGTCATGTGAAGTCTTATTATTAGCGATAAAAAAAAAAAAGATTCAAAAATAAATTAATTTATTTTAGGAATTTCAAAAGAAATTCATTGAATTCAATGCAATATCAAATATATTTCATATATTAGTTGCAATGTTTATCTTTAAAGACCTTTTAGTATCTCCAAAAAGGATTTTATTTACGTAATTGACTTTAAATAGCCTAATAAATCCTCTCAACATTTAATAAAATATATTTGCCAAATGATAAGAATCTCTCTCTCTCTCTCTCTCTCTCTCTCTCTCTCTCTCTCTCTCTCTCTCTCTCTCTCTCTCTCTCTCTCTTTCAGTAACTATTGAAAATTTTCACGAATCAGCTTAGGTAGTTGCATTTATGAATATGAATTTCAGAGGAGGTACCATTGATGAGAGAGAGAGAGAGAGAGAGAGAGAGAGAGAGAGAGAGAGAGAGAGAGAGAGAGAGAGAGAGAGAGAGAGAGAGAGAGAGAGAGTCTGTTCGCATTTTCAATTCCCTATCCTCAAAGAATTTATTTATTGGACATCTCACAATACACAAAACCATTCAAGAATAGATAAAACAAGTAGGATTACTATCAAAGAAATGTTTACTTTATAGATATTTCTTCAAATGATACGAATTCCGTTTTATTTGATCTCCTGGAGTGTTTTGACTATTAAAAAAAGCCATAAACATATAACCAAGCATTCCCAGACTTCTGGAATAACAGAAGCTATTTCATTTCTTCAAGATAAACTTAGGCACGTAAAATCTCTGATATTTTCCAGCTTCGACTAAATCAGTTAATATGAAAGAAATTGTTGTTTGTCTGTCAAAATGTGGCTTCAATTATATAAAGAAACAAATTCCTAGACCAGAAAAAATCATTCTAGTAAAACGAAATATTATACATATGACTATTGATAGAGGAAAGGAATTGCTAGATATAACGATAATGTTTAAGATGAATATTAGTGCCCTTCAAATAGGGGAGAATATTTATATAGTGATGTCAAATCAAACTGTAATACGAAATTGCGCCACGAATAATGCAGCCGATTATAAAAACTTACAGACCTTAGAATTTAGTTCTGATAATAAATTTTACGAAATAGAATCTACATTTTTTTTTTCAGATTATGGAATGATATTTACCTAAAGTGGAGTAGAAGCAATTCATGTTATGAAAATCACAGAAATAACAGGAAAGTGTGGCCTCGGCCTAAACAATGATACTCTTATATGAATATGAATCTATTCTAGAAAACAATATTCGTCTTGATTCACGAGCCTTGCATCTAAGGGTGCACAACAGAACGCTTCCAAAACCTGATTTGTTGCAAACAAATTATTATTGACTGTGTTGGCATTTTAATAACCATCATCTAAGAGTTTTTTTTTTTTTTTCACGGATTTTAGTCTGCTGGTCTTCCTATCGCTCACGAGTTCGCTTATGCATATTAAGACAATTAATACTATACAGGTATTTCTATATCAAAGAATACATTTAAGGTTAGGTAATTCGATCTCTCTGTATTATTTTCTTTCTAGCAGACAATAACATCATGTTATTATATTCTAATCGTTACATACATTTAGCATTCTTATTACATGGGCCATCGAGAGATAGAGTAACGGCGGATCATACCTTTTGTAATAAACTTGATTTGTGGTAAGATTAAAAAGATCTATTTCCTTTCATATAGTATAATAATTTTTGATAAATAGGCCAGGGTTACAAAATAGTCAGTTGTTCTCTTTCCTAAACGGATGACCTTCCTCTCCCCCAAACGTGTGCAGTTGTTATTTGTGAAGAAAAAAATACTTTAAGAATATTCATACAAAAAACAACATATTGAATTATAACTTATTTAACACTTCTGATAAAAAGCATCATAAATAAATGAATATTGCCAAAACGGAAATTAACTTCCACAGGATACAGTACTTACACGAATGATTGAAATACATAAATTGCTCATGTACCTGTAATAAAAGTGCATTTCTTAATATCAGTTGTTCATCATTATTTCTAATCTTTCTTTAATTGATTTCGAATTCATATTAATACTCAGCATTAGACAAATTTCATTCATCCGCATCGCTTTTTATTTACCTGACTTTCAATTGATTTTAGGTACATCTCAATATCCAACTATGAGTATGATATTTCCAACCATATCACTCATTACTTCTGTTTTCTATTTATAAATTCCTGGTACATCTAAACAACCATCAATGAGCAAGTTGTTTCAAACCATCACTATTTACTTTTATTCTTTTTCATTATTGATTTCAAGTACATCTTAACAACCAATAAAGATCAGATTATTTTCATCCCATCGCACATTTCTTCTATTTATTTTTATTGTTGATTCCAGGTCCATCTTAATATCCAACAACGAGCAGGTTATTTTCTTCTCCATTGCTTATTATTTCTTTTTTAGATAATTTCCTGTACATCTTAACCCTCAATGATCGGGTTGTTATTTTTTTCCCCAAAAGCTCATTAATTCTATGGGATTTTCTTTTTTGATTTCGGGTACATCTTAATAACAGAATGAGCTGATTATATTTGCATTCCCATTAAATGAATGTACTCTTTAATGATTACGAGTAAACATTGATAACCGACAATGGTTAGGCTATTTTCATCCAGTTCACTCATTACTTCTTTGTTTTACTTTGGGTACATCCTAAAAACCATGAATGGGCAGTTTATTTTCATCCTGATTCTCCTTACTCATATGCTTTTTTCATTGATTTCTGGTAGCCTATATCTTACCATATAATAATAAGCAGATAATTTTGATCACCATTTCTTTTCGTCAATTCCTCTCCGTTTACCCTATTGAGAATATGAACTCTTATTTATATAGAACGGAACGAAGAGTAGATGATCGCTCAACTAATTTCTGTAATAATTCACCAGGCATACGACGGTTTTTAAAACTTAAATTTACTGGATATAAAAAGGGCTATACAACTGATGTGTATCTGACGACGTTGTTTGCAATTAAATTTTCGAGTCTTTTCTTCCTGTTACCCCATTTGTTTTATTTTGAGGGAAAGCAAATAGGAACAACAAGCTCTAATCGTAGGTTAGTAAACGTCTGTTCGGAAAAGAATACCAAATAATATCATTAATGTAAATAAGAATTATAATGCTTATTCCAAGAGTAGATTAGACTTGAAACATATTAGGACTGAGTGAAAAAAGGTTCATGACATTGCCACGTTACCATCAAGTCAAGCTGGAAGAGGCCATCATGCACTCACGGCATATATATATATATATATATATATATATATATTGTCACGGCCACCGTTCTCCTTCCCCCCGCCTGCCTTCCCTGTACAACAAGCAGGTTGTTTGTTAATTGCTTGAGTACTTGTCACGTCTTTTAATTAGCAGTCGCAAGTGGGATTGCTTGCTCCCACCTCAACGTAAGCCAATCAGGATACGCCGTGACTGCTTCTGGCCTGTATATATACAGGGTCTGAGCTTGATCGGTAGTCACTGGCAGCTCATTACTGCTACCCACTGCTACAAGTCTGCCTCCCTCACCTGTATTGTGTATCGTCTTTCGTCTTTGTATCATTTTTGTGAACTTCTCTGCTGTTCGGCTTTTTCGGCTAAGTATTTTGTAACCTGTACCTCTTAATTCCCTTATCTCACCAGTGTGTTGTCCAGTGTTAGGGCAGTTATATTATCTTTATATTTGTGTGTATTATTTTGTGTGTATTATGTTTACTTTATATGTACTGTATATGTTTACTGTGCACTGAATTAAATTAATGTTATGTTACTGAAATATTATTTCAACTTCCCATTCCCAGCATACCACAGTTACATGCGTTTCCCTTGCTTATCTTCACTTTTAATTTTGTTATACCTTGGGTATTCGGTATGCAATTATATTTAACTTTTTTTATTTTCACATTCTAACACCCAAGTTGTGACAAGTGGCGACCTTCCCAGGACGTAATTGCTAAGTTGATGATCGTTGTCCTTTATTTGTTACTCCCTTGTGTCCTGTTAATTATTAATCACTTTCTTTTACAGTGACAGTGCTTTGATTTTGTTCAGTGCTTTAATATGTTTCTTGTATCTGATAAGTGAAGTGTTTTTTTATTGTAAACCAAGACGAGTGTTGGTATGTGCAGTTTAAATTCTTACGGTGAAACTCGTTTGGTATTGCACTTTGTACCGCCACACCACATATGTTAGATCAAGTGCAGTAAGTAGCAGTCATAGAGTTTACTCAGTTTAAAGTGTTCACAGCCCTCACTAGTAAACTTTATCAGCGTTAGGGTTAGCTAATAAGTGCTTACTTTCGCTCTCCATTCCGTGTGTACGGATCATTATTGTTTGTGTATCTTTATATCCAGTATCATTTATCGTTCCAAGTATCGGAGTGTCCATTTTTTTCCCAAGCCTCTCATGTTTCTCCAGTATCATTAAAAATCTCATTCAAGTATCTTTACGCGGTATGTGATTGTCGGTGACTCAGACGCGAACACTCCATCTATGAATCCTTATCAAGTATCTTTTTCAAGTATCGTTTATACAAACTTGTGTTTGTCTCAGTCTCACACGAACAATAATCTTGGGCATAGGACTAAGGGTATAACGAGACATTAATGAGGGTCTGTCTAGTTATCGAAGGGCTGTTTCTGTTTTACGACCCGGCCGTCCTTGTCTATCGAGTGCTAGTTCAATAATTTCATTTGATTCTTTCCCTGTATTCTTTTTATTGTTTACTATTAATAATTAATCATGCCGTTTAACCTAGATGACTTTGTTGCTAATCCATCTTCGGATAAGTTAGCAGGACCTCTCAGAAAAGATGATTGGAAGCAAATTGCCCATCATTATGGCATTGAAATTCACTATAAGCTAAATAAGACTATGATTAAGAATGTGGTGGTTGAAGAGTTAGTCAGCCAAGGGGTACTTGCGGCAGTCGCCATAGATACTTTAACCCCGGCGAGTTCGGTGTTACCTGACGCTCAGGCTGAACCAGCGGGTTACCGCTCGCCTCCCGTTCTGTCACCTGTTAGGCCTTATCAGCGATTTACTGAAGTCAATCCCTTAGAACTGGAGAAATTAAAATTAGACTATCGATTACAAATGCAAAGAGAATTGTTAGAAAGCGAAAAAGAAAGAGAAAAACTCAGATTAGAAGTAGAAAACGAAAGAGAAATCGAAATTCAAAGAGAACGATTCAAACTAGAAAGAGAAAGGCTTGCATTAGAAAGGGAGAAGGTAGAAAGAGAGTTAGAGTTAAAATCTAAAGAGGTAGACATAACAGAAAAAAGCAAAGAAAAGGTACTAGAAATACAGGAAAAACAGTTAAAATTAAATGTAGGTAACATGTCCTCCCTCCTTCCTGGTTTTTCTGAAGATGATGTTGATGGGTACTTTAAAACTTTCGAGATTATTGCTAACAAACAAGAATGGCCAAAGGATGAATGGCTTACCATCCTAACTCCAAAATTAACAGGAAAGGCTCTTAGGGTATATAACAGTTTAGATAGGCCTGAGGATTATGATTTTGTTAAGAAACAGGTCTTGTATGCCTATGCTCTTACTCCTGACGGCTACCGACTGAAATTCAGATCCTTAACTAAGTCCCATACCCAAACTTATGTTGAATTTGCCACTGATAAATTGAGACAGTGTAAAAAGTGGCTTGAGGCTATTAATGTAACAACATTTTCAGAACTAGTTAATGCTGTTGTCTTGGAGGAGTGGAAGAATAAGCTTCCCTTCCACTTGGTGAGATATGTGGAGGAAAGGGGTGAGAAGGAGCTGATCCGAGCAGCAGAGTTAGTGGATGCTCAGGCGTTGATGATAGACACGTGGGGGAGTGGAGCTCGTAGGCAGAGCCCCAGTGTGAGACCCCCCTCTGGTGAACACCTTGCAGGAGTGGGGCGAGGTTTAGGAGGCAACAGTTCACGTCCTGCTCCCCAGCCAGTAACTTGTAATTATTGTAAGAAACCCGGGCATATGATCCAAGAGTGTCGTCATCCTGGGTGTAAAGTGTCCAAAAGTTCTAACACCAAACACACAGTCACTTCTTCTAAGCCAATAGCAGCCTCAAATGTGCCTGGTCCTAATGTCTCTCTCTTTGACCCTTTTATCTCTCAAGGATTTGTGTCGATATGTAAGGGTGATCATAAGTACCCTATTGCTATACTTAGAGACACGGGTGCAGCCCAGTCCATTCTATTATCCAATGTCATTCCGAACATTTCTGATTCTTACACCGGTGAAAAAGTTTTACTGTCTGATCTAACTTGTCAAACGTCTTATCCCCTAGCAGAAATTTATCTTGAATGTGACCTTCTATCCTCCCCTGTTAAAGTAGCTATACGTCAAGACTCCTTGCCTGTACTCGGAATTCAGTTTCTACTAGGTAATGATCTCGCAGGTACCCTAACAGTTCCTCCAGTGAAGACAGTAGACCAACCTTTACCTGTTAGTCCTACACATGATCTGGATGAAAGACTTCCCCACCTTTTCCCTGCCTGTGCTGTCACCCGGTCTCAAAGTAAGGTCTTAACTGCTCCCTCCGCTAATTCTTCATCCTTAACTCCATCTTTACCTACTACTCCTCCATCCTTTGGGAAGGATGATCTGATAAACAGGGCCATGAACAAAGCAGAACTCATTCAGGCACAACAGCAGGATCACACTCTTTCTCATGTACTTCACACAGCTACCGACAAAACAGATATAGACACCACTCCATGCTTTTATTTTGAAGATGGAGTTTTAATGAGAGCATACAGACCACCTACCCACCATAAGTTGCAGTCCTGGTCAGAAACCCATCAAATAGTCCTTCCTACATCGGTTCGGAATAGTGTCATCAAATTAGCTCATGATGGTTTTGCAGGACATCTAGGTATCAGGAAGACTTATCTCAAAGTATTGGAACATTTTTACTGGCCGGGGATGCGTAAGGACATTTCCAGTTTCGTGCGGACCTGTCACATTTGCCAGGTAGCGGGTAAGCCTAATCAAAACATTCCCAAGGCTCCCCTAAAGACAATTTCTATCAAAGAAGAGCCTTTCAATAAAATAATCATTGATTGTGTCGGCCCCCTACCTAGGACAAAGAAAGGAAACGAATATCTTTTAACTGTAGTCGATGTGACCACCCGTTATCCTGAGGCATTCCCCCTTAAATCCATCACTGCCAAATCTGTAATTGCACCTTTGTTATCTATGTTCACCTCTAAAGGAATCCCCTGTCAGATCCAATCCGATCAAGGTACTAACTTTACAAGTGCTCTCTTTCAACAGGTCCTTACTGAACTGGGAATCAAACATGTTGTCTCCTCAGCCTACCATCCACAATCGCAGGGGTGTCTGGAAAGGTACCACCAGACCCTAAAATCCATGCTACGAAAATACTGCCTGGAGACTGGAGCAAGTTGGGACACTAACTTAGATTGGTTACTTTTTTCTATTCGGGAAGCCAATCACGAATCTATGGGTTTCTCACCTTTTGAGTTGTTATATGGGCGACCCATAAGGGGACCCTTAAAAATATTGAAAGATCAGTGGTTCATGCCCCAGTCAGACAGTCACACTAATGTAAATGCTTATGTTAAAAATCTACAAAGTAAATTACAGGAAGTACGTAAGTTTTCTAAGTCCCACTTGTCCCGGCTCCAAGGCAGATATAAAGCACAGTATGACAAGAAAACGAAAAGTAGAACATTTAATCCAGGGGATTTGGTTTTGGCTTTTCTACCTATAACAGGGAGCCCAATGCAAAAGAGGTTTTTAGGGCCATATAAAATTAAAGAACGGCTGGGACCACTTAACTATGTTCTTGAAACCCCAGACCGACGTAAAAAACAACAGTTGGTACATATTAATCTGATAAAGTCCTACCTTTCCAGACCACCAGAGGAGGGTACCAGCAGTTTGCCAGTGACTCTTGTAACCATTAATGATGATGTAGCTCCTGTGGCAGTGACTTTGTCCGAGGAAAACGAAGGCACCCAATCCATTGACTTTCCCTTGCCTACCAGTGCCTCATTGAATCAAGAACTATTGCTTCAGTCTGATGAGTATTTTTGTGGGCTTAACCCTTGTCAAAAACAGCAGATAATTCACTTGCTAAAACAATTTCCAACTATTACCTCAGAACATCCAGGCTCTTGCAATATTCTTAGACATGACATTCAATTAAAAGATCCAAACCAACCTCCCATTAGACAACGTCCTTATCATCTTAACCCTGTCAAGACTGAAATCCTCAAACAAGAAGTACAGTATCTTCTTGATCATAATCTAGCCGTACCTAGTCAGTCTCCCTGGGCTTCACCCTGTATCTTGGTTCCTAAACCTAATCAAACTTACCGGATGTGTACAGATTTCCGTAAATTAAACAACGTCACTGTCCGGGATGCCTACCCATTGCCACTCATTGAAACACTGCTAGATACAGTAGGAAATGCCTCTTTCATCTCTACAATAGACTTACTGAAGGGTTATTATCAGGTGCAGTTAACCCAAAGAGCCCAGGCCCTTTCTGCCTTTATTACCCCATTTGGGCTCTATGAATATCAGGTAATGGCTTTTGGACTTACTAATGCTCCTGCCACATTCCAGAGACTCATTAACTCCGTCATCCGAGACCTACCAGGAGTTCATGCCTACTTGGACGATGTGGTGGTGGTGGCGACCAACTGGAACGAGCACGTGGTGCGTTTGAGTGGACTGTTCCAACGGTTGGAGGACGTAGGACTCGTCATTAACCTCCAGAAGTCGGTGTTTGGTCGTGGCACCGTGACCTACTTGGGTCATGTAGTGGGAAGCGGTACTGTGCGCCCAAAAGAAGCCAACGTGGAGGCGATCCTTTCCTTCCCTACACCCACGACACTAAAGGAGGTGATGAGGTTCCTCGGGATGGCGGGGTATTACCGTCGATTCTGCAGCAACTTCTCGACTGTGGCTGCACCCCTCACCACTCTGACTAGCCCTGCTCAGCCTTTCAAGTGGACTCCAGCGTGCCAGACGTCTTTTACCCACATCAAGAACTTCTTGGCTTCTGAACCAGTACTTAAGGTACCTGATTATCTGCGGCCCTTCCACCTGCTGGTTGACGCGAGTGGAATTGGAGTTGGGGCAGTGCTGTTGCAACCAGATCCATCCTCCACCATTCTGCACCCTGTGGCTTTCTTCTCTGCCAAATTGAAGAGTCACCAGGTGGGTTACTCAACCATCGAGAAAGAAGCCTTGTCCCTGATTCTGGCCGTTAACAAGTTCAAATGCTACCTACAGTCTGCTTCATGTCCAATCAAAATATTCACTGACCACAACCCGTTAGCCTTCATCCAGAAATCCAAACTAACCAATCAGAAGATTCTTCGCTGGGCACTTACTCTTCAAGAATACCATCTCGAAATTCACCACATCAAGGGATCAGACAACATCATTGCGGACACCTTATCTCGTGCTCCAACAGGTTAACCTCCTTCATGTCCCACTTCGGAGGTCTTCGGTGGGGGGGTGTCACGGCCACCGTTCTCCTTCCCCCCGCCTGCCTTCCCTGTACAACAAGCAGGTTGTTTGTTAATTGCTTGAGTACTTGTCACGTCTTTTAATTAGCAGTTGCAAGTGGGATTGCTTGCTCCCACCTCAACGTAAGCCAATCAGGATACGCCGTGACTGCTTCTGGCCTGTATATATACAGGGTCTGAGCTTGATCGGTAGTCACTGGCAGCTCATTACTGCTACCCACTGCTACAAGTCTGCCTCCCTCACCTGTATTGTGTATCGTCTTTCGTCTTTGTATCATTTTTGTGAACTTCTCTGCTGTTCGGCTTTTTCGGCTAAGTATTTTGTAACCTGTACCTCTTAATTCCCTTATCTCACCAGTGTGTTGTCCAGTGTTAGGGCAGTTATATTATCTTTATATTTGTGTGTATTATTTTGTGTGTATTATGTTTACTTTATATGTACTGTATATGTTTACTGTGCACTGAATTAAATTAATGTTATGTTACTGAAATATTATTTCAACTTCCCATTCCCAGCATACCACAGTTACATGCGTTTCCCTTGCTTATCTTCACTTTTAATTTTGTTATACCTTGGGTATTCGGTATGCAATTATATTTAACTTTTTTTATTTTCACATTCTAACACCCAAGTTGTGACATATATATATATATATATATATATATATATATATATATATATATATATATATATATATATATATATATATATGCAGAAGAGCCATAGGGAAAATGAAAATACGAAATATAAGATTAAGTCCTGACTAGTCTCGTGATACTTCTTCAGAGGAAAATTCATTTATGATAAATGCTTCTGCTTGGGCAAGGATTCGAACCTATGCCCTAAGCTGGAACAATACCTGAAGGGACGACTTTACCGATCGAGCTATAAGTTCATTTTAATTCCACTGTACATCGCGTATACTTGTTGAATTCAGGAATCAAGTGTTAGACAAGAAACTTCATTTATTAACAGAACTGATTTCTTTAGAGGTATAGTAATTATTTCTCCACTAATTCTAATAGAAGAGTCTTAATTTCTCTGAACGGATAGTCCAGAAAATTATATAAATAATGAAATAAGAAGTATTATTTTTCTTAAAGAGAGATGTAAATTAATACAAATATTAAATTATAAGGAGGAAAAAGCCATTTTAGGGAATAATCTAGGCCAAACTGGTTTACTGCAACAGAGATCATTATCCAAATAAGGAGGTAGAACTTTTTATAATCCAAATTATAGTTTGCAAATAAGACAACGTCCAATAGTATATAAATGAGTAGAAGAAATTATATATATATATATATATATATATATATATATATATATATATATATATATATGTATATATGTATATATATATATATATATATATATATATATATATATATATATATATATATATATATATATATATATATATATATATATATATCATAAACTCCTTTAAGGAAGGACTGGAACGTCCCCTGCTCGGGGTTTTTAACTTGAGTCTGAAAGATTGACTTGAGTCTGGACTAAAATGACTTCTAGAAGGGCTAGAAACATGTTCTCTGGATCAAAAAGGGGGTTTTTGAGGATGGTGAGTTCAATAGTAACATTTTCAACACCACCTAGGGTCATCTTCAAGGTCTAATGGTCATTTATCAAGGTCAAATTTGTGAATTTTGGTAATTTTTGCTCGTTTTTTTGTGTGTAACTCATAAATGGTGAGAGATAGCCGATTATAATATGAGGCAAGTCTGCAGAGCTGTCCGAATTTAATATATATTGTCATATATCGTCCTTCAAGAAAGGACTGGAACGTCCCCTGATCGGGGTTTTTAACTTGAGTCTGAAGGATTAACTTGAGTCCTGAACTAAAATGACTTCTAAGAAGGGCTAGAAACACGTTCTCTGAGTGAAAATGGGGGTTTTTGAGGACGGTGAGTTCAATAGTGACATTTTCAACACCACCTGGGGTCATCTTCATCATGTTCATGGTCAAAAGGTCATATTTCAAGGTCCAAATGGTGAATTTTGGTCATTTTTACTCGTTTTTGTGTGTAACTCATAGATGGTGAGGGATGGCTGATTATAATAAGACAAGTCTGTAGTTCTGTCCAAATTTAATATATATTGTCAAATATTGTATTACTCAAACATTCCAAACAAGCCCTAAAACAATGAAACACTAAAATAAGAAATAAAGAACGGTATTTCTCATCACAACAAAACTCAAAGACATTAACATTTGATTAGATGAACATCGCTAGATGGAGAGCTTTTCTTGCCTCCTGAGGCATCTCACAGCCTTTCTTTGTCACTTACATTGAGAACCTGAGCTTTCAATAGAACGTTGGCTAAAGTCGTACATGCTGCATTATTAGTAGCTAAAGGTGCATCTACAAAAGATAACAATTCAGCAAAATGAAAGCGGCAATGCATTTTAGTCATGGCATGCAAATTATAGGCATTATGTACAAAAAAGACAGTTGAAATAGTTGGCACACTCAGTCCACCTCTATTCAAATGATCTAAGAACTCAGATGACACCTCGTTACCATCTTCATCATCCATGATATCCTCCATACTAGTGCTATTACAATATTTATGAACAAGGCATCCAGCCAAATATACAACTTTATGCTTAAGGTTATCAGCAGACCTCAAGAGCTCCCGAGTGTCTTGAGGAGTGATCTCGTCAATGAGTTCACTTCGCTCATCTGGATTTATGGAAGAAGTACAATTCTTGTCGCAATCAAGCACACGAGAACTAGATTCTGGCATAATGTCATGCTTTAGAAGTGTCTGCAAATTTGTAACTTTTGCTGCAGCCATAATGTCAACTACATCAATGTAGAAGTTTCCACCACTTCTTTGCCTGGCTTGACCGAAAAACTTTTCCAAGGCTTCATCCGCGAATATAGCAGGAAGAACGTAGTCAAAGTCTTTCTCTGCCAGAAGCAATTTGGCAGCAGCCACATTATTACGTGTAGACACAATGAATGCTTCAGCAGTTTGCTTAGTTAACTTCAGCTTACGACCACTACCTCCTTGCCATGTGCAGATCGATATAATTTGGCAGGCGTCCTCCAACTTAGTGAAAGATGTACGGTCTGCTGTCCAAGGCTGTCTGGATTCGTCACGTAGATGTCTAGCTGAGAAACGGTCTTTCACATTCATCATCTTGAACCACTCACTCATTGTCTGGGTGAGAATGATGGTGCCTTCGCTGATGCCCAATGAATCCTTGAAGGTCTTTAAGGCAGCGACAGTCTTGTCATTGAACACCTGACATACTAAGGGTACGTTCTGGCGTTGAAGGGGTTTGGGGAAAACAGCGGTGTGCGTCAGCTTGGTTAAGCGAATAGGAGTAGCTCGGTCGATCTCATAAAGCTTCCGAATATCACTCCAGTAAGCTTTGTACTCATTGCCATGTACAAGAAATGAGAGTGTCTGGCCATCAACAGTAATCCAGTTGTTACGAACATTTTTGAAGATGTGCACGTAGTCGTACACTAAGAACATAGATTGCTCTTGAATGGATAGCACTTGACAACTTCCAGGTCCTCCAAGTTTCGAATAAACACTGCGATTGGTATTGCAATATACACACATATATACACATGTATATATATATATATATATATATATATATATATATATATATATATATATATATATATATATATATATATATATATATATATATTATTATTATTATTATTACTTTCTAAGGTAAAACCATAGTTGGGTAACCGGGATGCTTTAAGCCCTGGGTCTCTAACAGGGAAAATATCCCAATGAGGAGCAGAAACAAGGAAAAATAAAATTTTTAAGAAGCCTATGAGATAAGTTCTCTCGTGTAGATTTACTACACAATAGAACTCATCTTACGTGTTGGCTATTCATCTCTTCAATGAATTAATCAAATAAATCATGAATAACCTTCTTTATTTACTTTACACTAGCCCATCTTTGTAAGAATATATGATATATGATATATATATATATATATATATATATATATATATTTATATTTATATATATATATATATATATATATATATATATATATATATATATATATATATATATATATATATATATACATATATATATATATATATATATATATATATATATATATATATATATATATGTGTGTGTATGCATATAAATATATATATGTATATATATATATATATATATATATATATATATATATATATATATATATATATATATATATATATATACATATATATATATATATATATATATATATATATATATATATATATATATGTATATATATATATTTATATATATACATATATATATATATAAATATATATATATATATATATATATATATATATAAAGATGAATATATTTATATATATATATATATATATATATATATATATATAGGTATATATATATATATATATATATATATATATATACATATATATATATATATATAAATATATATATATAGGTATATATATATATATATATATATATATATATATATATATATATATATACCTACATATGTATATATATATATATATATATATATATATATATATATATATATATATATATATATATATATATATATATATATATATATTCAATATAAATAAAAAGTGGTTCGTAAGACGTTTTACGTTAATTTTGACGAGAAAAATTATACATTTTTATGCTCATCTATAAATAATTTTCAATGGTTACTTTAGCAAGGTGTCTTCTGGAATAACAAATTTCTATATTATCTCTATTTGTCACAGAGTTTACATTTATACTTATTACGAAAACCTCAGTATTTACAGAATATCAGAAAAAGACGATGTTTCATTCAGTTTTAATTTTCATTGTAAAATCCTATTTTAATCCACGCAAATATCCTGCAAAGTTTTCATGGATGCAGAATCTCATAGAAGACGACGGCGAATAATTCACCCAAGATAAAGTGTATTAGTAAATTCGAATTAACTCCACTCGGTCGACTGTTCATATGAAGCGAAAATTTATTTAAGAGAGGCGCCATTCGTAAAGGCACTCTTCAGTGAAGCCGTTCCAGAGAAATATACGTTGCAACTCCTGTTGTGTATTTTGACATATCGGGCATGCAACAGACATTTGCCTGTTATTCCGACGCACGAGAACGTCGTCACTAAAATTGATTTCTGGGGTCAAACGTTTTTGCATGTCGTCATGAAAAATTTGTTGTTCCCTCTATGGCTGCTAAGCAGCATATGTTGTACACATGGAAAAATAGAAATATTTTATAAAATGTAATGCAAATAAGAGGAATCTATAATGATTGTGAGGAATGGAAAGAAATATTGCCTGAAACGTTCTATAAACACATATTTTCTAGTAAAGGAAACACTAGATGATGAAAGAGAGAGAGAGAGAGAGAGAGAGAGAGAGAGAGAGAGAGAGAGAGAGAGAGAGAGAGCTCTCAGTATTGTTGGTTAGGAACATGGATTTTCCCCAACGATGGTCATAGAAGAAATAAAGAGTATCGAAAACGAATATCAAGAAAGAAAACAAATACAGTAATTACTAAAAGTTGACGGTTTTTAGGATGGAAAACATGGTTCTCTCTCTTTGGAAATTAAAACTGTCGAGCATAGAAATAACCCCTTCTCAAGGACTCTAAAAAGAAAGAGCATGTGTCCTTCGCCAAGAATTCAACAAGGATTGTTTGCTTCAGTTTAGACATAGTGTAATTAAAGGTTTTATTTGGGTACAAAATCACTGATGTAAACTTAAATTTTCAATATACATGTTCTTTTTTTATAGAAAAAAGACGGCACAGAGAAAAATTTCAACGTTCTATGAAATAAACAAACGATTAAACAAATTCTCTATGATATAACGCTTACATGAGTGACATGGATGTGTCGATAAACTCTAGAAATGAACTGTACGAAACAAAAGAAATGCCTGTTCGAATGAACACATTGCACAGTCTAGAAGAGAACAGATCCACAAAATAGAGAGAGCTCCTTGCAGGGATATTTCCCCTAACATACTCGTATGGTAGACTTTAAAATATACCACTTGCTTATCTCTTGGAATTCATGACGTCATGCAATAAAAAGGTCTACAATAAAAGAATCCTCACAGAACTCCAGGAATGCATGGTGCAAGAAAAATATTCTCACTTATTAGGACACATATAGATCTAGATGAAAGAATACATCAGAACATACAGAAGTACTATTGCAGAATTCTAGAAATGGACTGATGATGAAAGTAGAAATTCTCAAAGTGCGGGTGTCATGTAAGATAAAAAAAAAAAAAGATTTAATGGTTCAGAACAATGAAAACAGAGGGTTGCATGGACTAGCAAAACTTAAAAGGTAAATGACGCTATGTAATAATAGAGGATTTTTTTTAAGACATGATGAAAAGGGTAATTATAAAAATCAACTTACACTGTTCTTCCTATTAAATACAGGAACAAATGAAACATAAATGACTTGCAGAATTTATGGAAATTTGACAAAAAAACAAAGAATGTATGTTAATAAAAAGTAAAAAGAAAAAAAAAAGCTTAAATATATATCCTTAAGATTGGCAAGAATAGTAACAGGCAAACAATAGAGCCGATGCAGTTACTTATGCTATGGTCACATTTAGAAATGCCACGGCCGGATTTTTTATATCGGTGGCTGATGTCGGAAATGCAATCCCCAGGGGTGGCCGCCCAGTTTTTGTAATAAAAATGCTAGTGTTCCCAGTTCTAAAAGTAGCCATCCGATTTAAAATTTTCCATTGGCCATAACGTCACAGAAAACCAGGCGGTGCCAGCCCGAAAAAAGGCCGTGTGCAGGGCTGGCGCTGGCCGGTGACTGCCGGAATGGAATTTGGGTGGCCGGCCACCGGACGATGATACAACTCCCCCGGCCGGCAGCCGGCAGCCGGTCGACGGCAATTTCCTTGAAATGTCACCAGCCGGCGCCTGTGCGGTTATGATAGGAGCAGCAAAGTTCACATTCGCTTTTTCTCCGTGACAGTACTATTTTTCAGTAGTTTTATAATTTGTCCTTTACAGTTTTAAAATTGCAAAATGGCTCCAAAGAAAAAAGCAGTCCCAATCTTTATATCGCTGGCAGAGCGACGGGGGCACCCTGTAAACACCCCCCACCCCAACCCCGCCGTCCCATCGCCGTTAGATGACCGCCGATTTTCGGCAATCACCCTGCCACCACAGGGTGCATGGGCAGTTGCTGCCTGGTGACTGTAAGGCGGCAGTTGGATCAGGATGATCATCGCACGAATATTTGCTATAGTGATACTCCCAGAGAATTAGACCGAAGGTCTCCAGGATTCTAGCTCCTGGCGCGAGTATCCAATAAAGGATATCGCATAATATCAGGGGACATATTCTAGATACGACACATGGCAATCTTCACCCCGAATAGATTTAACTCCTTTTTTGTAAGGGAGAAGAGTGGCAAAAGAAGGGAGTGCCATTTTAGGTACCTGGTGGACCTCCTTCCCTACTACTACTGCGACGCCATTCCTTTTCTAGTAGCCTGCTAAGCCTATTGTGCTCCCCATTAGCCCAGTATTTTATTACTAGTTTTTGGAATTTAATCATGCGATCTCCATCATCTTCATCTTTTGGAAAGTTGAGTATTAATTCTTTCCTGTGTATAATTTTAGTCTCCCTTTTCACAGTTAAATTTCAATAATTTAAGTGTGTTTGGGTGAGCGTTGCCGAGACCGGAGGCAGCCATTTTACGACTGCTGTCGCCTGTTACATTCGCATTTTATTAAGTCACTAGGGCAACACTTCCCGGTTTTAAGCTATAATGTTAGCTAGTTAAGCAAATTATACAAGCTGTGATATTGCATATATGAAAATTTATTCCTCTTCCTATTATGTGGCTTTACTTATCGTATGTGGCAGGAACCCCGGTGGTACCAACTACCTTGGACGGGGCTCCTACCAGAGCTAGGCTACTCTTGCTCATATATAAGTTAGTTAATTAATTCCTCATGTTTAGCCTCACCCCATCGTTCCTTCTCGATTCGTATGAGAGTTTACACTCTCTGGAATATTTAGACAAGCTATGCTTCCTCAGTTCATTGTTTGAGGGAGGCGGCATACTCTGATATCATTGAACTATAAGACCCTCAACCCTTCCCCCTGTGTCCTTCAGTGACGTCATGCCGTCATAACATCCTACACTGGTATCCTGACAGTCATCCCGGCTTGCTAGGGTGACTGCATTATCGGCTGATACCCTGCCGGTAGCAGTTAGTTCATCTGTCTCTGCCACCTTCCCCCTTACTCCCTTAATTCATAGGAAGTGAATAATATTGGGGGGAAGATTAAGACGGCTCCTGCCGGATGCCGGTGGGAAACCTAACTTACTTTGGAAAGTCCTCAGCTCTCCATAGAGCTGCCATCCACATTCATTGCAGCCGACTTAATTGCTGGCGACAGGCCTTTATATGGATGGGTGGAAGTCAGAATCTGATAGATTCTTTCCCCTTCCATTGGAACTTTCATTCCAGGAAGGAGACAGTAGGCAGTCTGATAGTCCTCCTACACTCCCAACTGTTATGTTTATTCATAATAGTAGGAAACTCTCCTTCCTTAACCTTTCTCTCTCTCTATCAGTTAGTACTGCCAGATACTAACCTAACACTGGTAATCCCACTGGCAAACTACTGTATACAACTGTACAGTAGTACACATGTTTTCTAACATACTCTGTGTTTTCTATCGCAGACAATTTTTGGGACCACAATATTCTGTTGAGGTCGAATACTCCTTCAACACCCAGATGGTTTTCTTTGATCATCAGTGACTTAAAATACCCAATCGGTATTGATATATACTACAGGTGGATAATGTTATTATAAGACATTTACTAACTCTAACTGTAGCTCCTAGAGTTTCTCTATCTTGTATCCTCCCTATCAGGGAAACTGAATATTAATACTGACGGAGGTCTCAGCAATGGCCTTGGAGACGAAATACAGATATGTGTCTTTTCTACTTCCTTTCAAGCTTACTATCCTAAGCTACCATAAACAAAAGTGATCACTATTGTTATTAAAAAACTGTATGCTTTTATATCAATGATATAAAAAAACATAGAATACTCATTTGGCCTTTTTCCTTTACAGGAGGAGCCGATGGAGAAGTGTGCAGCGTTGTTCTGCAACCTCAAAGGGAAAGACTTTTATGGTCACACGAAGTGCAGGACTCATGCCCCCTGCTGCATCGTGTCAGGAGTCCTAAGTTATTGGGACCCGAAGGGTTGCCCCACCTGCTCAACCCTGCTGGCCAACGGCTTCGGCGAAGCCCCCCTAGTTACCATAGAGACTAGGGACACAGCGAGGGACACCCTTCGCTAATGGGTATGAGGGTTCAAAAAGAACTCTCCAGGACCATACTTACCCAACGACTCTCTTAGGTACCTATTGTTCCCCAAGGCCCTGCCAAGTGCGGTGGTGCCTCAGGAACAGCTCCGGTCCCCCTTCATACAAGTGAAGATTGACTTGGACATTAATAAGGCGCTAGAAGGCATGGGCATCCACCAAGAGAGGATGTCAGAAGTGTCCATCGACACTGAACAGGACCTACTGCAAGGTGGCCCTGAAGAAAATGTGGACCCTCCACGAGTGGAGGAAGAAGGATTCATATCAACGGCAACGGAAGACCCTCAGTTTGCCGTGGGGCATACCAACCTATGCCATCAACAACCTTGGCCCCAACTCCACAACTAGTTGTTCAGGTCAACAAAAATGAAGAGATTCTAACATCTATTCATCGGATGATGGAATTGTTCCAAAGGGAATGAGAGACGATGTGGGAATCGCTCAAGCAGCAGCAAAAACTGTTGCAGGAGAGGATGGACCACTCCAGATCCACCAAGGGCACTGCTAAGAAGCCTCTTAGAATGTCGAATCTCCCTCACTGCTCCGAAACTAATCCCTGGAGGCATGCAGAGCATATGCCAAGGATGAATGGGAAATTGTTCGTCTCTGAGAAGTTTGGGGCTAGGCAGATTGAAGACCTTGAGTTCTGGCCTAACTTTTCAGCCTACCCAGAGTGCTACGTGAGACTGCGGGATGAAACGCAGCCCAAGAGGAAACGGTACCCAATGAGGTCATTGTTTTTGAACATGAGAAGGCGCAAGCCATCCTCCTGAAGGCCTTGAAAGGAGCCGGGTACACCAACTCCAAAGTCTCAGCACTGAGCAAGAAACACCCCACCTTGCTTGGCCATTCCTCCATCTCTTTCCCCTTTTCGGAGAAAGCACTAGACTTTGCCGTCAAGGCAGTTGACGAAGGAAAACCCTGCCCAACCCTAGAGAAATGCAAGCCATTCTCTCTAGCACTGCCTACCTGCGAGGAGAAGTGGAAGGATGTCCACCTAACCTTCTCCGGCTCTAAGTTGGATCCAGAAATAGCAGGCCAACAGTTTAATGAGAACCTTCCGAAGTTGCCAGACCATCTTCTGAGGAAGGAATGGGAGTCGAAGGAGAGACTTGCGGCTTCCCTCTCTCATCAGATCTGTCTGGAAATGAGTGCAGGTCAATATAATGCCCAAGAAATGTTCATCTTCCTGGGGAAGTCTCACATGGGTACCCTTGTGAAAGACTTATATGCTTTCCTCAGAGTGAGGAGAGCCTATAGAGAGTTCGTCTTGGCCTCAGCAACCATCAGACAGAAACCAAGGAAGCTGATTACCTCGAGCATCTGGGGTAAAGACCTTTTCCCATAGGAACTGGTCCAAGAGATCATTGCCAGAGCAGCCACGGAGAACAGGAACCTTCCCCAAAAGTGGGGAATGACTTCGAAAAGGAAATCTTCCTCGGAGGGGGGTCCCTAGCCCAAGAATAAGAAGGCAAGGAAACCATGTAGACCTGCACAACTCGCCGCCATGACTATGACCATGATGCCTCAGACCACCTTCTAGATGGTCCCTCAACAACTGGTAGCCCAATCACCAGTCTTTAATCCTACCTTTGAGAGGCAGTCGACTTCCTTTTGCCCCGGTCAGAAAGGAAAAGGCCCAAAGAGAAGTTCTCCAGGAGGTAACTTCTCTTGGGGCCGAGGAGGACGTGGTCACGGAAACCAATCCCCTGGACCCCCCAAGCAATGAGGGGTTCCAGGTAGGGGGCAGATTGCATCACTTTTGGGATCGCTGGACCTTCGATCCCTGGGCCCACAGACTAATCACGAATGGACTCGGGTGGAAATTGAGCAGAACTCCACCCCGTTTTCCAGAATTCTTCGAACACTCCACCCCCTTGCTGGAAAAATATATCTCAGAACTCTTGAACAAGAAGGTAATAAGGAAAGCGAAGTCCATCAAGTTCCAGGGAAGGCTGTGTTGTGTTCCCAAAAAAGACTCGGACAAACTCAGAATCATTCTAGACTTGTCTCCCCTCTACAAGTTCATCGAGAACAACAAATTCCGGATGCTTACTTTGCAACACATAAGAACCCTTCTGCCAAAAGGGGTGTACACGGTCTCAATAGACGTAGCAGATGCTTACTGGCATCTTCCGATGAGTCACCCCTTCTCCTCCTACCTAGGATTCAAACCACAGAAGAAGAAGTTTGTCTTCAGAGTAAGGCCCTTTGGACTGAACACAGCCTCAAGGATATTCACGAAGTTAGCAGACACAATCGTCCAACAGCTACGCACCGAAGGAGTTCAGGTGGTAGCATATCTAGACGATTGGTTGGTATGGGCAGCATCCAAGACTACTTGTCTGCAAGCAGCCAACAAAGTGATCTAGTTTCTGAAACACTTGGGCTTCAAGATCAATCACAAGAAGTCTCGTCTCTCTCCTGCTCAACAGTTCCAGTGGCTAGGAATCCAATGGAACTTAAAGTCACACCACCTCTCCATTCCACCCAATAAGAGAAGAGAAATAGCGGGATCTTTCAGAAGACTAATCCGTCACAAGAGGATTTCAAGATGCCAACAGGAAAGAGTACTGGGCTCTCTCCAGCTTGCAGCAGTGACAGGCCCTGTGCTAAAAGCACGTCGGAAAGATGCGTCAGGAGTCTGGAGGAAATATGCATCAAATGCTCAAAGAGATCAACTAAGGTTGACCCTGACCTTGTTGCGCACGCAGTTAAGGCTGTGGTCAACAGCCAAGAGCCTAGCACGGACAATTCCCCTGCAACCAACACAACCATCAGTAGTGATACACACGGATGCCTCCTTGGAAGGATGAGGAGGACATTCTCATGACGAAAAAGTGCAAGGGAATTGGTCGCGCCAGTTCAAACCCTTTCATATCAAAATTTTGGAAGCTATGGCAGTTTTCCTGGGGTTGAAGAAACTATCTCCTTGCAGATTAATCCACATCAGATTGGTTCTGGACAACAAGGTGATAGTAAAGTGTCTAAATTGACAAGGCTCGAGATCACCTCACATTAACCATGTGATGCTGGCCATCTTTTACCTGGCAAGGAGGAAGGGATGGCATCTATCAGCAGTTCACCTACAAGGGTTTTGCAATGTGACGCCGGACGCTCTATCCAGGCGAAAGCCCATAGAGACAGAATGGTCCCTAGACGCAGACTCAATCTCCTTCATCTCGGAAAAAGTCCCGGAACTGCAGATTGACCTCTTCGCAACGAGCAACAACAAGAAACTATCTCGTTACGTAGCCCCTTACATGGACCCTCAAACAGAAGTGATGGACGCCATGTCACTCGACTGGAACAGGTGGAATCGCATTTAAGAGTCCTCGACAAGCTAAGATCCTTCAGAGGGACAGCAGCAGTAGTAGCCCCCAAGTGGCCCACAAGCAATTGGTTCCTCTAGTCCTTGAGTTGAAACTGAAGCTGTTTCCTTGGCCGAATCCAGTGCTATCTTAACTAGTCCAGAAGTCGACTGTCTACGCTTCATCCTCGAGAACCAACAACCTACATCTCATGATTATCTCTCTCTAGCAGCGAACAAAAAGTTTCGAATCTTGAAGGATAAAATTGACTTCATCGAGGAGTACAAGTTAAGTTCGACTAGGAGACAATACGAATCATCATGGAAGAAATGGGTGTCCTTTGTGAAAGCAAGGAAACCGACAGAGATATCGATAGATTTCTGTCTTGCATTAATCATACACCTCCACGAACAAGGCCTGGCCTCTACTACAATTACTTCTTGTAAATCGGCCCTGGTAAGACCACTTCTGTACTCTTTTGAGGTGGACCTCTCTGGTGAGATCTTTAATAATATCCAGAAAGCATGCGCTAGACTCAAGCTAGCAGCCCCACCAAACCCCATCACGTGGTCTTTGGACAAAGTCTTGCACTATGCTTCAAACCTAGACAATGAGGATTGTTCTCTGAAGGATTTAACACAGAAAGTCATTTTTCTGTTAGTAATAGCCTCAGGGGCTAGAGTTAGTGAAATAGTGGCCTTATCCAGAAACGAAGGCCATATTCAGTTCCTAGACAGGAGAACTGAACCTTTTTCCTGATCCTGCCATTCTTGCTAAGAACGAGCTACCCACCAAGTGGTGGGATCCTTGGAGAATCTGCTCATTGAAGGAAGATGCCTCTCTGTGCCCAGTAGAGTGTCTTAAGGTCTATCTTCAAAGAACTTTAAACTTCAAGGGAGGACAGCTCTTCAGAGGCAAAACTTCAGGATCAAACCTATCTTTAAGACAACTGAGAATTAAGCTCACCTACTTTATTCGCAGCGCGGATCCTGACAGTACACCCGTAGGTCACGATCCGAGGAAAGTTGCTTCTTCATTGAACTTCTTTCAACATATGGACTTTGAAAGACTCCGCTCATACACTGGGTGGAGATCACCCAGGGTCTTCTACAAACATCATTCGAAGCAAGTACATGAAATAAAACTTTGTGATGGCTGCGGGCAGCGTTATTAAACCTGTCGTCTAGTGCTGTGATTAACAGTGGGCTGTTTTGGGACTTTACAGTGCATTGGGTGCATGGGTAAACCTACCTTCTAGTGCGCATCACAGCTATGATCAACATACTGTTCTATGTAGGTGCATATCTGACCAATACACCAGTGCCGAGTGAACGTTTGCGTCACAGTGTCTATGCATTCCGAACATCTGAACATGTCAGATAGATTTGATTTCACATCTCCATTGAGTGGCTTTATTCCGATAATGTATTTATATATTTTTTCTACACGAGAAAATATGGACCTTGATGTGCTGTAATGCTGGATCAGATTCACACTTTGTTGTAACTACATTGAATAAATTAGTTACATAATAAAATACTTAAAAGGTATTCGCATCTTATTACTGTTCCCTCAGTTATAAGTTAATAAAACACACTAGAGTTTTATTTAATCCCTGTATAGGGCTTATATCTTGAAATAACAATAATGATTTCTGAAGGAATGGAACTTACTTTCTCAAATTAAGTAAAAAAGGTAGGCTTCAAACTTTCCCTTTTTGTTCCAACGGAAATACAAACCTTGAATCCTTATTGTCAATATCGACACTAAACCAGCTCCAGGTTTAGTGGAAATGACAGATCTCTGGAATTTCATATACAGGTATAGTAGACCAGATAAGGACATTTATTCAAAGTGGAAGGCACATACACAAACCCACAGCTAATAGTAATTTCAAGACAAATCTCTAGTATGCTTCCATCAGGACGACACGGCTTCAGCCCAAGAAACGGATTTTGATCTACGTGAAAAATCTATTTTTGGGTGAGAGGGCCATGTTATCCTGATGGACCTACCCTTTTTGCTGACCCCTCCCAAAATTACTTTATCTGTGGCCATTTCTGCTTAACGATAAGAAAAGGAATGGCATTGCAGTAGTAGTAGGGAAGGAGATCCACCGGGTACCTAGAATGGCACCCCCTTCTTTTGCCACTCTTTCCCCTTACATCAAAGAGTTAAATCTATTCGGGGTGAAGATTGCCATGTGCAGTATCTAGAATATGTCTCCTAATATTATGCGATATCCTTTATTGGATATTCACGCCAGGAGTTAGAATCCTGGAGATCTTCGGTTTAATTCTGTGGGAGTATCACTGTGGCAAATATCTCTTAGAAGGCTAACTAAAGGAACCCTTCCATCAGGAAGACATGGCACTCTTACCCAAAAGTAGATTTTCACTTTGATCAAAATCAGTTTTTTACCCGTTGATGTAAGAATTTTTGCCCTGCTGCCGGCTAGTCACAGCTACTACAAATATTTCAGACAAATCCGCCGGCTCCCGTGAAATTTTAAATTTTTGTTAAAACTTCAGCAGTGAGTCCCCTGTGTACATAGGGTGGACTGCCGGCGACCGATAGTGGCGATTGCCGTCCAGCCATCTCCCGAAAATACCCCAACATCCATCTTTTACACGCCGGGCGCTGGCCTTCACTGAAATGTGACCTTAGCATTAGTTATGAACCAAGGCAGGCAATACGAATTATCATTACAGAACACTGAGCAGTGGGAGCTTGTAAAATCAGTGGGGGTGCTGCTCCAGAAAAATGTGTAGCCTTTCTCGTAATATTGTGTCCATGAAAAGTTTTTATTGTTGTCAGTGTTGAAAAGCAGTGTTATAGGAATTGTGAAGAGAACCGAAATAATGTTAAAGAGAAAAAATTAATCAAATAGCATATCTGGAAATAGAATAACAATCTAATTCTACATTTTATCACATTCAAGATCATGCTACACAGTTTTCTATCACAACACCCTTGGAGTAAAAAAAAAAAAAAAAAAACTTTGCCGACCCTGGCACGGTGTGAACGACTGTTCTCTCTCTCTCTCTCTCTCTCTCTCTCTGCTAGCCCGTAGCTCATACGCACAACAACCAAACACCACGCAGCTGGAATTATGAAGTGTACATTCCCATATCAAGATTTTTTTTTTTTTTTTTTTTTTTTTTTTTTTTTTTTTTTTTTTTTTTGCATAAAGTTCAGGATGGCTACTGAAATTAAGCTTAAGGAATATATGGTGTACAAGTATAAAGAAAGAACTGAGTAAGAAAAAAATCATTATATTGAATATCATCAATAATATCAAATAAAAATATGGGGTGCTGCAGTTCCACAGACCCTAAATTTTTTCAATGCCTCATGGCAAACGGTTTAATTAATAGGTTTGTTGAAGGTAATCATCTCTTCCCTAGTTTGCAATTTAGTTTTCGTAAAAGTCTTGGGCCATGTAATTCCTTCCTTACAATCTCCAATGCTGTACAGAAATCCCTTGATTGTGGTCAAGAAGTTCGTATGATTGGCCTTGATTTTAGTGCTGCCTTTGACCGTCTTAATCATGAGGTCTCTGTTTTCAAACGCGAACAGTTAGGAGAGGGTGGGTCATTTCTTAGCATTATTATTGATTTTTTAAGCAATAGATCACAAAGAGTTGTTGCTGATGGTCACCATTGTGAGTTTAGGAATGTGATATCTGGTGTTCCTCAGCGTAGTGCTCTTGTCTCATTACTTTTCATACTATATACACATGACAAGTGGTTTGGCCTAGAAAACAAGCTTGTTGCATATGCAGAAGATGTTACTCTCTTTGCATCAATTCTATCCCCTGAATGTAGATCTGGGGTTGCTGAATCCCCTAATAGATATCTAGCTAAAATTAGTGCATGGTGCATATTATGGGGTATGAAGGTGAATCCTAACAAAACTCAAAGTATGATTGTAAGTAGGTCAAGGACAGTGGCTACTCAACATCGGGATCTCAGCATTCATAATGTTTTTTTAACTCTGTATGACTCTTTTAGAATTTTAGGAGTGATTCTCGACAGCAAATCTATTTTTGAGAAACTCGCTAGTTCTTTATCTTCTTCAATTGCACAAAAAATTGACTTTTTGAGAAAGACTCAAGATTTTTGGTAATCAATCTATTCTGAAGAAGTGTTTTAATTCTTCAATTCTACCTTGTTTCGAGTATTGCTCTCCTGTCTGTCCTCGGCTGCTAATTTTAATCTTAATTTATTGGACAAGAACTTAAGGTCTATTAAATTTCTTACTCCAGATCCAGATATTGATTTCTGGCACCGTCGTTCAATTAGTTTGTTATCAGTATTGCATAAGATTTTTCATAATTCTAATCATCCTCTACATTCAGATCTTCCAGGACAGTTCCATCCTGTTCGTAATACTTGGCATGCAGTTAGTTCTAATAGTCAGGTCTCCTATATCCTGAGGCTCAATACTACGGAGTGTTCTAAAAGTTTTATTCCAGCTATGACCAAGTATCTGCTCGGGTAGTTAAATCGGTAGAACTTCAGAAGTTCAAACTTTCAGCAAATGTCTCTATGTGAAACAGGCTGAAATAGGTCTTTTTTTAGTTCATATATAAAATATCTGTTTTATTACTGTTTCTTAAATATTTTATTAATTGTTGATTATTTCTTATATCATTTATTAATTTCCTTAATTCCTTTCCTCATTGGGCTATTTTTTCCTGTTGAAGCCCTTGGGCTTATAGCATTATACTTTTCCAACTAGGATTGTAGATTAGCTAATAATAATAATAATAATAATAATAATAATAATAATAATAATAATAATAATAATCATAAGCCACCACTAGCATTAGGGATAAAATGTTACGATAAAATAAAAATTCCAATGCAAAATATTGAAAGAAATGATCTGTGATGTGACTATGCAAAACACCTTGAATGATCTTAGAAAATAAAGACCATTGGTAAACAAAAGTAATTAGCTGTAGCACATAATAGATATTGTCATTGCAGAACTGCAGGAATGAAGGTGATGCACAATGAAAAATGTCACCCAGAACCCCAAGAATAGAATCCGACAAATAACAAAAAGTCCAACAGCGTAGCTAGAAACAAACAAACTGTGTCATGAAACATCAATGGAAAACACCAGCAATTAACTGTAATAGAAAATATAAAGCGCCATTTCATGTATGCAGGAAGAAACTGTGCCAAACAGTAAAAAATTGAAGAACCACAAAAATGAATTAATACAGATGATTAACTGCAAAAGCAGAGTTCTAGAAAGGATTAGTGGAAAGAATTGTCAGGAGAACACATATAATTACCTTCTAAAACAATAAAAAGTCATTTGCAAACTTCCAAACTTGAGAGCGAAAGAGCAAAGGGTCTTTTGCAGACCCACAGTATTGAAGTGATACAAATGATACGAAATGCCATTACAAAATGCCTAAGGAAATGAGAGTTATAATGGAAAGTGTCATTATAGAGCCCTGGTAGTGAAATGTAATGTTATTATTAGCATTATTGTTACTAGCTATTATACAATCTTAGTTGGAAAAGCAGTATGCTATATAGCCAAATGAGGAAAAGAAATAATAAAAAAAAAACTTCATAATAAGTATTGCAAATAGAATATAAAATAAGATAAGATCAGTAATAAAATTAAAATAGATCCATCATTTGTAAACTATGAAGAGAGAATTATATTACCTGTTCAGCATAAAACAAACATCATTGCAAGTTAGTTTGAACTTCTGAAGTTCCACCGATTTAATTGCCTGATTAGTAAGATTATTCAACAATCAATTCAGATAAAATTTCTAGAAATCTGTGAAGTGTTAAGCCTTAAGATGGAGAAGGCAAGACTATTCGAAATTATTACATACTTATTACTAGATTTGGGATGGTACAGTTTGGGAAGATTTGAATGCAAGGGAGGGTTAGAATTATGAAAAACCGTATGCAACTTGCATAAAGAAATAACTGAGCTACTGTTTCGGAAAAAGATAAGCAGATTAGGAATAAGAAATCTAATGGACTGGCAGTATTTGTCCAATAAATTAAGATAAGAGTCAGGAGATGAAGGTCAGAAAGAAGAGGTTATTCAAAATAAGGTAAAATAAAAGAAACAGCAGAATTCCAGGATTTAAATATGATAGAGAATAAATGGGGTCATTGCATAATCCGAGCTGAACTAATCTCTCTTGGGGAGTGCGAAGAGCATGCCCAAACCATCTCCATCTACCCCTCACCATGATCTCATCCACACATGGTACTCGAGTAATCTCTATTATAGTTTCATGTCTAGTGCTGTCCTTCCATTTATTTCCCAATATCCTTCTTTGTTCTAAAATTTACTAAATCTTTTGTCAATTATTCTAATGTCATACAATAATTCATGTTCATAAAGTAACACCGATCTAACTAAACTGATATATAGTCTGATTTTATATGTAATTTCAGGGGATTTGATTTCCAAATTTTACTTAACCTAGCCATTGTCTGATTTGTTTTTTTCAATCTTTCTATAAACTGTAATTCTAAAGACTTTGTGTTAGAGAGCATAGTTCCTAAACACATAAATTATTCTACCTTATTATTCCTTTCTCCTTCCAATGATATTTCCTTTTCCATTGCATATTCTGTTCTCATCGTCTGTGTTTTTCTTCTATTTATCTTGAGCCCAACCTTGTGCGATATTTCAAGCATTCTGATACACAAGCATTACCAATTCTGTGGCGTTTGCTAATAAGGAAAGCATCATCACCATACTCTAGGTTTGGTAATTTCCTGTTACTAATCCAGTCCAATCGTTCTCCCCCATCTCCAACTGTTCTATGCATCCCAAAATCCATGACGAGGATAAACAACATGGGTGACAACACACTCCCTTGGAGTACTCCGCTGTTCACTGGAAATTTATTTGATAGCCCTACTAACATCTTTGCACTTGTTGTGGTCATGAACAGACATAATCAAATTCACATATTTAAAAGGAATTCCATATTAATTCAGGAATCTCCAGAAAATTGGCCAGTGCACACTATCAAAGGCTTTTTCTTAGTCCACAAATGATTTCCAAAGAGGATTTCTATATTCTAGGCATTGCTGTACAACATGTCTCAAAATGAAAGTTTGGTCAGTACAGCTTCTACCTTTTCTAAATTCTGATTGTTCATCTCTCAGCTTTTCATCAATCTTTCTCTCTAGTCTCTTTATACTATATAATTTCATAACAACTGACATTGGTGTGACGCCTCTATATTTATTGCACTCCTAACTCCCATTCATCAAGTTTTGCCTCTTCTAGCCACATTCTATAAAATAATATTGTGAGTATTTTAAGGGTCACTATCATTTTCAGCCAGTATTATCACAGCAGTTATTCCATCGTATCCATGGGCTTTCCTTCTGTTGAAAAAATTAATGATAGCTTTGACTTTAAACGTACTGAATTCATACAGAACCATAGAAATTAACTATTATGGACAGGTGGCTACATATCTCTTAGTATTTAGCAGAGAGGCAAAGGGAATGCGACTGAGTTTATTAAACATGACAAGAGCTTATATACAGATAGTTGAGCGCAAAAAGAACACATTATTCAAACAGTACAAGACATGCAATAACAAGCTGAATGATTTATATTATCAATAGAGAGAGGGAAAGGGATAAAATTACAGTGTATAAATGTATATGAAACATATTCAGTATATGGTTTTCCCCCCTAAAAAAGACATACATGTGAAATAGGGCGCCCTGTTCTTAAGAGGCGTACTATAAGAGGAACATCATGTATGAGATATGATGGTTTTAGACGTTCACTGGGGACCCAGGCTTCTTTGCCACAAATTGTATCTAAGAAATCCTTTGGTGTGCAATAGTTCATGAGCATAGGGCCCATGTAAGGGGGCATTAGCGGTGGCTTACTAGTGTCATTACGCAGAAAAATGTGCATTGCTGTGTACAAATCTGTTGGTACATGTTGCTTCGTTGGGGTCTTGTAAATCTGGTGGCATATAGTCAATTTTCCCACATCATGTTGTAGGAGCTGGAGATGGTCAGAGAATGTTGCAAACAGAAAAAAAATGACAGAGACGACCAACGGTCCCCATACACCATTTCAAAGGCAGAGACATCCAGGGCATCTTTATGAGTGGTCGTTATTTTTAGGAGGACTTAGGGAAGCCTAGTAAACAAATTGTAGTCATTGGATTGGGACATCAAAGTTACTTTGAAGGTGAGAGGTAAATCTTCAGCCATTCCGTTGGCTACAGAATTGTAAGCAGTTTTCTGATGTAGGGTGACGCCCTGGAGACTCACTAATGATGTTCACAATTGAAAGGTGAAAGTGGTTCCCCTGTCAGAAGTAATATGTTCAGGATTACCAAATCTCGGTATCCATCCTAAGAGTAGGGGGGATATACGTGAGGTGGACGTTTGAGTTTGAATGGGGATGGCTTCAGTCAAACAAGTGGAGCAGTCAATGATGATAAACAGGTAACGTTGTCCCTGTTATGTGGGTAGTGGATCTACTACATCGATGTCAATGTAAGTAAAATATCTCTGAGGTTGAAGAAAGGTGTCCACTCCTGAATTCATGGGTTAATGTACTTCTGAAGCTTGGCATGAATTACAGGGGGAACCTAATCCTTAGCATCATTAGTAATGCTATTTCAAATGATATTTGGTTTCAGTAGCTGTGCAGTAAATCAGCATAAGGGATGTGGGAGGCCATGGATGAAATCAAACACCTGTCGGCACATGGGAGCTGGTATCAACGGTTGCTGCCTACCAGTACTGACATCACAGAGGTGGGGAGCGTTGGAGTTGTCAAGGGTAATGTGTTCCAAACCGAGGGATGTTCAGGATGTCCTGCATGCTATGTACTCCGGACCTTTTTGTTGGGCTTCTGCAGGGACGTTGTAATCCAATCCCAGGTAAATGGCAGCTAAAGTGATTAATTTTTCAAGGGACGTGTCGAAGGTTGTAGTTATATTCAGCAATGGTGAAGGCATGTCATCTTTAAAGGCGGATCAGGTGTCGGACTGCCAAGTGAAGGGATGTACCAGAGGCATATGGTCTTTGAGAATTACGAAGATCATACCCTCTAAGAAGTGGCGAAAGTGATGGATAGCTAAATGCTCTGCCAGCAATTCTCGGTCGAGGGTAGAGTAATTACATTCAGTCTTGGACAGTTTTCTACTGAAGAAGGCCAATGGGCGGGTCAAACTGTTGACCAACTGCTCAAGGAATGCGCCAATAGCGACGTCACTGTCATCAGTGGAGAGATGGAGAGAGGCATGAAAGCAGCAGTAGTTGATGGTGAATTCCTTGCATTGCACAAGGCCGCCTCAGGGATGGGACTCAGCTGGTCTTTCACCTTGCCCTTGAAGGAAGCTTAGAGGGGAGGAGGGGGAAGAGTGGTAGTGATGGCTGGCAAGAACTGGTGATGATAATTTATCATGCCCAAGAATTCTTACAGTGCTTTGACAGTCTATATTGTAGGAAAGTTCTGAAATACTACTACATTCTTAGGGAGTGGGTGGATGCCTTCAGGAGTAATGTAGTGTCCTGAGAATAATATTTCGTTGGGGCCAGAGGGACACTAGTCATACCAGACCACAAGCACATTTTGTTATAGGTGGTTGCGAACAATTCATATGGGATGAAGGTCTTCCTCTTTGGAGGAAGAGATGAAAAGTGTGTTATCCATGTAACATAATAAAAAGACAGTGAAGTTCCTGATGGTGTCCATTAGGAATTAGCAAATGACCCTAGGATTATGAAGGCCAAATCAGGAGTAAATGAAGGTGTAGTTACCGTAAGGGGTGGTGATGGCGGTCTTAGGGATGTCTTCTGGGTTCGTGGGCACTTGACAATTCCCTTCAAGAGTTCGAGTATGGAGAAAAACTTACCCTTGCACAAGTAAGAGGTAATGTCGATGATATTTGGGATAGGGTAATAATCTGGATCTATCTGAATGTTCAGACATCGGTAATCCCCACAATGCCGCAGGAGCCATCTTTCTTCAGGACAATGTGTAATGGCGACGACCAAGGGCTTGAGGATTTTTGGCAAAGGCCCATTTCTTCAATTCCCGCAAATGTTTTTTCAGCAGCTCTCCAACAATCTATGGCCAGGCACCTGAATCTGAAGAACACCAAGGCTCCGTCGTCTTGATATGGTGATAAATACTGTGCTTGGCGGAGACTGTGGCTGTTTGGCAAAGTTCAGGATGGAAAACTTCTGGGTATGACGTGAGGAGGTGGGCGTAGTCGTCCGTGGGTATCTATGTGCAGTGTGAGTTTGAAAGGGCCAGGTTGAAGATGTATCGACGAGTACAGGTCAGTGCTCATTAATTGTTGATGGCCTACATGAACCAGGAGGTGGAATGTGCTAGGAAATCCATACCAGATAGTGGCAATGTCTGCTACGAGTAGTTTGCAATGGTATTTGTCACTTCCAAACGATAGTTTGAGTGCCTCCTATCCGTGAGTAGGGATTTCAGATTCATTGGCAGCAAACAAGCGGACGTCAGCAAACTCAGAATGACTACATCGTGTCTTGGAGAGTGACTTTGGTAGCAGGGAATGGAAGGCACCAGTGTTTACCAAAAACCGCACACCTGTACCTGCATCATGTAAAAACAAAAGATTAGTGTCAGGGGAGGCCACTGCCACAAGCGATTGCCTACTTACACAGTTTTTGGCCCCTCACAACTGTCCGGACATTTCTTTACAGCAGCCTCGAATCAAGAGTGGTAGTACCTGAACTGTGGGTGATGGGCCTAAGTAAGTAGCTGTAGAGGTCATTTGTTTGGGTGTGAGTGAGAGTGATAATATGTGGGTGAATGTCGGCTTTGACACCACTCTGGCATTTCACAAGGCTGGCGTCTGTGTTTTACCAAATTCATGTCTTCCTCGGTCAATGTTGAATAGCTGTCCTCTTCGTCAAGAGCGGAGGCATTGATGGAATTCTTTAAAGGTGGTGAAGTTGCTGTCCATAAGGGCGTCAACATTGGTCATTAGGTCATTTGTGGGCAAAATTTTAACATAGGGGAGGGCAGCAGGTTCTGGTAGGCATCGTGCTTAAAGGGCATGAAGGAAGTTCACCTCCTAAGGAGAGCCATGTGTGGTAGTTTGCATACAAGTGATACTGGTCATTTCCCTGAGGGCGAGTAATGCCTTTTAATCCCCAAACGGCCGTTGAAAGAGCTGCAAAAGCTGTGCTATAAACGTGGTCGTAGATTTTGAGTATTGTTCCAGGAGGTATTTTTTAAGGGTATTATACTCTATTGGGGCATCCCCTTGGTTGCAAAGCCAATCAGAGATTTTTGGGAACGGGTCATCCGGGATCGCTGCGAAGACATAGTCTGCGTTTCTGCTTGAACGAGTTCTACCCTTGATGGGAAACTGAACTTGAGTGCACTAAAACCAGGCGAACGCTTCTCCGCTGGTGAAAGGCGGCAGTTTCATTAAGGTGGCGTGTATCGAAAAGTCAGTTTTGGTGAAGTTGTCAAGGGTAAATGGCTGCTGGACAAAAAATATGGTGTGGAGCAATACTCCAGTTGTCTCCAATGTAGCAAAATCACTGTTAGGTTCTAGCAGAGAGTTGAAGTGAATGCAACGGAGTGTATTCATCAATCAGCTTAGATACAAATAGTTGAGAGCAAGAATGTTGCAAAATCAAAACAGTACATCCCATTCGATAACCAGCTTAAACAGATTTATATTATCTGTGTGTGGGAGAGCAAGAGAGGAAAAAGAAACAATACCTTTATAATATTTCCAGAACTACGATATCAAATCATGGTAAAAAGTAAAAAAAAAAAAAACAATAGATCAGAAGGAATGGTGTCAAATAACCTAAAAGGTGATTTGTATCAGATCATAAAATATCTAATCAAAATCAATGTTACCAGACCATTATAAATAGCATGTCAAAACTTTAGGAATGAGCAGCTTGAAACTATATAAAGTGGAACTTGCAAAGATAATTTGCTAGAAATCAAGGATTTAATACTACTATGCACTAAAAAAGATAACTTGAAATTCTTCAATGGTCACTACAGAATCTAAGACATTAAATGTACCAGTCAGTGAAAATAAGTACAACTTGTGAAACCATCTTTTAAAGCCCTGGAAATGGATAGTGTAAGCTTAACCCTTAAACACGGCTGTTAATAATACCTATTGGAACACGTTTTTGGAGTAAATTTGACCCAAATTTGGAAAATTAATAAAACTAATTCCAATAAAATCTCATTAATCTGAAATCATTGGAAGAAAATACAGTATCTATCCTTTCATTTCTCCTGTATTTTAATTTATTACTACAGTGAAGTGAATGTGTTATGGAAAACTAAAAAATACTAAAAATTCCAGGTCACAAGATCCTCAGGGATGAGAAACACAGCCTTTTGGTAGCAACACACCCTGTACAGGAGAGAGTCAAAAATAGGTGTTTTATATTTGTAAGTGGAAAAATAACCTAATGGTAAGTTAAAAAATCTTTACATTTTCTGATCACGGTCTAAAATCTTAAAATGACAATAAATTACTAACCTTATGTCCTGAGAGTTCAACAAGATCATTTGAAGAGTAAAAAAAAGTGTTACATTTGTTCACAAAAAAAAGGAAAGATGTAAAAAAACTCATGAGAGACATCATGGGAAGCATAAGAGACAACACGGGCAGCAAAAGAGATAGCACAGGCAGCAGCAGATACTGCACGAGCAGCAGTAGAGACAGCACAGGCTGCAAAAGGAATAGCACGGGCAGCAGGAATGAATGGTTTTTTAATACGTTGAATAGCCACACCACGGAGCCTTTTATGTCCCCAAGCAACAACAGTCACAGCCAGGCTAGCAGAAGGAGAAAGCAGAGAGATGTCGTTGTGTTGGGGGTCTCTGGTAGATGGGTGGTGTGGTTGACCTGCCTGCTGGGCACTCCATGGCTTGCGAGGTGTTGATGTACATATTTGTCTCTTGCACAAACTACTCTGTAACTCCATTTTATCAAGCTCATCACTGTCCACATCAGACTCAGAGGGTTGCTCATAATCTTTGTCAGTATCAGAGTTACCCAAAATCTCGCTTTCAGCATTATCATCAACATGTTCAATTTTACTTGGCAACAAAGAACTTTCTTCTGACATAATGTCCTCCAGTTGTTTATCTGTATAAAAATGATATATTTTGTAACTAGCTATATTATTGCACTGAAAAGCTAAATATCAAAGCATGTAAAGAAGAAAAACATGAGAAAGCATAAAAAACCACTACTGTGGGGTCACATAAGCAATATATGTTTTATACGTTATCATGATTATGGGGTAAAATTTGCACAAGAATATTTGTAATGTAACACAGTTCTGTGAGAAATATTACTCACATAAGTTTGTACATAAGTATCTTAATACAGTTTTGGGGTAAATATTACCCAAACAAGTTTGTATATTATCACGGTTATGTTGTAAATATTACCCATCAAATTTTGTATGTTATCACGGTTATAAGGTAAAATTCAACCGAAGCACACCATACACAGTCCCACGACGGAGTGAACACGGATACATTACCTTCCAGCTTGTGAGCTTGCAGCCAACTGAAGCGACACAAAAACCCAATTGCCTGTGTCCACTCATGTGGCTGTGCACACATGAAACACATGGGTGCAGTGTAAAAATTACCCACAACAGTGTTCTATGGTTAAAAACTGTGAAAAAAAAAGAAACGCTACATTGAAAAAGCCATTGGTGTAAACATTTCAGTGCTCGAGGGACAAAAGTGTATTAATGTAGAATGAACTGCATAGAGTTTGTAAAATACACAGATATACAAAATTTAGTTTGATAATTTTAATACTCCAAAAACCAACTACCAGACAAGTAAAGTTCTGCTTATAGTAAAAGAATATTTCACAAACCTGTCACCTAAATTGTTAAAAAATAATTTCTTCACTGACGATTTTAATGTTATGTAATATCATGTATCAAAATGTTCAAGTCAGAATAAAGATATATCATTAATGGAATATATATTTTTTCTAATCTAGCCTTAAGAAACTTATTATGGGTCACGGCAGTGTTTTTCACGATTCTGAGGTAATGGTTTATGGTAATATTTCACCATAAACACACCTTAGCGGAAATAGGCCTAACTCACTTTTGCATCAAAATTCAAGACAGCTTTTATTTCACACATATAATACTCAGTTATTTCTCTCAAATGTTAGAACCTTCAAAAGTTATTTTCTATGTCTTCCTCAGACTCAAAACCATCATGGCTGTAGTTTATATACAGACCAAACAGGTCATCTATTGCTCCAAGGCCTTTACGAAAATCAAATTGCAAACTAGGGAATAGATGATTACCTTCAGCAAACCTATCAAGACATTTTGCCAAAAGAAGTTTAAAAACTTTAGATAATATGGGAGTTATGGAGATTGGGCGGTAATCACTTGGACTTGAGCTACCACAAACACATTTACATAGTGGAGTAATATTACCAATTCTCCAACAAGTGCTAAAAGCTCCTCTTCTTGCTAACTTGAGCAAAATAACAGATAACTTTGGAGTCAAGAAATCTGAAGTCTTTATAAAAAAAACTAAGGAAAAATACCATTTGGATCTACACCACCGAAGGCATCAAGTTCCATCAAGAGAGCTTTAATTTCACGAGATTGAAAACGTAAACTAGCAAGTTTAGCTTCAGGAAAACAGAAATGAGGAAGTTCGAGATTCTCATTACTCTGCTTCCTGTCAAACACATCTGCCAAAAGGCTTGCATTTTCCTTTGGACGGTGAGTGGCAGAGCCATCTGGTTTATGTAAAGGAAGAACTGTTGCATCTACACCAAAGTGTGCGGATTTAAGGGTAGTCCACCACTTATGCT
>NC_090725.1:190436151-190441151 GCF_036898095.1 Palaemon carinicauda
AGAAAAATTAAGAAGGAAAAGAGTGTAATTCTCTATGGTTTGAAAATTAATGATAAAATGAATTACGAAAAAAGTGGCCAAAGTTACATGTAGGTGAAAAATAAAGTGTTTTGGCACGTACATCTTAGATTTGTAATACTCATTTTGTACTAAAAGCACATAAATGAAGTATGTATCACGAGTTATTAGAAATATTTAAACATGGTAAAATTTCAAATTGAGCAAGCCACTCTTATAATAATAATAATAATAATAATAATAATAATAATAATAATAATAATAATAATAATAATAGTTATTATTATTATTATTATTATTATTATTATTATTATTATTATTTCCAGAGCAGTCAAAAATGACGTCTAAATATTTACATAGATATGCACACACACGCACAGACACAGATTCAACCCTTTTCACCCGCTCCCCCTTTCCAATCTAGAATGCTCTAGTTCGGCAATTTATGGGAGTGTGTTTTCCGAATATACCTCTCTGGGTATCCCCACTCACCAGGGTATGACTACTGCTTCCCCCCTTGAGCTAAACAAGAAATAGAGAGAGACACACACACACACATATATATATATATGTATATATATATATATATATATATATATATATATATATATATATATATCTTTATCATCATCATCTCCTCCTACGTCTATTGACGCAAAGGGCCTTTGTTAGATTTCGCCAGTCCTCTCTATCTTGAGCTTTTAATCCAATACTTCTCCATTCATCATCTCCTACCTCGGGCTTTATAGTCCTAAGCCATGTAGGCTTGGGTCATCCAATTCTTCTATTGCCTTGTGGAGCCCAGTTAAAAGTTTGGTGAACTAATCTCTCTTGTGGAGTGCGAAAGGGATGCCCAAACCATCTCCATCTACCCTTCATCATGATCTCATCCACATATGGTACTCGAGTGATCTCTCTTATAGTTTCATTTCTAATCCTGTCCTGCCATTTAGCTCCCAATGTCCTTCTGAGGGCTTTATTATCAAATCTACTAAATCTATTGGAGATTGTTTCATTGTAATACCATGGCTCATATCCATAGAGTAACACCGATCTCACTAAACTGATATATAGTCTGATTTTTATATGAAATTTTAGGCGATTTGATTTCCTAATTTTACATAACCTAGCCATTGTCTGATTTTTTTTTTTCAGTCATTCACTAAACTCTAATTCTATAGACCCTGTATTGGAGATCATTGTTCCTAAATATTTAAATGATTCTATCTCATTAATTTTTTCTCCTTTCAATGAAATTTCATCTTCTATTGCATACTCCGTTCTCATCTTCTATTCATCTTCAGCCCCACCTCGTGTGATATTTCATGCATTCTGGTAAGTAAGCAATGCAAATCCTGTGGTGTTATGCTAAGAAGGACAGCATCATCAGCATACTCTAGGTCTGCTAAATTCCTATCACCCATCCATTCCAATCCTTCTCCACCATCCCTGACTGTTCTACGCATTACAAAGTCCATGAGGAGGATAAAGAACATAGGTGACAACACATACCTTTGGAGTACTCCGCTGTTCACTGGAAATTCATTTGATAAGACTCCATTAACATTAACTTTGCACTTACTATGCTCATGAACAGACTTAATCAAATTTACATATTTAAGAGGAATTCCATAATAACACAGGATCCTCCACAAAATTGGCTGATGCACACTATCAAAGATTTTTTTTTAGTTCACATATACCATCAAAAGGGGACTTCTATATTCTACGCATTGTTGTACAACATGTCTCAAAATGAAAATTTTATCAGTACAACTTCTACCTTTTCTAAATCCTGCTTGTTCATCTCTCAGCTTTTCATCAATCTTTCTCTCCAGTCTCTTAAGAATAAGCATACTATATATTTTCATAACAACTGACGTAATGTTTTGCCTCTGTATTTATTGCAATCAGTCAGGTCTCCCATTTTAGCTATTTTCACCAACACTCCTAACTCCGATTCATCAGGTTTTGCATCTTCAGGCCAGATTCTACAGAATAATCTTGAAAGTAGTCTGGGAGCCACTTCATTTTCAGCCAGTATCATCTCGGCAGTTATACCCTCATATCCAGGGGCTTTCCATCTCCTTAGTTTTTTTAGGATAGCTTTGTCTTCAAACACACTGAATTCATTCATGGGCACATCAAGGTCTTCATCAGCTTCAGGCATATCAATCAAATTATTCCCTTCATATGTCCTATTAATAATCTCACTAAAGTGTTCCATCCAACATTGTCTTTCTTCATCTACTTTTGATAAAACCGAGCCATCTCTCTTTTTGATGGGTATATGCTTCTTTTTCTTTGCCCCACTCGAGATTTCATTAGTAATTCTATGAGCACTTCTCAACCATAACAACTTCCTGAATTCATATCATTGTCGGCTTCATTCCTGGCTTTTCTTTTGACCTCGCTGTCAATACTGGAATACTTAGTATGCTCTACCTTGTAATTATCATTACTTCCTCGTTCTGTCTTTATCTCCTTTTTATAGTATCCCAAGTATCATTCGATATCCATGGCTTTCTTCTTGTAAATGTTTGTCCCAAGACTTCACTACCACCTGACTGATATATGTTCTTAATATCACACCATTCTTCATTAATTGTCTGTTCTTTGTCTCTTAAAGTCTTTAAGACTGTAAATCGATTCCTACATTCAATTGCAAATGTTTTTCTGTGCTCTTCCTTTAGAAGCTTAATTGTATCAAACCTAGGTAATCTTTCCATCTTTCTGTTGGGTGCTTTCTGTTTGGCCTAGAAAATAAGCTTGTTGCATATGCAGATGATGCTACTCTCTTTGTATCAATTCCATACCCTGAATGTAGATCTGGGGTTGGTGAATCCCTTAATAGAGATTTAGCTAAAATTAGTGCATGGTGCAAATTATGGGGTATGAACTTGAATCCTAACAAAATTCAAAGTATGATTGTAAGTAGGTCAAGGACGGTGGCTCCTCAACATCCGGATCTCAGTATTGATAATGTTTCTTTAAATTTGTATGACACTTTCAAAATTTTAGGTGTGATTCTCGACAGCAAATTTACTTTTGAGAAACATATAAGGTCTGTGTCTTCTTCAATTGCACAAAAAATTGGCTTATTGAGAAAGTCTTTTAAGATATTCGGTGATCAATCTATTCTGAAGAAGTGTTTTAATTCTTTTATTCTACCTTGTTTTGAGTATTCTTCTCCTGTCTGGTCTTCAGCTGCTGAATCTCATCTTAATTTTTTGGACAGAAACTTACGGTCTAATGAATTTCTTATTCCTGATCTAAATATTAATCTCTGGCACCGTCGTTCAATTAGTTCATTATGCATGTTGCATAAGATTTTTCATAACTCTGACCATCCTTTACATCCAGATCTCCCTGGACAATTCTATCCTGTTCGTAATACTAGGCAGGCAGTTAATTCTAATAGCCAGGCCTTCTCCATCATAAGACTCTATACTACGCAGTACTCTAGAAGTTTTATTCCAGCTGTTACCAAGTTGTGGAATGATCTTCCTAATCGGGTTGTTGAATCAGTAGAACTTCAAAAGTTCAAAGTTGGAGCAAATGCTTTTTTGTTGACCAGGCGGACATGAGTCTTTTTATAGTTTATATATGACATATTTGTTTTTGACGTTGTTAATAGTTTATATATGACATATCTCTTTGACATTACTTTTTTTAGAATGATTTATTGTTAATTTGTTCTCTTCAGTTATTTATTTCCTTATTTCCTTTCCTCACTGGGCTTTTCTAATTAGGGTTGTAGCTTGGATAGTAATAATAATAATAATAATTCAGTTTTAATTTCAGTGTGGCAATGAGGAGCTGGTGATCACTACCAATATCACCTCTATAGCTTCTTACATTTCTCAGAGTCCTTTTTCTCTCTTTAATAATGGCAATGTGATCTATCTGATAATTGTAATTGCCACATGGTGAAGTCCATGTATACTTGTAGATGTTCTTATGTTGGAACAGAGTACTTCCAATGACAAGATTGTTTGCTGAACAGAAACTTATGAAATTTGCTCCATTTTCATTTGTAACTCCGCTAAGACTCTCGACACCCATCACATTCTCTTTCCCTTGATTATTTCTTCCAACTCTAACATTGAAGTCGCTAATCACAATTTTCATGTCTCTTTCAGGGATCTCATCTATTACCCTCTGCAGTTGTTCATAGTATTGATCTTTCCTTTCTTCAGGGGAATAATTTGTTGGAGCATAGCAAACTATAATACTCATATTGCACTGCTTTGATTTGAAATTTGTTAGTAACAACCTACTATTTACAGCTCTCCACTCGGTTAATGCCTTTTCTGTTCTTGGTGTCATCATCATTCCTACCATTTCTCTTCCAGCTCCATCTAATCTTCCTGAGTAAATATATATGTATACTCTCTTGGTCTAAAGTTTCCTTACCTACCCCACTTACAACGTGTTTCTCTTAGGGCCAAGATATCCAAACTATATTTCATGAATTCACTCTTCACTTGTTGTAACTTCCCAATCTGATTCATGGTTCTAACATTCCAATTACCTTTTTTCAATTTTTCTTTAGTATTTATAAACCAGGAGATTCCTAGCACACTGCTACAGCCGGGAATGGGGGCCATTCTTCCATATTCTCTATCCATGATTGACTAAAATTACAGAGGCTTCATTAGCTAGTTACATCAAAGGATAACCAGTTCCTTGTGATGCGCAGTGCCTATCTTACTAAGGCAAGTGACCCTTGCCGGTCCATACTAATTCTAGTAAGATCAACCGCCAGGCATCAGGAGTAGAAGCCGAAGAGACCGTTTGTCCATCGCCTTAAACCCATCCATCACCCTGCTGCCAGTGACTTCATCGATATTTAGGGGGGCATTTCCTCCACCCCCAAAGATTGCATTACTCCACCAAGTTGCTCATCCGCTTATACGAGTATAACCGTTGGCAAATATGGGTTGCTAAGATATACCGCCTATATATATATATATATATAT
>NC_090725.1:190448651-190463651 GCF_036898095.1 Palaemon carinicauda
TGAGAGCAAAGTTGTTATATAAGCGTTAAAATATATGGTAACTAACAGCAGATACTACTGCTTTGGGAGATGAAAAGGAAGGAGCAGTTGGTTATAGTGATTTTGTTGAAGAATATAGACGAGAGCAATGAAAGTAGGACTTAGAAAATAGGTTAGATAACCTAATCAAGTTAATAAATAGATTATTAGTTGAACAAGAAGAGGAGCGGTGCGCAACCACAGGATATGCGACGTACATAAACGAATTCCAAACACACATAAGTGAAAGTACACATGCACAGCCAAGTGTAGATACTCAAAACGTCATAGTTCAAAAATTGCCAGAGCTTCAGGCAAGTGTTAGGTCTTTAGACAATCAATGGCCTAATGAAGGGTTTCAATTGATCAAAGTGTTTTTGAGAGACTTAAAGTAGCCACATACGGGTGGTCAGAAAGAGAAAAAGCAATTCAAGTAATTAGATTGCTGAAAGATACTCCGGCAATGGACGTAATGTGTTGGCCATAAGACAGTTTAAAAAGTTATACTGAAATAAAACGATGTTCAATAGAGAAATATGCCTTACCCCATTCAAGATATGAGAGAAAATTACGAACCAACAATTCGAGAGAGTAATTCAGTTCTCAGTTTTGCAACTCGTATTTTTCGAGATTGTGATTCATTTGCTACACGGACTGCCAATCATCCTGAAGGTGATGAGAAAGCTATTGCCCTTAAACATATTGGCAGATTAGTAAATCCGTATTTATGTGGTTATTTGTTTGATGACAATCGATCTTTAGCAGATGCAGTGATGGCCACACAAAACATTCTAAACCGTTTGCCAGAAGAAAAAATGACGGAGAATAACTGCCTCCATTCCGGAAAGGTAGCACACATGAAAGCATATGCAATGAGCGGCAGTCACCATCCTTCAAACCGGGGGAGGGGAGAATGAAGCCAGCTAGTGAGAAAAGTTTTCAGATCTTGGGAGTGTGGGGGAGAGGGGCACCAACGTGTCCCAACCCAAGGATTCCCCCACTGTTACACTTTTCAGGCCTACGGTCATCTATCTTGAGAATACCTTGCAAAAAACTCCGAGGGTGGGCGGGCTGCGGCACATGCACACCTCCCCCCGCCCAACATCCGAGGAAAAGGAAACAGAGGAAGGGGGAGACGAGTGAGATCGATGGCCCCCTGCATGACAGCAGAAGCAACAGCCGAGGAGGCTGTGAGAGTGACTACGATGGAGCAGGCACTGGGACCTCTTTCGGTACCCCGCTGCTCCTTGCTCCTGTCTCCAGTGCTGGAGACAGGAGCAAGGAGCAGCGGTATTGTAAGCGAGGTCATTGGCCCGTGCCACACATGTCCTGATGGGCCACTCGGAATTTTAGCAGTCAGGATTGACCTACCAGATAAGTCTATTCGAGCGCTGATCGACACAGGAGCCAGAGTTTTGCTTCTTGAACGAGGAATCTCCTCAAACCGACCGTAGCCAGTGGCATCCAACTATCGATTTAAAATCTGGATACTATCAAATATCCATCCAGGAAGCCAGTAAATGCAAAACCGCATTTAAGGCTAATGATAAACTATTTCAGTTTAATTTTCTTACTTTCGGTGTTGAAAATGCTCCAAGTCATTTTTCTAGAGTAATGATTTCGGTGTTGTCTCCCCTAATTGACCATAATGGTCTTGTTTATTTAGACCATATAATTATCACAAGGAAAACAGCCGAAGAACATAATATCAATATTCATAAAGTTTTAGAAGCATTGTGCCGTAATGGTATGAAAATAATTTAATCAAAGTGTAAATTTTTCTGTAAACAGGTCGAATTTTTAGGTCATATAATAACCCCGGAAGGTGTCCGATCCTGTCCTAGTAAAGTAAAAGCTATAAGAGATTTCGTTAGGCCAAGTACCCCTAAGGAAGTAGCTAGGTTCCTTGGGCTCTCCGGGTATTACAGTAAATTCATAAGAGGTCTTGGAAAGATTGTGAGACCCTTAGATGCTTTAACAAAATAAAAAGTAATAAATTAAGGAGTGGAAGAAGAAAGAACCTTTAATCATTTGAAAGCTGCCTTACCCAGCAATGAAAAGTAATAAATTGGGGAGTGGAAGAAGAAAGAACCTTTTAATGATTTTAAAGCTGCCTTAACTAGCAATGAGTTACTCGCATATCCTAAATTTGATCATCCATTTCTAGTGACAACAGATACGAGTAGCATAGCTATTGGTGGCATAATTTATCAACAAGATGATAGAGGTAGAGAGCGACCCATTTATTTGGCTTCCATGGAATTAAAATGGGCAGAAAAGAATTATAGTACATTCGATCAAGAGGCGTTGGCTATTCTTTGGGTTCTTGAGAGGCACCGGTTCTTTTTATTAGGTCAGCCCCTTATGTGATTTATTTTACAAAGGAGACATGATGTCTAGACAAGCGAGAGGGACTGAAAGATTGCATAAAAGGTAAAGCTAACAAGGCAGCTGATGCCCTCTCTAGAGATGCAGTAAGAGGAGTAATAAGAGGAACCAAGAACAAACACAAAATATTGAAGGTCCCCATCAAAATAGAAAACGGGATGTGAATTCAAGCAGGAAGCAATCGGAAAACGAGATCCAAGAGCGAGAGAGAGGGAGAAGGTTAGTGGATATGATGGTGAGAGAGAGAGAGAGAGAGAGAGAGAGAGAGAGAGAGAGAGAGAGAGAGAGAACATGAATGTGTGTGAGCAGCCAAGGACATGACCATCGGTGTTCGGAATAAGTGCCCTGATGATACAGGTGTGATTGACATAGGAAGTTGCGATATAAAGGAAGTCCAAGAGGAACAGAAAAAAGACTAATGAAGGGAAAGAGTGTGAGCAGTGATTAAAGGGGAATATGAGTGATACCCATCATATCTGAATGTGCCTCATGATAATTTTTTTATAGAAAACGATATCTTATACTGTGCTTACGAGGAGAGGGGAGGAGAATTTTGTGCATGGGTAGGTCTTCCTCCCTCTTTAATTAATTGAGCCATCCACATTGTACATGCAAGTCTGTATGCAGGGCATTTACGAATTGATAGAACATTAAGGAGAGCACGTGAATCATTCTTTTGGTTAGGAATGAAAAACATCTATAGAAAATTATATAAAATGACATACTTTTAACTGTTTCAAAGAACATAAAACACTGTACCGGAAGCAAGAAAGTTGCTTGTGATTTCTACTAAATTTTATAGGGTGTATATAGATGTGGTAGGATCACCTCCTACTGATATAACACGACATAAGTATATAAATGTGTTTGTCGATGCATTTACTTGTTACACTCATACTTGCGAAATGTTGGATAAATCCACAAATTCATGAGCCCAGGTGCTGTTCTCTTTCAGTACTAGGTTTGGTTGCCCAAAAATTTTTATAAGTGATATTGGTCTCGAGTTTACGAATAAGGTGGTGAAATCGTTGACAGACTTGATGAAAATTGGATACTTTTCAGTGACAGCATATAGGCCTTCAGCTAATGGCTTAGTGGAATCACATAATAGGGAAGTGGTACGAATTTTATGTCAATTAGTGGCTGACGACCTCCTTCATTGGCATACCATGCATCCTACAGCTGAGCTAGCTTTAAACATTGCATATAATGCCTCGCTCAGGGACATACCTTTCTTTTTAGTGTATAGACAGCATCCTGTGTTACTGATTACAGTACTGATTAATTTGCAGCAGTTGCCGCATTATTCAACTGAGCAATACCATGACTATTAACTAAATCTCTTAAGGAGAGTAATGAACACCACTGAAAGGTTTTTAAAAAGAGCTAATGAAAAACTAAGCTCAAAGTATGGTGGTTGGTTCAAAACCACACCAATAAAAGCATCTGTGGGCGATCACTTGTATTCAAAATTTTTACAACCTAGGAAACACATACTAGAACCAGCGTATTTGGGTCCATACCGAGTATATATACATACATACATACATATATATATATATATATATATATATATATGTATATATATATATATATATATATATATATATATATATATATATATATATATATACTGTATATGTTCATATATATGTCTATATATATATATATATATATATATATATATATATATATATATATATATATACATATATATACATACATATATATATATATATATATATATATATATATATATATATATATATATAAACATATAGAGTATATATATATGTATATATATATATATATATATATATATATATGCATATCTATGCATATAAATATATATATATATATATATATATATATATATATATATATATATATATATATACATATATATACATATATATATATATATATATATATATATATATATATATGTATGTATATATATATATATATATATATATATATATATATATATATATATATATATATATATATATATATTGACTCCATGACCGGAATTATGTTTGTCCTAGACAAAAGTATTATGCTGCATAAAATGAAATGCCATTCACTTCATCATAATACCTTTCACAATACAGTACTACACATTTCCCTCGCCTCGAAATTTAATCTGCATTATAATACAATATCAGCTTTTTATCTTCATTTCTTTGTTACTTACCCTTGTAAATGTAAACATTAGTAGGTTGACATATGACGTCCTTACCTCTCTGTAAAAAAAGTTTGCTATTCAAGAGCCTGACGGTGATTTATAATTCCCGGGATCACTAGGGGGTTAAGTCATCGTTTGTCAGATCAGTGTGAGATTATAGCAGAGCCTTATCCAGAACATGTTTTAACTTTTGATAACAAAAAGCAGGACTAAAAGTAAATGGTCAAGTCATTTTTTCTTTGGAAATGAGGAGAAATAACAATACCAATGACATCGTTCCGGACGAAATTGCTTGTGATGCAATAATGATATTGCAATGAAATCCACCCAAGTACCTCTCTGTAGCTCACACACCCACTCGTAAATATGAAGACTTTAGCTTTGATTTATACATTGAAAATTATGCATATGTATTTATTGAATATTTTTTTTTTTTTGAGGAAAAATTTTTACTTGTGTTAGAATAAAAAGTACAGCAAACTTTGTAGTTTCGGGATCTATCTGCAAACGATCACTCGTGAAAGTTTACTTAAAGAACTATTGGTCCTAAGAAAATGCTTATATGACATTTCTTAGGTATAACAGAGATAACCTTAACTTATATCATTAAGGCAATTGGTGATATGACCAGGACCTTTTTGCTGTAAAATAGATATTAAATGGTTATAGAATAATAGGATCACAATAAATTTGAATACGAAAATGAAGATTCTTGAAATAAGAAATGTGGCAGCTATGAATCTCTAAAGAAATCGCACAACGTAAGTTATAATTGAAACTGAAATAATTTGAACGTACTAGGAAATTATTATATATAAACGCACACACAAACACACACACACACACACATATATATACATATATATATATATATATATATATTTATATAAATAAATATGTATATATATATACATATATATGTATATATATATATATATATATATATATATATATACATATATATGTATATATATATATATGTATATATATATATATATATATATATATATATATATATATATATATATATATGTATATGTATACATATATATATATATATATATATATATATATATATATATACATATATATATATATATATATAAATATATATATATATATATATATATGTATATATATATATATATATATATATATGTGTGTGTGTGTGTGTGTAGGCATATATATATATATATATATATATATACATATATATATATATATATATATTTACCAATCACCATCACCAATCTGTAGTGGCCAGCGGGTGATTAAGATAGCCAACCCCAGACAAGACTAAGGGCATGTCTGAGGCCTTAGACGTGATATGGAATTGGAATGGCTGCATTTGTTGTTTTTATTGTGTGTGTGTATATGTATATATGTATATATATATATACTGTATAATTATTCATATTTGTATATATATATATAAATATATATATATATATATATATATATATATATATATATATAAATAAATAAATATATATATATATATATATATATATATATATATATATATATATACATATATATATATATAGCAGCCGTTCCTTATACACTGTATGATAAAGGCCTCAGACATTTCAATTTGTGTGCTGGGTTTGGCCAGTTATCATGACCATGCTTTCCAGTGCGGATTGGTGATGGTGGAAGACTTTCGTCTGTCGCTGACGTAAACCAGTCTAGTATGGGTTGCTCTGGGTAGTATAGCTTTGCTCTATTTGGAGATACGCAAACCCTTTCATAACGTTGATGTATCTCTAAAGGAGTAAGATGACAGGCACTGTATTGTCGGTTGTACTTATTTAATATCATCATCATTTTTGGAGAATAATTGTCCCTTCAAGATGGTGAAAAGAAACACAATACACTTGACTGGATGCAATGTTTATCAGCTCAATTATCCAGACACCACCACCAGGGAAGCAGGGGAGAAAAAATAGCAAACGATACTAGAAAATTGTTCTGAGATGAGGATATACATCAATCAAAACAAAAACAAAAATGTCACAGAAAACATTACACAACAAAATGCCACAATTTTCCTAAAGGAAAAAATATTTAAAAAAAAAAAAAAAGAGATGGCTCTATTATAGCAACAGAGGATGATGAAAGACAACGTTGGATAGAACACTTTAGTGAGGTTATGAATAGAAGATATGAACAAATAATTTGATTGACATACCTAAAGTTGATGAAAACCTTGATGCACCCGTGAATGAATTCAGTGTGTTTGAAGTCGAAGCGACCCTAAGAAAAAAAAAAAAAAAGAAAAAAAAAGATAGAAAGGCCCTGGATACGATGGAATAAATGCCAAGATGATACTGGCCGAAAATGAAGTGATTCCCAGGATACTAACAAGATTATTTTGTAGAATGCGGCATGAAGAGGAAACACCTGATGCATTAGGGTTAGGAGTGTTTGGTGTAAAAAGGAGACCTGACTGATTGCAAAATTTCAGAGGCATAGCACTTACGTCAGTTGTTATGAAAGTATATAGTATGCTCATTCTAAAGAGACTGGAGAGAAAGAATAATGAAAAGCTGAGAGATGAACAAACTAGTTATAGAAAAGGTAGAAGTTACACTGACCAAATTTTCATTTTGAGACATGTACAGCAGTGCGTAGAGTATAGAAATCCCTCTTTTGATGAGATTTGCGGACCCTGAAAAAGCCCTTGATAGTATGCACAGGCCAATTTTGGGGAGAGTCCTGCTTTATTATGAAATTCCTTTTAATTATGGAAATTTGAATAAGTCTGTTCATGAGCAGAGCAAGTACAAAGTTAATGTTAATGGAGTCCTATCAAATGAATTTCCAGTGGACAGCAGAGTACTCCATGGGAATGTGTTGTATCCTATGTTGTTTATCCTCCTCATGGATTTAGTAAAGCGTAGTACAGTCAGGGATGATGGAGAAGGATTGGTCTGGATTTTTTATAGAAATTTGGGACACCTAGATTATACTGACGATACTCTCCTTGTTAGCAGAACACCACAGGATTTACAATGCTTGCTTACCAAAATGCATGAAATATGACACAAGGTTGGGCTGAAGATAAATAGAAGAGAGACAGAGATGATGAGAACGTAGTATGAAATGGAAAATTAAATATCATCGGAAGGAGAAAGGATTAAATAATTTGAGTATCTAGGAACTATAATCTGCAATAGAGTCTCTTGAGAATTAGAATTTAGTGAAGTATTTGGATAAACAAATCAGACAATTGCTAGGTTAAGTAAAATTTGGAAATTAAATCGCCTGTAATTACCTAAAAAATCAGACTATCAATTTAGTGAGATCGGTGTTACTGCATGATGATGAGTCATGGTATGATATTGAAACAATCTCCAATATATTTATTAGATATGGGAACAGAGCCCTCAGAAGGATATTGGGAGTTAAATGGCAGGATAGGATTAGAAATGAAACCATGAGAGAGATTACTCGAGTGCCATATGTGGATGAGATCATGATGAGGGATAGATGGAGATGGTTTAGGCATGGTGTTTGCACTCCTTAAGAGAGATTTGCTCACCAAACGTTCAGCTGGACTCCATAAGGAACTAGAAGACTTGGAAGACCCAGTCTTACATAACCCAGGACTATGAAGCGTGAAGTAGGAGATGATGAATGAAGAAGTATTGAATTAAAAGCTCAAGACAGAGACGACTGGCAAATTCTAACGTCAATAGGAGTAGGAAGAGATGATGATGATAATGATGAATGGATGAAAGAATGAACAACATATTCCATTTTGAGAGAGAGAGAGAGAGAGAGAGAGAGAGAGAGAGAGAGAGAGAGAGAGAGAGAGAGAGAGAGAGAGAGAGAGAGAGAGAGAGGGGGGGGGGCGTGTCTGTACCACGTGAAATTCAACTGTGTTATAAAGAATAAGATGATATTTACGTAAATTGTTGACAGCACAGTAAGAAGTCGTGATTAAGATGCTCGCAAGTTTTCTGTTTGTCCGGACGAGACGTGATCTCAAACGAATGAGAGATTCAACGAGAAAGACAAGCGTATCCACAAAGTGTCACAACCAACGACTCTTATACAAAGTTTCCCTTGACTTATTAGCAAGTCTTGGATAATTGCTAGCCGTACTGAAATGATGCACACGGCCACACACGTCCACACCCACATAGATATATTCATATCCACACCAACATACACATACTCACACACAGACACAGACACACACACACACACACACACACACACACACATATATATATATATATATATATATATATATATATATATATATATATATATAAACATACATATATATATATATATATATATATATATATATATATATATATATATATATATATATATATATATCGAGGGGGAGGTCGTACTCTAGAGAAAAGGAGAGAATACAGTGACTCTTCCAAATGAATAAATAAATATGGTAATTGCATATGTGAATGGAATTTGTCAGGAAAAATAAGTATTTTCAGGAAAATTGTTACATTAAAATTGCAATAAACACTAAAACAGAAGTAAATGAGGTTGGCATCTGCAAAACGCAGCAGAGAAATCGACTTTTAAGCATTCTATTAAGAGACAGCTGAACATAACATCTTTTTCACACTTACAGCATCGGGAAGTGTAACAAAAACTCGAGCGTTCTTTCGTCTGTTATTTCAAGGTTATCTATTAAAAATGAGTCTTTTTAAAACAAATGCCAGTTTTTTTTATACCCAGTATTATCCTTTGCAGACGAATGCAGTTCAATGATATTTTGTTTCTTTGGCCAATTGTGAATTTAATTCTATTACAAATCTCACTTTTAATACTCAGTATCTCAGCAAACTTTGTAAAAACATTCCTTCGTTTCCCTGTGGTTCTGTTTTTTTTTTTTTCTCACTCCAAAGCACACAATCTTTGGAAAACTATCGGGTATTAATAAATTAGTACTATCACATATATATTTAATTATGGCAATAAGAACACATGCCTATCATGTACTACAATGGTTTTCAACTATTTTTTTTTCTTAATCTTTGGCATATGGGTTGCCACTGTAATCCTACAAGTAAAAGTGGACTGGCAAGTATATTTTTATATGATTACACATGCCCATCCTTTTTATATAGCTATGAGGTTTTATATTAGTACAAGGAAGTGTGCAGTGATAGAGTTTTGATTCCCAAATATTATTGAGTGAAAATAACTAGAGTGTTTCTTAAGACTATTCTAACGGGTTTATTTGCCTAAAAAGATATAAAAATGTCGTTTAGTAAATGGTTTGGTATAATATTAAGTTCAGTTATGTAACAAGTTGTTTACAAAATACTCACTTAATATATATTAGAATTTTGTATGATTTAATCTTGCAAGACTTGCGGTATTTTATATATTGAAAAGTGAGCGTTCTCTTCCATCTAAAAGTACTTAGTAAATTTTTAATGGCCCTCAATAATGGGATGTGTGATTTCAGTTAGATTTTTCCTGTCAGTGATTGAAACAGGACAGAAGATGGGAAGGTGCAGAGATATGTATTGACCCTGAAAATTTATTTGACCATGACTGAATGTACATTTTGTTCTTATCCTTTACTAGAATGTGTAAAAAGTTAGGATCTTAACTTGAAAAATTGCAAAAAGAGTTTTGAAAACCTTGTAAGCATAGGGATGGGCATTTGAATATCTGCAGGCCAGATCATGTGTGGAAAATTCAGAAAATAATAAAATCTTACAACAATTCTGGTTTATAAAAAATAGGTAAAAATAAGGAAAATCTCGATTATGGCCAATAGCGGTATTCGTTTCGATATGTCGTCACATTTTCTTATGACGACTATTGTGATTGTTCATAGCTACTTAGTGTTTAAAAACAGAATACGGACTCATCCTAGAAAGATCTATAAACTAAAGTTATAAGATAGATAAAGAATGAGAAGCATTTTCCTGGAAAGTGGTTAAATGATATAATAGAATGAGTACTCAAGTTAATCTGTGTGTAGGGTTAACTTCTGCATTGCCCACAACATACTTAGAATTTTATAAACTTGCTATTGTTTAATCTACACAAAGAAAATTGGTTAAATCTACTCAAGGAAAATTAAAGTACTTGACTAAAAGTGGTAAACCTCAAGACATTCAATCCCATTAGGCATTCCTTTCGGTAATGGATTTCTAAACAAAGAACGATGATGAAATCATGACCATTCAAACCTTAATGAAAACACAGGAAATCTTCGGAGGCATCTACGTAGAAGCCCATGGCTTCACCCACTCGGGAAGTGAGATACAAAAAATTCCATAGAAAAATATCAAAATTTACGTAAATAGACAGAAGATACTAATCATTATTAATACAGTAATCTCAAATATAATTTGCCACAACCTAGCGCAGCCTGAAAGATTATAAGTAAGTCCCATCAACAATTGAAACAAAAAGGATATGATAAAAGTCACATGATAGAAACATATCAAAAGAAATCTCCTTATTCTCTTGTTGCAAATTGTGTTTTTTTTTTTTTTTTTTTTTTTTTTTTTTTTTTTTTTAACATTAGATAGCGTAGTAGACTCCACTGGCCGAGGTTATATTTAATCAATCATCACTCGCGGAGGCTATGATAAAACCTTTGCGCTTGGATTTAGGCATCCAAATGCTACCCCCTCTTTCAAGGAAAAGTATGTAGACTCGTTTCATCATCCCGGACCTTCTTGATATTATTATGAAGCGAAGATTTTATAAAGAAAAAAATCAGTTTGATAAACGGCGACAACTCACGACATAATTAATACAAACACTGATAGATTTCTACGGTATTCTTTTGGCAAGGTAGACCACAATATTAAAAGTATGGTTGATAAGGATACCACTCATAGCATAGGAATCCTTTCCATGGTGGTGCATCATTTTCATTGTTATTATCATTACCATTGAAAACTTTTACCGAGATATATAGTCTTCAGTATCTATGGAATTTTTAATAGCCTATACGAAAAAAAATCACTTTGAATACATATGCTGTAGATATCATCACTAATCTTTAAATTATCTCTCCCCAGGGTATTACTGTCCAGAGCTTATCCACAAAGAATATTCTTGTGAAATTTTAGCTACGGACTGTTATTCAAAAAATGGCCAACAAAATCCCCAAATGTTGAAACAATGTGTCAAAGCAGATCCTCTTTTCCCATGCAGTATTGGATTGGGATATGATTTATGATCTTTGGCAAAGGCAACAGAATGCTTCTGCAAAATTTTTGTGAGATAAAATGTCTTTCAAGTAGCAAAGACTTTTATGATTATAAAACTTTGCCCTATCTGTAAAGTACAAACGAATACATAATGATAATGTGGGCAGTCCCAAAAGGTCAAAGTTGGGTTAAGAATCAAATATTACCACCAAAACTATGGAGAATGTATGAGAGATAAGGGATCCAGCAGTACTGACTGACAGATTTCTAGGTTCAACAGAGTTGCTACAGCTCATCTAGGACAATTAAATGACTGGCTGTGCTGAATGCCCATAGTTCCCACCAAACACAGCATTTATCACCATATTAAGACGAGAGGGCCCCCAGTGTTCGCCTTATTCAGGCATCTGGCACTGGATCCATTAGCACTCGATAAAGAAACTTTGCCGAAATGGAAGGAATGAGCCTTTACCAAAAGGTCTCAAGCCCATGTTTGTCACCCTTACACATCATCCTGATGAAGGAGGGCTCCCTGCGTCCATGTGGGGATTGCCGGCATTTAAATATCATGCAGACAGAACTGGATAACTAGCCACTGCAAAACATCGCCGTCACAACCTTTTACTTGCACAAAGAGAAGGTTACCTCCATGCTTTACATAAGGTGCCAATGATCCTAGAAGACATCCCCAAGAACACTATCACCACTCCATTTGGTACAAACAACATCAATTACACCTATTTTGACCTTCATAATGCTGGGGCCACTTTACAATACCTCAAGGAAGGCATCTTAGGGGACCTTCCCTTTTGTGTATGTTTCGAGGATGATATACACTTCTGTCACCTACATATCGTGCTTGACTGCCTAAAAGAGAACAGCCTTGTAGTCCAGTACTGCTAGTGTACCTTTTGCACCAAAAAAGTATCGTTTTTAGGGCCCCACATCACATGTGAAGGCGTCCACCTTCTCCTTGAGAAGGTAGCAGCCATTCAGAACTTACCCATGCCCTCGACCGTTAAAGCACAGCAAGAATTCTTAGGCATGGTCAAATATTATCACTTTTTCCTGCCATCAACGCCCATATCTCCTCGCCGTGTCTAAATACAATTGCACCCTTCAACACATGTTTGAGAAAATAAATCCCATTGCCATTGCCCACTCATGAAAAAAATTTACCAGCCGTCACTGGGATTGGATTACAACGCTTTGGCAGAAGCCCAACGAAAAGATCCAGAGTTCCAACCATAAAGGACATCCTGCACATCCCTCTGTTGGGAAGACGTCGCTTCGGCAACCCCTAAGCCAACCTCCTCTTGCTGTCATAACTAGTAGACCACGACCAAGGATACCTGCTCCCATGTGCTGACAAATGTTTGATTTCATTCATGGTCTTCCACATCCCTCAAGCCAAACTTCAAAAGTACATTGACACATGGTTTCAGGAGTGGCCACCTTTCCTCAACCTCAGCGTCGTTTTGCCCACATTCACGTCAACAGAATAATTGAATGTTTTCAACCCACCCTTAAATCAACTTTGATATCCTGCTGCAGTAATTCCAACTACTTTACTCAGCTTCCCTGGGTCCTCCTAGGACTAAGGGTCACTCCTGAAGACGCCCGGATGTCTCAGCAGGTGAAATGGTGTATGGCAACCCGTTTGTTGTCCCTAACAAATTTTTCCAATCTGCAACCTCTTTCGACCATATCCAGCGCTAACATCACATATTAGGAAAATTTACTCTATGCCACCAGATTTACTAGCCTCAGCTAAGCAACAAATATTGATAGATTTGCCCTGCAATCCACATTTACCTGCGCTACAAAACCAGTAATCCACCGCTAGCGCCCTTACACAGACCTTTTCCTCATGATCTGTCGCAATTTGAAGGCTTTCTTAATTAACATTTGTGGCAAATAAGATGTTGATTGCTTAAAACCTGCATATTTTTTGGAAGGTGAGCCGCCTACAGTATGCCTTTGAAAAGCATTAGGCCCCATTTCCCAAGTATGTCATTTCACACACTCTCGTACAATGTAAGGGTATTTTCTTTTTTTTTGTATATCTCACTCTACACCTCACTGTTAACAGAACTTGTTTAAGCCTGCCTTTTCATGAATTATTATGATGAATTTTTGTGACATTCTTGTCCGGGACCTTGTGTATTTTAGCTCGCTATTTGTTGAAATTAAGTCAGTTGCATTCATCTCGCCTCTCAATAACAACGTAACAGCCAATCGCACGTAGCTAGTAATGCTGATTAATTCTACGTGAAGACGCACTGTGATTGGTTGAGCTTCCCAAGTCTACAATAAAATGTATATGTCACTGTAAATTCTTACCTTTACCTTTTTATATCCTCTATACCATCATTGCATACAGATGAGTTATGGACTACAATATCTTTTGCATGTCAAAAGATTATATCAATTAGCACATTTGTGTTGACTCAACTTCTAATGCTTTGATTTTATTGAGTATATTTTAAAAATTATTGAACCAGACTCTCTGAAACTGAGGTGAACCTTTATTTATTCAAATATCTTATAAAGTGTAAAAGGGATTATTGTATCCTAATAGCTTATTTATAACCCTGATGGTGGAAATATTAATTCTTTAATTGTAAACATGGTAAAAAAATACTGTTTTTCTTATTACTTCCTGGATAACTTGCGACAATACGAGGCATTGAGTTGAAGTTCACTGTTTTGCCAGATTTGTAAAGTATAGTTGAATTATCCTGAAGCATAATTGAATGTCCAAGTATGAAAAGAACCGCGTGGATACTAAAACGTCGGCGAGATATCCTACTTACTTCTGACGTGTCTCGGTAATTAGATAAGTTGTCATTGTTTTCCTTCTGTTCAGATTTTGTTATAGTTCATTATGTTTTTATGGTTATCTCGATAAGCAGATAGGTCAAAACCTAACGGGATTGTATTAAAAAATTTACCCGTATTTCTAATATAGTGAAAGTGTTTTGGTTTATATAACTTGTGCTTCTGATTTACATCTGCAATGTTCTAATAAACTTATGCTTTTGACTAAAGCAAACAGAAAGTAACTCTAACAAGAAAAACTTGAGAAAAAGGAAAAGGCAACTACTTCATTATGTCAATCAGCAGTACCTTCGTAAGATTGAATTATTGACAAGAAAGGTGAAAGGAAGATTGGTGTTATTAAAATGATTCTCAGTATTGGTTATCAAGAGTTAGATTAGGGTAAATGACCTCTGTTAG
>NC_090725.1:190478651-190481151 GCF_036898095.1 Palaemon carinicauda
TGCAATGGAAGAGGTAATATCATTGGAAGGAGAAAGGATTAATTAGGTAGAATAATTTAAGTATTTAGGAACTATGATCTCTAATACAGAGTCTTTAGAATTAGAGTTTCGTGAGAGATTGAAAAAAGCAAATCAAACATTGGCTAGGTTAAGTAAAATTTGGAAATCATATCGCCTGAAATTACATATAAAAATCAGACTATATATCAGTTTAGTAAAATATGTGTTACTCTATGGACATGAGTCATGGTATGACAATGAAACAATCTCCAACAGATTTAATAGATTTGAGAACAAAGCCCTCAGAAGGATATTGGGAGTAAAATGGCAGGACAGGATTAGAAATGAAACTATAAGAGAGATTATTCGAGTGCCATATGTGGAGGAGATATTGATGAGGGGTATATGGAGATGGTTTGGGCATGCTCTTCGCACTCCCCAAGAGTGATTAGTTTAGCAAACGTTCAGCCGGGCTTCACAAGGGACTAGAAGAGTTGAGAGCCCCAGGCCTACATGGCTGAGGACTATGATGCGTGAAGTAGGAATGGAGAAGTATTGAATTAAAAGCTCATTATAGAGACGATTGGCGAAATCTAACCGAGGCTCAGTGCGTCATTAGGCTCAGAAGATGATGATGACGATGATGATGTACCGCATTTCTTGTTCACCGCCATTAGATTCATTTATACAAAATAGTAAGCATATGTAAATTATAAGTTATTATTATCATTATTATTATTATTATTATTATTATTATTATTATTGTTGTTGTTGTTGTTGTTCAGCAAAAGCATATATTCATTAGGGACATGTCCAAAAAGTTATTATTTCACTAAGCTAATTTCCCAAAAAACAAATGGCTATAAATAAAAGAAACTGCAAAGAACATATAGAAATTTGAGTGAGAAAATAAATATTAATCATTTCAGAATATTGTTGGATATTCTACAGTAAGGGAACCAAAAAACTTTTATAGGAAAAAGTATGAGATATTACAGCGTCTCCTAAAATTATGATCATTGACAATACTAATTGGAGCCTAGTTTCACGATTTCGCAATAAGGGTATACCCATATTGTTAGGCAGAATAAGGGTATAGGCAATTTGCCCAAGCGCAACATATAAAGGATGGTGATATATTGCTCTTCCTCAAAGATGGTCTATATTTATATCATCTTTGTTAGGAGAAGGAATGAGTGAATCATCCACTTTAAGTCTTCAAGTAATTTTATACTAAATATTACAATCAACAAAGCTAAAGGCATTGAAAAAAAGGCTATACTATTCCGGCAATGTCCTGCTGAAGATCTATAGTATGCTTTATATTGCCTTAGCGTTGAAGACATTCCCGAATATCACCAACTATTCGAATCCATTAAGTCAAGTTACCAGTTTATCATGAAATTCGCAGTGTGAAGATGTATAGCTTTTCGTCACAATCCTAAATTTGCGGGAGCTCTAGTTTCATTTCCCATTGCGTACTGTTGTAAACCTATCATGGCTAAAAGTCACTTATTTCTCATTAGCCAGGCGCTAACCTTCGCAAGGAAAGTTACATCATATGCAAACCTCACCATCTATTTTTAAAGGCAGTAGTTATGTCAACACTGAAACTGGTAGCAACAGTTCTTGAAAAGTGCGCATTAGAAAATCTAATTCGATTGTCGTCAAACCCTAGCAACCTATCGCATGAAAAGCTGAGAATGAGATCAAGTATTCAAACTAGAAAGCCAGAGAAAAAAAGGTTTAAGAGTTTAGGTCTTGTAGGATTCAATGTTCCCAGAGAAGACTATCTAGAATCAAATTATAACTATTGGATTTTTTAGGGGTTTAAGATTTTTAGAAAGTTAATTTTGATATTCGCAACATTTGGAAGAATCACACTTCGTTAATAATGTTGGTCTGGTTTTGAATCTCACAAACAGATGGCATGCAACTAATGGAAAGATTGGAATAATTTATAAGGGAAAAACTTCGAATGAAAGCAATCTTACCTCCCTAATACAAAATTTATTCATTGAATTTTTCGCTACCGGGTGAACATTCATCTAAGAATGTGGTATGAAAATAATGCTTATTTCATGTCTCCTTTTTCTTTCTTTGAGGCGAGCAAGCAAGCCTGCTCTGAAATATACATTCAAAATGCAAACAAGCCAATTCTAGTAAGAATGAATATGGAAATGATGATAATGGCATGGATAACGCGCATGCGAATGCACATTTGTGTGTGTCTGACAATGATAGTAATTCAAGGTTAAGTAGAGAAAATTGATAAGGGAAAAAGTAGGAGCAACAAACGCATTGCGGTGTCGTTTCAAAGACACCCTATAGCGATAGAAAGTATATACGTGTATTGTATGCTTTCAGTTTTATTCCTATCCTCTTAACTCATTTCCCCTTTTCCGTCATTAAGGAAAATGAGAAATACCGAAAAGAGTATACATTCCCTGGAATACTCTATTAATTTATATTTCCATATATCTCTTTGGGGATTGTTTTC
>NC_090725.1:190486151-190504362 GCF_036898095.1 Palaemon carinicauda
CCTATATAAACTATAAAAACTTTAACAAAACAAGAGGAAGAGAAATAAGATAGGAGAGTGTGCTCGAGTGTACCCTCAAGCAAGAGAACTCTAACCCAAGACAGTGAAAGGCCATGGTACAGAGGCTATGGCACTACCCAAGACTAGAGAACAGTGGTTTGATTTTGGAGTGTCCTTCTCCTAGAAGAGCTGCTTACCATAGCTAAAGAGTCTCTTCTACCCTTACCAAGAGGAAAGTGGCACTGAACAATTACAGTGCAGTAACCCCTTGGGTGATGAAGAATTGTTTGGTAATCTGTGTTGTCAGGTGTATGAGGATAGAGGAGAATATGTAAAGAATATGCCAGACTATTCAGTGTGTATGTAGGCAAAGGGAAAATGAACCGTAACCAGAGAGGAGGATCCAATGTAGTACTGTCTGGCCAGTCAAAAGACCCCATAACTCTCTAGCGGTAGTATCTCAACGGGTGGCTGGTGCCCTGGCCAACCTACTACCTATTAGCTGGATACATTCCCTTTCCATTCAAATATAAGTTTTCGTCTATTGCAAAATTATCATAGATGTAACTAATAAAAGAGAGAAAAAATTGACCTTAATAGACATAAAACATGCCCAATATCGCTGAAGAGCGTATAAAAAAAATGGATATAAATAAAATCAAGGGCATTCAAACTGTTAGAGTGATGAATTATCGTTTGTAAGTTATGTCTGGCTGAGGGAAAATTAAAGAGAAATGGATGAGAGGGATAATTATCCCATTTTATAAAAGCGAAAAAGACAACTTTTTGGAATATAAGGGTCTACCATCCAATGATTCACCATAGAATGCGTATTTTGGGGGTTTCATTGAGGGAGCAATACAAGTAAGGGGAGGTATGATAAGGAGAGAACCATGTGGGTTTATATAAGGAAAATGGTATGTGGGTCAAGTGATTGTAATGAAGTATGTCTGCACCTGATACTGTTTTAATTGAAGATAGTGAAAAATATGTAAAGGCTAGTATAAATAATAGAAAGATTTTGCAAGAGTAAATGTGACTAACATTAAGTAAATGAGGATAAATAGATACCAGGAATATTCATGAATTGATGTTATTAAGAATTTTGATAGACCATAAGTTGTTGACTCATATATGTATGTGAAATTAATAGAAAATTTACTAGCAAAACAATAGACAGGGGAGTTTCAGAATGCAAAAAGATTGGTATAAGACTTAAATTGCCTGTTGAAGACAAATGGCAGTGTGTGTAGGGAATTTTATGGGGGCTTTCGCTTATGGAAATGATATTGAGATGATATGTTCAAATCAGAAAAAAATGCTAAAACTCTTAATATGTACTGTTAATATGGTGAAGGTTGCGAATGAAAAATTAAGTGTGAGAAACTTGGAGACACTTATCTGAAAAGATATAAATTGCGAAGGCGTTCATAGAGGGATCAGAGAGTTCTGATATTGGCATGGATAACAATAGGTTCGTGGAATTAATGTGAAAAGGAAGAAAGCCGGCATAGACATGGTTGTATAAATAACGACATAGACCATAGATGTATCAGAAAGGGAGTATCTTCATATACGCGATAGGTTTTTGTTAAGTGATTATTGATAAAAAGGTTCTCTTGCACAAGCGATTCATCCATGATTAAACATTTGCAAAATGGAATTTATAGTTTCTGTTTTCTTCTTTCTAACATGAAGAATGGGAGCTCGGAGTGTTGAGGTAATATGGCAAAAAAGAAAAAAAATATGATCTACCTGATTACAGAGGCATCACACTTACGCCAGTTGTCAGGAAAATATACAATATGCTCATTCTAAAGAGACTAGAGAGCAAGATTGATGAAAAACTGAGAGATGAACAAGAAGGATTTAGAAAATGTAGAAGTTGTACAGACTAAATTTTCATTTTAAGACATGTTGTACAGCAATATGTAGAATATGGAAATCCACTTTTGATTGCATTTGTGGGCAAAGAAAAAGCCTTTGATAAAGTGCACCATCAAATTTTGTGGAGTCCAGCGTTATTATAGAGTCTTAAATATGTAAATTTGATCAAGTCTGTTCATGAGCATAGCAAGTGCAAAGTTAATGTTGATGGAGTCCTATCAAATTTATTTCCAGTGAACAGTGGAGTAGTCCAAGGGAATGTGCTATCACCTATGTTTTTTATCCACCTCGTGGATTTTGTAATGTTTATAACAGCTTAGGATGGCGAAGAACGTTTGGATTAGATTGGTAACAGGAAATTAGCGGACCTATAGTATGCTGATGACGCTGTCCTTATTAGCAAAATACCACAAGACTTGCAAAGCTGGCTTACCGTAATAGATAAAATATCACATAACGTTGAGCTTAACAAAAATAAAATAAAAACAGATATTATGAGAATGGAATATGCAACTGAAGATGAAAAAGCGTGGTAAGGAGAAAGGATAAATGAGGTGGAATCATTTAAATATTTAAGAACTAAGATCTCTAATGCCGGATCTCTAGAATTGGAGTTTAATGAAAGATTGGAAAAAATAAAAATCAGACAATGGCTAGTTTAAGAAAAATTTGGTAATCAAATCACCTAAAATTACGCATGAAAATCAGACTATGTATCAGAAGAATTTTAGTAGTAAATGGTAGGACAGGATTTGAAATGAAAGTATAAGGCAGATTACTCAAGTACCAAATATGGATAGAGATGGATTAGTCATGCACTTTGCAATCCCCAAGTGGGCTCCAGAGGTTACTAGAAGGGTTGGAAGACCCAGGACTATATCGCTGATGACTATGAAACAGGATGTAGGCGAATGTGAATGGAGCAGTATTGATTTAAAAAGTCAAGATAGAAACTAAGGGCAAAATCTAACTGCGTTAATAGGCATAGAAGAAGATTATAAAGATGATTATATATATATATATATATATATATATATATATATATATATATATATATTATACACACACACACACATATATATATATATATATATATATATATATATATATATATATATATTTATATATACACACATACATATATATATATATATATATATATATATATATATATATATATATATATATATATATATATATACATTATATATACACACACACACACACACATATATATATATATATATACATGTATATATATATATATATATATATATATATATATATATACATATATATATATATATATATATATATATATATATATATATATATATATATATATATATATGTGTGTATATATATATATACACACAAACACACACACACACATATATATATATATATATATATATATATATATATATATATATATTCTTACGAAACTGGTCTTCTGTAGGGTGAATACAGTAGATTTTTAATAATTTGATTTATATTTCAATTGTGCATTGAAAAGATAGAAAGGTAGCTCTTGAGATGAGCTCTTCTCGTGTAAACTCAAGTATACTATGTAAATTACGTAAGACCTTCTTCGTTAATTTCATTGTATTCGTTATTAAAATTAGTATATGAAAATAGAAGTTGTTTTTAAGAATTAAATTTTTATTCCACTTATGTTTGTTATGAAGTCTTACGTATTCTGTTTGAGAGTGTTATTTGATCATACACGATATGAACAAGGACTTATGTAATGTTCTTTTATATTTTATGAGGCATTGCGTCAGGTTTGAGAGAGAATTTTTGGTACCATGTTCCTTGGAAATTTCGCAAAAAACCTACTGACAGAATGTTATCTTTTTTTATTTTCGTGGACAAAGGGTGAGCGGAGCTAGCTGACTGAAATAGCCATCTGGCGTGGCATGACTAGTGTTCGAGAAAGCGATACTTGGTAACTCTGATGCATATGATATGGCCACCCCCCCCCAACGCTTCCCAGTTTGTTGGGAAGTTTTTTGAAGTAGTGGAATTTCATTTATAAAGGCGATACCAGCATTAGAGACAGATAGAGATAGAGAATTGCAGTCGTGATACAGCTCTTCCCCCCTCCCCCTCTCTCAAACGCAGTTCTGAGTATTGTTTTAAAAGTGTTCAATACCTATAGCGCATCGTCTCCAAAGTGATTTTATGCCCGCATATACCGTGTGTAGTGAGTACTTATAAAAATTCTCTCAGAGGTTTTGTAAACGGCCCTGTAGGAAGATTAGATATCTGTATTGTGATCTGGTTATCTATTTTCATTAAGTATCAAACTTGAATATTGTCTTATTCAGATTTAATTTCCCCCTTTTTTTTAATTTTCGTTTCAGTATTTCTTTTGTCTTAGTCTAAGGTTTCTTCAGATTTAACATTTAAAGTCAAGCAATTATATAGTTTTTAGATCATAACATTTATGCCTTAAGCTAAGTTTTGTTCAGATTTAATATTTCAAGTGATTTACTTTGTTATTATGAAAATTTTTTGGAAAGTGTTGCAATTTATATAGAATATATTTTTTGTTGTTGTAAAGAGTGTATTATTCTGAACAGCATTGTTTAGAATAGTTATGCTCATATCCTGTTAAAGAATCATAGTAAGAGTTTGGTTTGAATACGTCTTAATAATAATTACCTAGTTATGTTTTGAGTGTACTTAAGAGACCTTTGGATATTCAGTGTTTTATATATTGCTGTCTGGGAGTTATTTAAATTATTTAACTGTCACAGGATGCATGCATTAATATTCTAAAGTGTAACAATTCTAATGTAAAAGCAAACAAGTGAGTTTGGAATTCAAGAGGTTGATTAACTTGCCAGTCGCATTATATATGATATTATATCTTTGGTTCCCAGTCACGCACTATAGTATTATATATCTAGTGCCCAGACCAGCGGGCCATAACTGTATAATATATTTTTGGTGCCCAGACCAGGGATCCATCATCTTATAATAATTTTTGGTGCCCAGACCCTTGTGATTGAGAGTGTCTGTTTTAAATATTGGTGATAACAGGGCCATATTTTGATTAAAGGTTTTGAATAGTACAGTGTTGCTAAAGCTTTGTGCATTATTTGGATATATTTTTTGGAAAAACAATTAATATAGTTGAATTACAAGATAGCACAGTTTGATATCCAAGAGCTTCTGAATAACACAAGTGTTCAGAAATTGTCAGGAGCTAATGTAACTAAAGCTCAGTTGCTCTCTATCTTAATGGCATGTGGCGGCCATGCAGCGAGTGGGGTGATTAAAGCCCAAATCAAGTGTCTAGCCTTAGAAGCGTTGATAAACTTGGGAAAGGTGTCGGAAGAAAATATTGTGGAAGCTCGTGAACTGTTGGAGGAAGCTGAGGAAGATTTTTCAACGAAACAAAGAAAGGTTGACCCACAACTGAAGGCATGGATGCAGATAAGGATGTAGAGGCCAAAATTCAATGAATTGCAGCGAAGGAGAATTTGATCAAGTTGAAGATGATGGCTAAAGAGAAAGCAATGGAAACAAGATGAGAAGAAGATGAACGGGAAGAAGCCAGAGACATTGCAAGACACGCCAGATTAATGGAAGCAATGCAAAAAGAAAAAGAGATGGAAGAAGAGAAGTATGCGCGGGAATTGGAACTGGTGAAATCCCGTGCCCAGTTGACAACGCAAACCAAGGTAGCCCCTGCTAAGCACGATCTAGTGTTTAATGTGTCGGAAGCCCAGAGGTTAATTTCAAGGTTCACAAAAGAGTCTCCAGATGAGTTCTTCGATCATTTTGAAACGGTCGCAGCGACGATGAAATGGTCAGAAGATAAATGGTTTGTTTTATTATAGAGTGTGCTCTTAGGGAAGGCCCACAGTGTTTACTTATCCTTATCTCAGAACCAAAGGATGGACTATCAAGAAGTGAAGAGGAGCATGGTGTAAGTGTATAAGATGACCCCTAAATATTATAATGAAGGTTCCAAAGTGAGAGAAATGACGAGAAAATTAATTTCCTGGATTACACTTATAAGGTACTACAAAGTTTTAAGAGATAGACAGAGTCTGCTAATGTAAAGGAGTTGGCTGATTAAGAAGAATTAATGATACTAGAGCAGTATCTACGAGGAATTCTTAAACACATTCGAACGTTCTTGAGAGAGAGAGAGGTGAAGAAACTTGATAAAGCAACTTGGCTGAGTGAGGATTACAATATTATCCGTCGTAAGCTCTCCTTGGGCATGATGTTTTCAACCGTCATTCCGACCAAGTGTCAAGTATTTGCCGAACCATGGAAAACAGTCCAGTAATAACTACGGGAACAAGTTCAACAGTTACAACTTAAGTAGCACTGGTATTGTCCCTAAGCAGAATGCGATAGTACTAAAGCAACAAATGTTGAATCATCCTCCTTCAAGTATCGTAAAAGACATGCAGAAGGTTGATATTGTCTTTTTTAAGTTTGGCAAGAGAGGCCATGTCAATAAGAAATGTTGGTCAATCCAACCAAAAGCAGTCACCCAAGTGGTTAAGGATAATTTGATTTCACAGAATATGAAGACGAAGAAGCAATCGGGAAAGGACAGAGAGGAAAATAAACCAGCCAATGTTTACACGATGAACAGGATGAACCCAAACAGTGTGTATGCCTTTAAACCATATATTTATAAAGGTATATTAACAGCAATAGACGGGAGTGAGCGACACAGGTTATAACCATAGTGTGGTGATACGACAAATACACTCATTGGTGGATCAGTCTCTCACAGGAGACTCAGCTATTTTGAAGGGAATAGGAGGGGAGGAGGTTACCCCTATTTGTCGTTTAAAAATGTCAAGTGAGTTGGTGACAGGTAATTTTGACTTTGCAGTATAGGATTCATTGGCTGTCGAAAGAGTAGACGTCCTGCTGGGTAATGAGGTTGGTGGAGTTTTGTTCGTGCCTTTTTCCATTGTAACAGAGAATCCTTTGAAGTATAGTCTTACGACTGAACTCGAGAAGGACTACCCGTCTCTGTTTTCTAGTTGTGTTATGACTAGGAGTATGAAGAAGGAAGTGGCTGCTGAAGAAGAAAAAAAAATCGAAGGAGCGATGAACTTGCAGGATTTATTTCCTAAATGAGAGGATTCCCTTGATGGTACGCAAAAGGAGAACTCCCGAGTAGGCCTGAGCAAAGAGGAACGACAGATGAGCGGACGACACGACAAAGAAAAAAAAGAAATCGAAGGAACAATGAACTTGCAGGATTTATTTCTAAACAAGAGGATTCCCATGATCGTACACAGGAAGAAAACTCAAGACTAGGCCCGAGCGAAGAAAAACAACAGACAAACAGACGAGTGGACAAGGGACAAAGATAAATGGATCTAGAAGAAATGAACTTTCAGGATTGGTTTTCTGAAGAAGAGGATTCCCTTGATCTTATGCAGGAAGAGAACTCAACTCAAAAGTAGACCCGAGCGAAGAGGAATGACAGATGAGTGATCAAAAGAACAAAGAAAAAATGGACCTGGAAAAAATTAACTCAGAGAATTTGTTTCCTGATGAAGAGAATTTGCATGATGGTACGCAAGAGGAAAACTCCCGAGTAAGCCCGAGCGAAGAGGAACGACAGGCGAGCGGACAAGAGGACAAAGAAGAATTGGACTTAGCAGAAATAGAAAATTCAATGTTAGAAGTAGGACAAGTGAGTAGGAAAAGGTTGATAGGATTGCAACGGAAGGATGTAATGTTAACAGAGTTATTGAACCAAGTATAAGAATTTGAGATCCTGTTCTCTTTGTTTGAATTCTCTTGACGTTCTTACTTGCAAGTCATTATATATAAATCCAATAATTGTTTAATAAAAATTAGTTACATTCACCTCGCCTCTCAGTTACAACCTAATGACTCTCCTGCAAAATTAGTGACCACCAGAGGACTCACTCCCTCCTGCCATCCCCCTCATCGCTGTGCCTTACTGTTTGATGATGCTAACCACCGATCCTTACTATTCAACACACGCAGCCTCAATGAGACTGCCGGCCTTTGCCAGTGAAGAGGCGTTCACCGAAGTCCAGTTTCGCACCAAGGACGTGACTCTCTCGAGCATTAAAGCATATTAAATCCTCATGGCAATGATGCTGGTATAGGTATGGGATTTTTAGTAGCAACGGCTACTTGCCATTTTCTTCTGCCAAGGCCAATCTCCAGGACACAGCATAGTCTGTCTAAGTCGGTCTACATTCAGCTGTTAGCTGCTAATGGATCTGTGACACCCATCCACAGTTACGAAGCCTTCACATTATCGTTTGGAAGCCACCTATATAATTGGAAGATTCTTGTACCTGACGTCACATTTCCAATCCTCATTGTAGATATCCTCATCCTGGTTGATGTTGCTCACCGATGATTAGTCAACCTGAACTCGTACTTTTCAACACAACTTCAATCTAACTTGTCCAACCTCGCTCTCCACATTAGCGCATCCACGGATGCCTACGCCCACCTCCTCTCGTAGTACCCAAAAGTTTCCTGTCCAGAACTTCATCAAATGCCCATTGTTTTCGCCAAACATGGTATTTATCACCATATCAAGATGATGTTGACCCCAGTGTTTGCCAGATTCAGGCATCTGTCACTGGATCATTTGGCAGGTGTTAAACAAACGTTTGCTGAAATGGAAGAAATGGGCCTTTGCCAAAAGGCCTCACAGTCATGGCGTCACCCTTACACAATGTCCTGATGAGAGATGGCTCTCTGAATCCTTCTGAGGATAACAGGCAACTGAACATGCAGATAGAACCAGATAACAAACCCTTCCCATATATCACTAACGTGACCTCCTATTTGCACAAAGCAAAGGTTTTCTCCACACTGGACCTCCTGAAGGGATATTATCAGGTGCTCATGAACCCAGAAGACATCCTCAAGGCTGCCATCACCACTCCCTTCAGTACATAAATCTTCTTAATGCTGGGACCACTTTTCAACGTCTCATGGATGGCAATTTAGGGCACCTCCACTTATGTGTATGTTACACGAACGACATACTTTTGTTTTCTTCTTCGATAGAGGAACAGCTACGTCGCCTATGCTGCTATGCATCATGTTACACGGCCTACAACATAACGGCCTTGTAGACCGCACCAACTTAGAACACTGCATTACTCCTGAAGGAGTACATCTCCTCCCCTTCCCCATGCCCTCGACCCTCAAAAGAATTCTTGGGTATGATCAACTCTTATCACCATTTCCTGCCAGCAATCTCTGCCACCCTTGTCCCCCTCTATGCCTCCCTCAAGGGGAAGCCAAAAGACATGGAGTGGTGTCCGCTTCAAGAAGTAGCCTCCTGCAGCGCAAAGAGTACCCTATCAACCGCTAGAGGTCTTACTTTTCCTGTGCCACATGCAACTTTCCTTCTCTCCACAGATGACAGCAATGTTGCTATTGGTGCAGCACTCAAGCAGGTGGTCAATGGTCCGCCACACCGATCAGCTTTCTTGTGTAGAAAACTGTCCTAGGCAGAATGTGGCTACACTACCTTCGACTACGAACTGCTGGCGGAGCATTTGGTTGTCTGTCACTTTCGCCACTTCTTAGAGGGTACGCCTTTTGTCATTCGCTGGGACCACACACTTCTGGTACAAGCCTTCACTCGACAGTTCGATGCCTCATACGCCCATCAATGTCAGCATATCTCACCTATGACTGAATAAAATTACACCCTTAAACACATCTTTGGGAAAATGAAGCCCAATGATCCCATTGCTGATGTCCAGTCAAAAAACACATTGACTGCCATTCACAGGCATGTAGGACTTTCTGATCATCCTCCATTGGGAAGACATCGCCCTCGACAACTCATACAACTATCTTCCATCACATCAGTACCAGTAGAACACAATCATGGATACCTGCTCCCATGAGCCAACAGGTGTTTGCTTTAGTTCTTGGCCTTGACATCTTTCGTGCGGACATACTGCACAGCTGCTAAAGACGAAGCTCATTTGGCATGGCATCACTAAGGATGCTAAGGATTGGGTCTGTACCTGTACTTTATGCCGAACCTCTACAGTAATGTACATTGACACACAGATTCAGCAGTAGGCACATTTCCTTAACCTCAACGTCATTTTGCCCATATTCACGTTGACATAGTAAGTCCCCTACCAACATCACAAGGACATCGCTACCTCTTTACTGTCATCAACCACTCCTTTTGTAAGTCTGAAGCTATTTCCATGGAAACTATAACGTATGCCACATGCACGTCGGCCTTACTCTCAGGATGGATAGCAAGATTTGGTATACCTGAGCATATTACTCTTGCCAGGTATCTCCTGGGAATCAACCTACATCAGATAACCACCTACAACTCTGTAGCAAACAGAATTGTTGAACGTTTTCATTTCACTCTCCAATCAACTTTAATGCCCCGCTGCAAAGACTCCATATAGTTTACACAACTACCCTGGGTTCTCCTGGAACTAAGGATCACTCCAAATGATGCTCTTGATTTCTAGGGACCTAAAATGGTATATGGCAACCTGTTGGTTGTCCATGCCCATTTTTTTCCGTTTACAACCTCCTCCAATAACCTATAGTGCATACATCACGTTTTGGTAAAATTTTGCTCCTTCCTGCAAGACTCACAAGCCCCAGCAAAGCAAAACATACCAACAAAACTTCACTAAGTTTTTTTTTATGTCTATTAGTCGAGAAAAAAAAATAAGGTAAGAAATTCTTCTGTATTAGGACCATCCGAAAGTAGTGTAGCCCAGAATGAAAGAATGGATCAGTGGAGGGACTCTGATGGGGGATTACCCCCACCACAGTGCAGTGTGAGACGCTACTGAAGAAATGGCTGATGGGGCACTAATTCCAAGATGAGATTGGTGGGTCCTCAACAGGGCTAAAGCTGGAGCAGCTAGACCTGGCAACAATCTGGTCAAATGGGGCTTTTAACGTGACCGGTCCTGCGAATGTGCAGAAAATATTCAGGTCATAAATCATATTCTCTGATCATACCTATTATTTCATATTTTGGATAACTCGGACTTAGTGTCAATGAAAGAACAATTCAAAGATTGGTCGTTTGGTTTTATAAGCTGTAATGATGAACAGAGAGTAAACCGAATCATTTCGGGGCTCAAACACAATTGGGCATTATTTTGCCATTTCCTCTGCACTTTCACCTATTTGTCGTGCAGAATGAATATAGGGGAAGTGTTGAAGATTCACAACTTAAGAAGCATTGCCACAAATTCATGAAATCCGGAAATATGACAGATAAAATCAGAGTTTATAATTGGCCGAAGTGACTAACTCTTAGAAAAAAAATATTAAAAACAAGTTTCGACATTAAGAAAATTTTATATCCAGGGTGACATTGCATACAGTTCCTTGCTGGATACCAATTGCTACGAAGTCATCAAAATGTCCAAGGAAATACTTGAATACTAGAATAAAGCTAACAATATAGTGAATAATACATTACTTTAAAAACACTGAAATTACTCATTAAAATTGCTTGAAAATTTAATTACAAAAAAAATATGGCCTCTTACCATCTAAAATGATCTGATATCCACATAGAATCTTTTTTTTTTTTATATAAATTCTTTAACCATTTCTAGAAAGCAGTCCAACCAGCCTGTAGCTCTTCGTTCACCTAGATTGAGTTTCTTAAACTGTTGATCTATTTACATTAAATTATGATTACGTTATCCAACGTAGTTCATATATTTATTTCTAAAGCTAGGTTTAATCTTCTACAGTGTTTACCGAGCTTACCATGAAAGTCATACTTAGACTTTCTAAATATACTCATTCAAAGCTATGTATTATATCTTCCACGCACTAATTGATTAATTGATGTTAATGTTTTTGAACAAATCATGAATTCTTATGCCTATATCTCCACACACAAATGTCAAAGATTCACTGTTTACAGTATTTTATTATCCACGTAACTGTTTATCTTGAAAGTAAAACCGTGTTCATCTTTTATTAGTTAACAGCTAATACCGATTAAGCAGCTCATGGGCCTTTATGGGGAACAAAGATTAACAGTGATCTTATTTGGGTCAGAAGCTAAATTGATTTGCCGATCTCATTTATTGATTTAAAACATGTATTAGTGGTGTATTACGAATTCCTTAAGTGATTTATTGAAGTATTCAAAACATTTAATATTGTGTTTAATATCTATCCAATAATGTTAGATAAATGGTGTTATTTGCATGGCTTCTTACATCAACAGATATATATATATATATATATATATATATATATATATATATATATATATATATATATATAATTTATATATATATATATATGTATATATATATATATATATATATATATATATATATATATATATATATATATATATATATATATATTCTTATACTTCTGGCATTATCGAATATTGTTCTACTCTTTAAGTAACATCTTCTAAACATCTTTTCTATGAAAAATTGTAGTAAGGGATAATTAATAGCTGTAATAACGTAGAATAATATGCAATAAGCTTTATTTTTATAGCAATAGAAATTGAATGTAACCGCTTTATTGTTTGTCAGTCTACTTATTTCAGTACGGTGCCTTAATTGCACAGTTACCAAGGTCTTTGATCTTTATTTCTATAAATCTTAAGGATGTCCTACAGGACTTTTTTAGCGCTGATACTAACTAGTTTCAAAATATTCCATGCCTTAAAGATGGAGTACCCCTCTCTCTACTTTTTTAACTAAATTATATTAATTCATCTTTACTGTTTATTTATTTTTAATTTCCGGTTATTTTCCCTATTTTCTATCGGTTCCATGATTAATTTTCCTCTCATTCAAGATCGTTTAATTTTGAAGGAGCTTGTTAAGGAAAGTAATAACGAATAATGCGTACCATTAATAAAAGTAATTTCATCTTTTTCTCATAGAATGTTCTTCATTGTAGATTTCTTAAAAGAAAATACGACATAGCGTGGAAATTGAGTCATTCAATCATTCTCCACCACAGAAATGTATTACCAAAATTGATGTCCAAATTGGAGATATATATCCATTACGGTTGCAACCCATAATTCTTTGATTTGCAATGTTATCAATTGTAGACCCAAAACTTCTATTACATAATTCTCCAGGAAAAGGGGATACAGTGTAGTATTACTGATGCGTAGGCATAAATATTTCCCTATGATAAGTATATTTTGCTTTAGACCTGTTTGCAGGAGTAAAATCAAATTTTCTCCGTATAAAAAAGTTTTTGTACGATTTGTTATTTTCTAAATTTAAATTGTGCATATTTATCCTTTTTTTTTCAGAGGTGTATTCTTAGAATGATTTATCAATATTCACCAAGTTTAATGTCAAGGTAGTTACTCAAGTAGAAAACACCAGCAAATGAAGATGTTTAACTAGAAATTGCCATTAATTCCTGTCGGAATATTTTATGAAAACAGTGATTTATCTTGTAGCATATGATCATGAATTATTATTATTATTATTATTATTATTATTATTATTATTATTATTATTATTATTATTATTATTATTATTATTATTATTATTATTATTATTATTCTCTATCCTTCTAATAGCGTCTTTCTCTCTGTGATTCACTGTCGACAGTATGTATCAAATATTCTTACTTTTTCTGGAGTGTTGAAGGATAATCCAGGCTGGCATACTAGTAGCATTTGTTTAATCAAAGACAGTTTCTAAGGGCAGTTTCACTCCTAGAGAAGGAAGTATCGGAATTCTACGATCCATTGTAGTAGGGCAAGGACGCAAAAATTTCATTCCTTCTTTTAGGAACATAGTCATAACAAGGTCAGTGAGTTGTAATCAGCAAAGAGTCGACTGGATTTAGTTTGAACTAGCCTTATGCTAGTACAAGACGTTCTCTCAAAAGAGAAGCTGTCAAGTGTCATTCTGAATATGAAAGGGGTTCAGGTATATGAATATAGGCCCAGCATGGATTCTTAAATATAAAGGGCGGTTATTGTTGATTGCCTGGCTTTCTTGCTGAGCATAGGCACTTGACCTGGTTGATTGGTGGCGAATTTGTCTTGCGAAGAGCAAGAAGTCGGTTATTGTTGCTTAGCAGCCTAAAGCAGATTAGGAGCAGGTGGTGACAGGTTGCATTTATTGAATTGCATTTTTGGACGGAAGGTAGGTTATTGCCTTATGTATGTTATATATAGATAAAAAATAATCATTCCTAGTCTATCGGGTCCAGCCATATAAGAAAATCTGTAGCTTTCCAATCAACCTAGAGGGGACCAAGGTGTTTGTTACCGACTCCTACTCCGGCTATGAACTCCTGGACATTTGGATGTGGCTGATTTCAAGGGTCCCTACCGTGCCACCTGAGCCTGATTCACACTCTTTCCTGCAGCTATGGGCTGCAGTAGAGGAAAAAAATCAAAGTCTTTATGTATTAACACATTGTGCAACAATGTTCATACTTGTATAGTTTGTTATTGTTGGAAAGTGTGGGGGGATGGTGTGACTACCATGTGCGTGTTAGTAGGTTTGATTGAGATGTTGTATAATGCCCTGTAGTGCATATTAATTTTCATTTCATTTTATTTTTTGTAGTTATCTTCAATAATGACCAGCACTAAAATAATTTTTGGTGATGGGTGCCAACAATTCACTCATAATGGAATCTGAAAGTGATGTTGATGCCAATCTGCAAGTAGTCGACCTTTGTGAAGATGGTGAGGAGGAGCTTGGCATCACTCAGTTCAAGAGAGATGCGAGGGAGAAAGGTCAGGAGACAGATGATCCTGAAAGGGTTTCCTTGTGAGGTGGAGATGCCAGTGTGGATGATTGGGAATTCGTGGCCAACAATAACATCTCCCAAACCATCAACCTCAAGTGCTGTCTCACCTGTATCCATGCGGTTCACCCCAGTGGACGAGAGGAGTGGGAAGAGGAGGAGGGCTGAACTCCAGCAGCAAGGGGAAACGCCAATTCTATGTATTGAAGCAGACATAGTTCATGGTTGTGATGGTACTCGCTAGCTTAAATATCAAAACCTAGATCTCCCCCACATGTTTACATGAAGGATTGAGCCCGTAAGAAGCATCTCTGTCATTTATGGACCAGGAAATGTATCCATCATTTTCTCACACTCTTTGACTAACCGGATACTAGCTAATATTGTCCTATTTCAATGATTACCTTGTTCTATCAAGAAGCCACTATCACATAATCGCAATGTGGTCCTCAGGGACTTAGACGTAAAGGAACTCAAGTCTCTCATGGAGACTTTAATTATATTGGTAGTTTGGTCAGACAATTGCATGACCGGTCACACATGACATATGGGACCTCACAGAGGGTAAGCCTCTGTATAGGTGTACCATGAGCTTCTGTCATTTTGTCCTGTTGGTAAGAATTCTACTCTTCAACGATTCAGCCACCTCTATACAGAGGGTGAGGTACGCCCGTTTTGCCCCACTTAGACGACGAGGTGGTTAATTTTCAAAGGGACTACTCCCAGGACCTCATCTTACTGTGAAAGAACAATTAGTACTTTTCAGACGTGCATTCCCAATAAACCTGCAAAGTAAGTTAACAGAAGTTCATTTTGATTTTTCTTGATACAATTCTTTCTTTGCATTAATATTTATCAATAATTATGCCTGATATTTAATTCTCTCATAATTTCTACATAGTATTTGTATATTTTTGTATTATTATTATTATTATTATTATTATTATTATTATTATCAATTATCATTATTATTATTATTATTATTATTATTATTATTATTATTATTATTATTATTATTATTATTATTGATGTTTTTGTTATTATTATTACTATTAGTTTTTATTATTAATTTTGCTTATTATTATTATTATTATTATTATTATTATTATTATTATTATTATTATTATTATTATTATTATTATTATTATTATTATCATTATTATTATTATTATTATTATCATTATTATTTTTCAATCCTAATTTTAATTTTTCTTTTAATATTAGTTTTGATATTGATTTTGATATCAATTTTAATTTTAGTTTTAGTTCAAATTTTAATATTAACATTAATATTAATATCAATATAAATATTATTACTATTATTAATATCTACATTAATATTGATAATAATATCTATATTAATATTGATAATAATATTAATATTGATGTTAATATTATTAATATTAATATAAATATTAATATTAATATTAATATTAAATATTAATATTAATATTAATATTGATAATGATATTGATATTAATACTAATATTAATATTCAAATTGATATTGATGATGATATTAACATTATTATTGATATCAATAATAATATTGATATTAATTGTAATTGTAATTTTTATTTTCCTTTTTATATCTCTTTCTATTTCTATTTCGATTTTAATTTCAATTTTGATTTCAAATTTGATTGTGATTTCAATTTTATATTTAATTTTAATTTCATTTATTATTATTATTATCATTATTATTATTATCATTATTATTATTATTATTATTATTATTATTATTTTTATTATTATTATTATTATTATTATTAAAATTTTGTACCTGTATTTCCTTTTACTTTTATTAGTCACTGAATTTGTATCTTTTTCCTTCTATTGGTTACTAATTATATTTTCTCTTTCTATAGACATGGTAATAAGCCCATGCTGACGTCTGCTGCCGATACGTATCACATGTGTAATGCTATTGCTTATTGCGGAAGGACACAGTTAAGGACCCGAGAAGATAGATTCTTGGCTAAGTCTTCACTTCGGACTTTGCAGATCCTTTTCCCCAAAGCAACGGCACTGTTCAAATATCCAAATAGCCAGCATGAAAGTTTTAGAGGAATCCAGAAATATTTACAGATGTAAATAACACATTGATTTTGACATACCGTTCCTCCATTTCAGGTGCCATATTTGTCCATAGGAGTTGCTATGGTCTGGGGCCATTTTGTTCACAACTGAAGGGTAAGGTGGCATATATCTATGCATTCTGGTTCTCCATAGAATGAGTGATATTTTGATACATTTTCATACAGAAATACCCTATTCTATCATATTTTCTTTATAGTTACAAAGTTTTTTTATTAAAAAATTTCAAACTGAAACTAGAATGTTAAAAAATTACTTTTAAGATTTAATCCCTTAGAGAATACTAAATAACACCTTAATTCAGTTTTTGACACATAAAAGAATTCTACGATAATATAAATTGTACCTAATATTTATTTTTCTAGACACAAAACAACATATTTCTTTCTTTGTTATTCCAGATTATGATCTCTATGGATCTGACCCTCTATTGGCTATCACAGATTGTTTCAAAACTCTTCATAAATGTCTACCTTAGATTGTCTTGCCTATATGTATATTTTTATATATATTTATTTGGGTCTTATTTAGCTCAACCCTGACACACCTACATAGGTAGTAAAAATAGTCAAACATATCCAGGGTTAAGAAAAAGGTCTCAAGTTGTTACCTATTATCAAGAGACTGTCAGTTTCAAGGGCATTTCAGTTGCTGTTAAATGCATTTTAGATGTCTGTGTTGCCTGGTTATGCAAATCCATCATTCTACAATTGTATTAAGCTCATGGTTATACTTATCTGAGGAATTTTTATACCTTTTAATTTAATCAAAATAGAGCTCTTCTCACCTTTGTTTCAAAGGTTATATTGTTAAATTTTATTCACAGATATAAATTTATGAGAAGTACAAGTCAAATATATCAAAAATTCTTTATTTTTAAGCGACTCCATAATCTACTAAAAATTTAAAGGTCACACATAAGCAGTAGAGGCAAGGAACAGGACAATGTACAAGAAACTAACCATATGTAGCCTACTCATGATTAGCACCCAACACCCATCTCCACCCATTTTAGGAGGTAAATAGACCTAACGCTTACGCAAATCAGCCACCAGGAGGGTGAGGGTGTAAATACTACTATTTTTACAGTAGATCTCTCGATATTAAAAAGGGGAAGGGGAGTGACCCCTTTACCATTTCTTTAGAGATAAAACTTAACTCGTCTCTTTTGAGATAGTTGCCTAAAATCTGATTTTGTGGATAGCCAACCAATAGAGATAGGTGATTGTTTTGAACTCGGCAAAATGAAAATGAAAATGGAATTTTGGTCAGTACAACTTCTACCTTTTTTAAAACCTGCTTGTTCATCTCCCAGCTTTTCATCAATCTTACTCTCCAGTCTCTTTAGAATAAGCATGTTATATATTTTCATAGTTACTGATGTAAACGTTATGCCTCTGTTATTGCAATCAGTCAGGTCTCCTTTTTTGGTATTTTCAGCAACACTCCCACCTCGC
>NC_090725.1:190519862-190527362 GCF_036898095.1 Palaemon carinicauda
TATTTGTCTAGATGTGACCGTTAATCACATACAGTTCAAATACAATAAGGGGCACATTTTGACAGGATTATTATTGGGTTTTGCTATTTTATTGCATGGGATAATGACTATCTGATAGTAGTTCTAAGATTGTGTTGGAATTAAAGGCAAAAGTTTTCATGTCTCAATCTAGCATGAAAACGAAAGTCTTGCAAACAGGGCTTATATCTTTTTGGGGTTATGGGGTCCAAGTTTGAATGATGCATGGTGTGTGTAGCTTTCAAGATGGGGAGACCATGTTAGGAGAGTGATCATATATGATTTGTTTATTTAGCGCCACCCATATTTCTGAAAAGGTTATGTTTAAATCGACTGTAAAGGTGAGGTTGGCTACCCGGTGTAGCAGTTTCAAATTACCTGCTCCAAATCTTACCTCCCGGTAGTTTGAAACCGGTTTCAGGCTACCGGAGGGGGGGGGGGGAATTGAAACCGGTTTCAAGCTATCCAAAGGGGTAATTTGAGACAGGTTTTAAGTTACCACCCTAGTTTCAAACTGTCCCCTCTCCTTTTACGCACTATCTCATCATTCATAAACATCAATCAATTGCTTTGATCAGGGTTAACACAAATTTGTTAGGTTACATGTATATACAGGTTACATGTATACATATGTACGGTTTCATCTACTGGTATAATATATTCAGGTTTTGTCTTCATATGTTCATTGTTTTTTTCTTTGCAATTATTATACTAGTAAAGTAATAAAAGCACGTTCGATACGGCCATCATTTACGTGATATTTTTTTTTTTTTAAATTAGTCTTTCGATATCAATCCGAAGCTTCTTTATTATTATATATAACAACATAACAGTTTTTAAGAGGATTCCTTATCAGAGGACTCAAGGCTTCTTACTAAAGAATCAATATATTCATCAATTACCACATTTTGCTTTGCATTGTCCTCCTGTAATTTTTCGGGTATGTGTTTTACTGCATTCCCCCAATTTTTTCTTGTCACCAAATGCAGTGCTTCTTTTAAAAGTAGGCGTACCTTAAATCTACCATTTTGAATTTTTTTGCTATTTAGGTCTCCACTTGTGCCCAAATATGTTGCACTGGATTATATTGGCAATAGTATGGCCATTTTCAAGTGCAATTTTAGCAATCACGTAAGCGTTATCAATATTCAGGGAGTATTCCTTGACCATTTCCAAAAGTTGACATTTTAACATATTTTCTCTTGGTGATACGCCTTTTTAATGAATTATTATTTTATTTGTGTCTTGTTGTTTGATGCGTTTTGGGATTTATTTAATTTTGCTCTATGATAAGATGCGTTACCATTGCAATTATGGAAAATGGGAATATATTCGGTAGCATCTGCTTACGGAACCATTGTTTCAAAATTACGCCACTGTTCTTTTGACTATGATAGTAGTTTTGCTGCAATTGGTTGCTTTTGCTGTGCGAAAAATGGCTTTATAAACATCAGTATCAGGACCTTCTTTCTGTTTTAATAAAGCAAAATATTTCGAAACATTATAAACAATCTCTCGTGTTTGACGGGTAAATTGCCTACTGTTGCTCTGTAGGGAGATGGACGACCTTCCATTCTGGCTCCCTTGATTGACTTTAATCTTTGAGGCATGTCTGTTATAGTGTTTGTAATTCTCTCTCTCTCTCTCTCTCTCTCTCTCTCTCTCTCTCTCTCTCTCTCTCCTACATCTGGGCGTGGAGCTTAAGCAGCAAGCTACTTTCGTCGCAAGTGATTCCTGCCAGTACCTACCGGCAAGGAATACTCTCTGATGAAAGCCGTTTAATGAATGTCCATCGCTGACCTGAGAAACTATGTCCGAAAAGTGGCAATTTTGGGTCACGTTTCTTTATAGTACGACTGAATAATTTTACAAAAGTATAATCATTAGAAATTGAGATTTTATACTATTAAAGTTTAACACCTAAAGTAAACTTTTCATCATAACCATCAAATTGCATTCTTTTTTCTTTATTTTCGAAACACATTATCGGAAATATGGCAATGTTTGTTTTTGTCTTTAGGTACATCTAAATCTTCCTTGTAAATTTGAATGAGTATAGAGACAAAGTACACATCTCGTTGTGTTTTTTTTTTGTCAATTTCTCCACGCATATTGCTGTGTGAAGCTCGTGCACCTGTCGCTCATGAATTAAATTTATTTGAGATGATAATATAATTCACTATTAGGCCAACACGATATTTTGTCCTAATTACGAAAATAAACTCTTTATTCTACTACTGCGAAGTCAGCAATAAATGCATGAATGCGTACGTGCACTGTCATATAAATGATTTTCTATTCCGATCAGGGGTTAACTTGAAAACACGGAGGAGGGGGGAGGGGTGTTACCTTGAAACCGGTTTCAAACTACCCTCCCAGTAATGTGAAACCGGTTTCAAGTTACCGGGGGCGGTGTGGTGGGGGGGGGGGGAGGCGCAGCTTGAAATGGGATATCTTGATACCTTTACACCGGGACTCAGACTTCGGACTTTACTGTATCACTCTTTCTGTCCAGACTAAAAAAGGAAATTCGTGGCTCCCTAACAACGTGTATCTTTAGATTTGTCACTATTAAACGCTACTCTACTCCTTTCCAGCTGTGGATAGATTACGCTGCATACCATACTATGCAACAGTTCATATATTTCTCTACAGTCTGATATCTCTCGGATACTTTTGAAGTTATTATCGCCATTACTTCCTTTCACATTGAAACGAACCGAATTGAGAACTGCTGCTTAAAGTAAAACTGATAAGAACAATATGTCGTTGAAAATTGTCAGGTACTGATATATTGAGCGGTCAATTTTGGGGGATATCATATCAAGAGTCTTCCTTTGGCCTATGTATTCATTTATTTTCTAGGTTATTGGATAAGTCAGTCTTCACTGCAGAACAAAGAATACTGCTTGAAGTTAAATATTGACATTAGTGATTGACACCTTACAGGTGGTTCAAATCAATAAGATTTTTGAGGAGCTTCCCATCCCTTGTGCTCCTTTGAGGCATATGTTACTGCACAGGAGGCATGACAGCGAAGCTGTGGTAGGGGTTCAGTTCCTAGCTTTGCTTCATTGTCAAGATGTAGACCATCACCTTTTTCTTTGCTACATTCAATGATGGTCTTGAGGCCCTCATCTCCAAGATTCCCACATTTAATTGAGAGTTTGATAAGGGCAAACAAACAGTCTATATTGCACCTCCAATTTTCAAATACTTCACATCATCTGAATATCGATACGATAATGGATATTACGGCTACTTAGGCAGTTTCTGTATAGAAATAAAAAATATCTTTAATAAATACTAAAATTATGCTAACAATAGATTCCATCAAATTATTTGTATAATTGCAATGCCAATGTTTCCTTCATGTTTTACAATTGCTTGGCAATATCCTGAAAATTTTTGAGACTTCCATTGTGTATCTTATGTATGAAAACCTAGGTATAAACAATACATTTATCTCTCTAGCTTAATTATATCCAAAGATATTAGTGATAACAGCTTTATACTGCTGCATCAGTGGCCCTCTTGGTTTAATGCTCATAGAAAATTTCCCCAGAGTTGTAACTCTGGCAAGAGGTGGATTTAAGATCAGTGTGTTTTAATCTTCCCAAATATACCGAAAAAACCTTTTGGTAACAATCATTTCTGATTTCCTTGACTTGGCTACTGGACTGTAAAGCATAGGACTAGATCTCCTATATATAGTATTTGCGGCTGGTCACTGTATTCAAGTGCTCACTGTTCTGAGATCTTAACCTATGGGTCACCTCATAACATCAACTGTCTCGACAGCAGCAGCTCCCGGTATCAAAACAAGCCCTTGGACCCACTAAATAGTCGACCCAGAAATAAAGAAATTAAGTGCATACTAATGTGGAATTAGCAGACTAACATTTTTACTTAACCTTGTTGCCTACCATACACATCCGTCTACAGGCAACCTGATGAACTATGTGGGTAAACACGTTGGAATAAATGGTATATGGCATCTCTCCTGCTCCATTGTCCTCAATCTTGAAATGTTTCATACCTACTATTTATATTTCATTCAAAATGTGCAGTATTTATATTATCCTGGTGATAACCTTCGGCATCCCTTGATCAACAGCATTAGATAGTTGAAAGTCATGGTTGCAACAAAGTGTATGATTATAATTTTCCTTTACATGAAATGTTTCTCCAGAACCTATATTTTTAGAATTTATTGAGCGCCATCTTGACATCCTTTGTGATTTTTTTTTATTATGATTCGGTTATCGGTAAAAAGAAAGTACTCAAGAGTCTGTTACTCTTTTGATAGCCAGATTTCAACATTTAAAACACTCATTATATATTGGCAATTGTAGAATATACATAGAAAAAAAAGGTTATGCATGTCCAGTGTCATTCATATAATTCGTCTTCAGTATTTATAATTTTCTTCATCATCGTCATTATCATCGTCATCTGTATTATGGTGGTCATCAAACTGACTTGTGTAGCTATCATCTACACCACACTTGCAGTATAAAGTACAAAACAGGGCACATACAGGGCAACTACATGTTTGGCTTGAACATGAGTGTGATGATTTGCAGCTGGAAGCAATACTTTGCGGATCTGAAGGTGGTGCAATGACTAAAATACCAGCAAGAGAAGTCAACCTAAAATTCTTAATCTTCCAACCATGCTGAGTTAAGTCATTATCTGGAAGTGCTATCTGATCTTCTGCCATCCGATCAGAACCCGAAGATGGCCACGTCTGATGTGTTGAAGTGGAGCATCATCCGTTAGACTCTTCTTGCTGAATATCGAATAACTCGAATTTGCAAGATATGTTGACCAAATTCCTTCATATAAGCTTGATATTAAGCAGAGACCCTCAATAATCCGGATCATCAATTGCCTCAACTTACTTCAATCAATCTGGCTAACTCTTTAAAAAAAAAAAAAACATACTAGCACATTCGTTCACTTGTAACATAATAAAACTTTAACCAAAAGGTTCTTCCAATCTATGAATTAGTCAAGCTTGCTCACTTTGACTGAGATAGGATTTTTCTCCCTAAGGTACTTCAGCAGTAGCAGAAGTTAAATATGCAGATTGGAGGGTAAATGAGAGAAAATTGAAGTACTCTTGATACAAGTCATGCATATCAGTGGAATTCCATATTCCAGATAGATTGTCTCTTATCTTTTCGACAACAAGATTTATTATAAGACCAGCTGTGCTGGCTTCCTTAAGTTGCTCTGATGAATATGATACACTAGAAATATTGAACTCTGAAGTAAACTTCTTAAAACAATCCTCTTGGTATTAGACATCTGCTGATATGCATGTCAGAGAGGCTACCATGTATTCTCACTAACACTTCTTGAGCTTCTGAATCACACCTTTTTCACGTATTTATAGATGTCTTTCTTTTTCTTTCTATGCTTTGCACGGAATTCCCTTCCTCTATTGATCTGGATGTATGGGATCTTTTTGGAAACACTCACAACCACAGAAAAGATAATTTGATCTAAATAGGAATGACCTGAATTCAGATCGTCTTTTCTTGGGGATATCATTATGTGGGTCACTTGATCCAAACAGTTTCAACTTTATCTGATTCAGAGTTTTAGATGTATATGTGGAAACACATCAGCTGTGATACTTTATTGGAAAACTTGAATATCCATCTATCTTATTTCTTTATTCTAAGTCCAAGATATACTGTCTTGTAATGCTTACTTCAATAATGTTCATTACTTTTAGGCACCACCAGTATTCAACTTGTCTGTCCTGTTACACTTGAAGAAGCATCTATTTTTCTGCCATGTTCTTGCGTTCATATGAAGGCTTTGCAAAATAGATATTAATAAGAGATCTCAATAAGTGAAACCCTGTGTGCATTTTGGAATATATTTTTACTTCTTTTTGCATTTTATATATACACACACATATATATATATATATATATATATATATATATATATATATATATATATATATATATATATATATATATATATATATATATATATATATATATATATATACCATCGATTTAGTCCGAGATAAATAATCTGCAACCACGTTATCTTTACCTGATGTATGCTTCACATTAATACAGTTCGGTTGCAAACATGATTACCACCTCGTTAAACTTTGATTATTATTTTTTCATCTTATTCACAAAATTTGAAGGATTATGATCCTAATACACTGTAATCTCTTCATTTTGTGGTCGATTCACATAGACCTAGAACTTGTTTACCGCTGTGACTAACGCTAGTGGTTACTTTTCAACTGTCGAGTAAGCTCGCTGATGTTTTTACAGCTTTGACGAAATGAAACAAAAAGGGTGAAGAATTCCTTCCTCGTCTCCTTGCAATAACTCAGCTCCAACCCCGTTATCCGACGCATCAGCTTGGATAAGGAATTTCTTGTTGAAATCAGGTGCTCACAGTATCGGTTTTGAAGTTATTATGGGCTTTATCCTGTTGAAGGATTCCTGGCCCTCGATGGTCAATACAAAATTTTTCTTTGGGATTGTCAAATCTGCCAAGGGATAGACTACAGCCGAAAAGTTCGAGCAAAAAAGTCGGTAGAATCCTGCCATCCCTAAAAAGCGTTGTAACTGCTTCCTTATTGTGGAGGGGGTGATGTTTTTTTTATTCCTTCAATATTAGCGGCTACCGGGTCTATTAGTCCTCTTCCTACTTCAAATCCTAAGTAGAGAGCTGTTGCCTTTCCAAATTCCCCCTTCTCCAGGTTAATTGTTAGTTATGCTCCTTGCAGCTTTTGAAATACCTTCTTCAGGATTCAAAGATGTTCTTTGTAGATCGATAAATATACCACAATATCGTTGAGATATACGCCTACTCCTTCTATGGATCCTAAAAGGTTATCCATCACACGTTAAAAAGTAGCGGAGGCATTCATTAGACCAAATAGCATGACGGTGTATTGATATAGCCAAAATGGGGTTATAAGAACTGATAAAAATTTTGCGTTGTCATCCAAAGGAATTTGACAGTAGCCGTATAACAAGTCAATCTGGGAGACGAACCTTGCTTGTCCGATATTGATGAGTAGTTGGTCAATGAATGGCAAGGGATAATTATTAGCCACACTGATCAAGTTTAACATTTGGTCGTCCGAACACATCCTAAAAGATCCGTCCGGTTATTTCACAAGCAAGGATGGAGAACTGTAAGGGCTAGAACTTTGTTCGACTAATCCAATTTGTAACAAATAGTCCACTTCTTTTCTCATGACGTCTCGGTTATATGGCAACAGTCGATAAGCGCGTTATTTAAATAGTCTTTCCGTTGTATTGTGATGTATCTCATGCTTTGTGAGGTTGGTTCGTTTCGGGAGGTCCGAAACAATTTCAGTGAAACTTCTAATTAATCGACATAGTTCCTCTTGTTGCTCCGGGCTCAAATGAGTTGATTTCTATGCCAAATTCCAAATGATAGAAAAATTATTCACTTTGCTTACTGCCC
>NC_090725.1:190537362-190539862 GCF_036898095.1 Palaemon carinicauda
CGTTCTTTGAATAATCTATATATATATATATATATATATATATATATATATATATATATATATATATATATATATATATATATATATATATATATATATATATATATATATATATATATATATATATATATATATATATATATATATATATATATATATATATATATATATATATATATATATACATATATATATAGTAAGGTAATTCCCCCAATTTTATGGGGTACCGGACATCAAACAAATGAAACAAAAGGGGACCTTCCTCTCTCCGTTCCTCCTAGCCTGATGAAGGATTCAGCCGAGTTTGACTGGTACTGCTAGGGTGCCACAGCCCACCCTCCAGAGTTACAAACCACAGATGAAGTTTCATACACTGCTACCAAATCGGTCAACAAGACGACCGGAGGAGACAGCAAATCCTATTCCTAGTACACTCTCCTGCGTCTCTCACATCTATCCTCTTATCATCCAAAGCTTTCTTCAGTCCATCCATTAACCCAAACCTTGGCCTTCTTCTTATACTTCTCCCATCAAATCTTGCATTTATCAGCTTCTTTAGAAGACAGCCACTTTCCATTCTCTCAATATGGCCAAACCACCTCAACTCATTCATATCCACTCTAGCTGTTAAATCATGTCTTACACCCATTCTCACCCTCACTGCATCCTTTCTAACTTATCTAATCGAGATACTCCAGTCATACTCCTTAGACACTTCATCTCAAACATATTCAATTTCTGCCTCTCCATCATTTTCATTCCTCACAACTCCAATCCATACATCACAGTTGGTACAACCACTTTCTCATACAGTATTCTCTTTACATTCACTAACCCTCATGCCTAACCTTCATTCACTCTCTGATGTATATCTGCTTCCAATCCACCATTTGCTGCAACAACAGACCCAAAGTACTTAAATTGGTCTGCTTCCTCAAGTAACTTGCCATATAACATGATATTCAATCTCGCTCCACCCTCCCTTCTCGTGCATCTCATACCTTTATTCTTACCCAAATTAACTCTCAACTTCCTTCTCCCACATACCCTTCTAAGCTCTGTTCCTAGTCTGCAACCAGTACAGTACCATCCACAAACAACAACTGATTTATCTCTCATTCATGATCACTCACCTGTCTCCCCACTCCATCAGCAAACAAATTGAACAAGCATAGAGACATCACACATCTCTGTCTCAGCCCCACTCTAAATGGATACCACTCACTCACTTAATTTCCTATCCTTTCACAAGCTTTACTACCTACGTAGAAACTCTTCACTGCTTGCATTAACCTTCTACCAATTCCATATAACCTCATCACATTCCACATCGCTTCTCTATCAAATCTAGCATACGCTTTTTCCAGATCCATAAAAATGCAATATACACCTCCTTACCTTTTGCTAAATATTTCTCACATATCTGCCTAACTGTAAAAGTCTGATTGATACATCCCCTACCTCTCCTAAAACTACCCTGTGCTTTTAAGAATGCATTATCTGATTTATCCTTAATCCTATTAATTAGTAATCGAAAATACACTTTTCCAACCACACTCAATAAACTACAACACTCTTGCACATCTATGGTGTTACAATACACGCACACACCCAATCTACTGGTACCATTCAGAACATAAAACACATAATAAATAATTTCACCAACCATTCAAGCAGTCACACCTCCTTTCTTTAACATCTCAATTCTCACACCATCCATACCAGGAGCTGTTTCTACACGTGCTTCCCCTAGTGCTCTCCTCACTTCCTCTCTTGAAATCTCTCTCTCATTCTCATCTCCCATCACTGGCACTTCAACATCTGCAACAGCAATTATCTTTATATTCCTATTATCCTCAACATTCAGTATACTTTCAAAATATTCCACCCACCTTTCCTTGCCTCCTCTCCTTTTACCAACCTTCCATATCCATCTTTTTACCATACCTTTAATTCTTGAACCACCCTTCCTTACTCTCTTCACTTCTTTCCAAAATTTCTCTTTAATCTCCTCATACATACAACACAAGCCCTGGCCCCACCTTCATCGGCCGCCCTCTTTGCCTCAACTACCTTCCATTTGACTTCCACATTTTTCTCTCTATATCTTTCATACTTGTCTACACTATTACTCTGCAGCAATTCTTCAAATGCACTCTTTTTCTCTTCCACTTTCATCTTCACTTGTTCATTCCACCATTTACTACCCTTCCCCATGCTGCCTCCAGCAATCATCTTGCCATATAGAGTACTGTTGGAGGCAGCATGAGGAAGAGTAGTGGATGGTGGAATGAAGGAGTGAAGATAAATGTGGAAGAGAAAAAGAGGGCATTTGAAGTATGGCTGTAGAGTAATAGTGTAGAGAAGTATGAAAGATAGAGAGAGAAACATGTGGAAGTAAATCGTAAGGTAGCTGAGGCAGAGAGGGCTGTTGGCTGGAGGTGGGGTCAGGGATTGGGTTGTTCATATGAAGAGAATAAGAAGTTTTGGATAGAAGTGA
>NC_090725.1:190544862-190547362 GCF_036898095.1 Palaemon carinicauda
CAACAGACTGTAGATTTTCAGAATGTCACAGACATTGAGGAGCAACGGGATTTTTTCGTATTGGCGTAGTTTAATGAAACGATGCTTGCACCTGGAAATGCATGCTCCACAAGGTGGCAGAGATGATGTGACTGGGAATACGGAGAGTGAATTACAATATGCAAATGAGAGCAGCGATTGGAATTGCTTGTCAGTATCATACGACGAATTTCGTCTGATTAACCATATAGATCTCTCTCTCTCTCTCTCTCTCTCTCTCTCTCTCTCTCTCTCTCTCTCTCTCTCTCTCTCTCTCATTGGCAACGTGTCGGTGTAGTAGAGCACTCAGCCGGCAGTCTGAGTGACCCTTACGGTGTACCTTAACCCTTTCATGAATTTCCTATTCGAAAATGCTTCTCAAGAGTAACTGATGTCTTTGCGTACTGTGGGGCACCTGTGAGAAAAGGTTCATAAATATTCGTGCCAAGCGATTGCTACTTGCGTGAACCAAGCATGAGCACCGTGGGAACACGGTGCGAGCACTGCCGCAGGTGAGTGCCAGTGCGTAATATAACCAATGCACAAACAAGTAGTGCCATTGTGTGTCAATGCGTACCGATACGGTTGTTTTTTTTGGCAGCAAATTGCGTATACTGTACAGTGAATACCTTACGCATATGCAGTGCAAGAACAAGGCGCAAATTATGCTTTACTCGGCGTAACTCATAGCTGGCACGTCTTTCCAAGAAATATCGTGCAGATTGCGGGAAAAAGTCGTGCATGCCTCAAAGTGGCTTTATTTGATTGCGAACCACACGAGGAGTAACAATTTAGATTGATCTGTTAACTGATCCACGAAAACTGGGCGACCATTCCGGCTCATGCTAAGGCGAGGAGAAGAAAAACGTTGAAATCTAGTTACTTAGCATTGAAACTTGTGTGGGTATAGCAGTGTTGTCACTTTCATGAAGCCGGTCAGTTTCTATGCATATGGAATAGTTATGAACATAATGTCTCTACCCTTTGTGGCAGAACTTTATAGGAGGGTCTATGTTGCTCCGCCAAAGATGTACTGCAACTAATCGGGAGAGCCTTTACGAGCTAACTGCGGCACATCCATTCAAATGCAAATTTCTCTCTCTCTCTCTCTCTCTCTCTCTCTCTCTCTCTCTCTCTCTCTCTCTCTCTCTCTCTCTCTCAAATACTACTTAGTTATGCTGCTGAAACTAAAGGAAAAAGGGTAACAAGTCAATAGTGTGTATCTGTTTATGAGAGAGAGAGAGAGAGAGAGAGAGAGAGAGAGAGAGAGAGAGAGAGAGAGAGATAAACGGGAATGATTTAGAGATAGGAGCCAAGGTAAACAATATAACCATTCCTAGATATGAACATCTGATATGATTTACCAAGTGGGATATCATGTCTCTCAGTGGACGAATCTAGTTAATTTCAAACAGAGATAACAAAAGTTGTGGTAACAATAATAGGAGGGAAGCCATGAATAAATCGCATGCATATTTAATCCTTGGTCAGTAAACCTCAGTCACACCGACTTTGAAAATGTGAAACTAAGTTTAAAAATATCATGTAGATGGATGCAAGTATGAATATTGAGAGAGAGAGAGAGAGAGAGAGAGAGAGAGAGAGAGAGAGAGAGAGAGAGAGAGAGAGAGAGAGAGAGAGAGAGAGAGTGAATCATTAAATCATAAGTTTCAAGATATGTTTTGTGCCATTTTGTTTTGCACAAAAGAGAAACAAGACTAAACAGGCAGACAAGAAGAGTAAAGTTTCTTGACAAACTGTTCCTTTCGGAGTTTTGCTTTGATCTGTATCTGTCTTTGATGCATGTCTCAGAGAGAGAGAGAGAGAGAGAGAGAGAGAGAGAGAGAGAGAGAGAGAGAGAGAGAGAGAGTGGGTTTACGAACAATCTTCGAGAGTTGCAAGGAATCTATGAAATTACATTTTCAAGATTCAAAAATCAAAATCGGAAAAGTATTGTATTTGGTAAATGATGGTTATCAGCCGACGGAAGTATGATAATTGCTTCTTCCGAAATAATTGGGTGGTCATCTTTTTTGTCTGTTTGTGAGTGTGTTTCTAGAGAGGGATAAAAAACATAGACTACACTGCGAGGACATAATAGCTGAATGGCTTTGTCCAGATGATCCTTGTCGATCAATGGGGCCTGTCACTTTCCGTACCACATAGGTTACAGCCATTACAATATACAGTCCCGAAAAGTTCGATTACATATAATGGACTATTCATGCTCATGTAAGATATAAATCCTGACAGAGGCAAACTCTCAATTAAGTGATGTATATATTTCAAAAAGTCTAGTGATGGTGTGATCCCTCTCTTCTATGTCGTTTTCAACTGTTCACTGCAATCCTTTTAAAGCTCCAGTTGCTCTATTCATCTCTTTTTATATTCTTTCCAAACATTTTATATTTTGGCTTAGGAAGCTACGACTCAACAGTTTTACGGATTGATGTATGATATCTGGAAGCGAAATATCTGATAT
>NC_090725.1:190554862-190579862 GCF_036898095.1 Palaemon carinicauda
ACAAATTATGTAAAGATTTAAAAGACATGGCAATAAGAAATACAGTATCATATTACTACCGTTAAAGTTTAATTTGATAACTAATAACACAACATTATCCATGTTTGTCAACTCTTGTATGATATTCTGAAACAGTTTTGAATATTTTACTATGTCTTGTTGTCCAATATTGAGCCTATTCAGTTTTTTCTCTGTATGACCTTGTTCAAATCGAAGAAATTCAACGAATTTGTAAATAGTCTGGAGGTTATGGCCAAGGGAAGTCTGGATTACCATCCCTCAACCATATTATTGGTCTGTGGGAGATTTTCGATGCGATCATACATATTTCGAAGCTCTGTTTTGACATGAGGGTCTTTTCTTTTGCGGTCATATTGATTTCTTATATAAGTATCTTTAAAATAGTTGAAGAGGTAGTCTAAATCATATGGTATTCCATCATGCAATTTTTCAAAGACAGCCATTACTTCGTCAATAGGGATGAAAGCTAATGCAACCAAAATCTTGCGAAATGAACGTAAGGTATCATCATGTCAATATAGGTTAATGAGATTTAGACTGCCGATTTTTCTCAAGACATTTTGTCCCGGAAGAAATAAACATCCCATCAAATGAGCTGTAGAGAAATTTTCATATGGTGTAATAAAGGAATCATTTTCAGTCACACTGTATTGTCTCTGGTCGTACATCAAAGTCCAAATAGAGAAGTGTAACTGCTCTTTGCCCCACCGGTGATGTTTAGCAACCATTTTGGCTGGTTTTGGGTCTGCAATACCTAACCTCCACATACTTCAAGGACATTTTATGAATAGGCTAATAAGGTTTTAGAAAGATAGAAGAATCTCTTACTTTCATGTATTCACTAGATGTGACGTCGTCTACCTTCTGTGGGAAAGGGAGAAAATCTGCATCGTAAACTTTGAAGTGTTTCTGAAAAATTTACCAATCTCAACCCACATCCAGTATTGACTCGTAATCTTGACATGCAGAGGATGGAGATAAATATGTTTTCCTTTTTTTCAAGTACGATAGATTGAGGGCAGCTGCTAGTGTGGACGAAGCAAGACCAGATCTCTTTGCCAGTAAGCAGAGGCCGTACAACTTGATTACACCAAATATGCAGCCTTCAAAGAACACTGAAAGCCTCATCTTGGGGCGGGGAACCACCTCCAATGCAGACAAGATTAGTCCTGCTGAATTGGTGTGGATACAGAAAGGAAAGACGTGGCAGATATGTTGGACAATTCTACTACCTATTGAAGCAAGTTGTCGTGATCTGACTAAGTAGTCCTGTAAGAAAGGTTGTAAAGGAAGATGCAAGTGCTTACAGTTAGCACTCTCCTAAACATAATTCTACATCCGTGTATGTTAATAGTAGCGACTGGAGACCCAGTGTCATGGTTTGACCATTTTGGTGCAAAGCTTACCTAAGGAAAAATGAACATCGTAATGGTCATCTTAAAAAAAATTACATTAAATCGTGGAAAATATATTTAACTTTCCTTTCTATGCAATAAGATATGGAAAAAATATGTTTCATTTTGCTTTATAAACCTTAAAATCTACTTCAATAGGCTTGAAAATATCGGAAACCATATCTAGATCATTCTCCGTTAATTTCGGGCAACTAATCTGTCAGCCATCATAGAAAAAAAAAGTCTGCCATTTTGATTTTCAGTAGATCAATCGACCAGATTTGATTAATTTGACATGGAAAACAGGATATTGTTGTTATCTCCTATACTTTATGTCAAGTATTCGTATTTCTAAATAGGAATTGTACATCACCTGTAATGCAACTCGAATAGAATATTATAAAAGTAAAAGTACCACCAATTGCTACTCTAAAGCATATTATTTTCATCGTCAAACGTTACACCAAACCATGAATTATTATCATCGCCAGATATTACAACAAAGAACATTATTTTTAATGCTACATGTTACACCCAAGCATACTTTATTATTGCTGAAAGTGACACCAAAGCATGTATAAATATTGTACTATCATAAAATGTTATAGCAAAGCATAAATTTTCATCAATGCAGAACGTTGCACAAAAGCACAAAATGATATTGCTTCCAAATATTACACCAAAGAAGGTATTATTATTATCACCACATGTGACACTAAAACATATATTACTATCGTCCAATGTTACACCAAGGCAAATTATTTTCATTGATAAATGTGACACTGGTGCACATATCATACTGTAGTTATCACCAACTCCCACACCAAAGCTTATAATCGACAAATGTTACAACAAAGGACACATTATCATTATCGCAAAATATGGAACCAATGCACTCCTATTATCATTCAAGCTATAGCCCCAGTTGTAAAGCAAAATGCTGCAAGCCAAAGAGCTTCAACACATAAAGCGGCCCAGTCCGGAATAAAAACCAAAGTAAAAATCTAACTCTAGAGGGTAAAAAAATATATTATATTAAGCTACACATATAAACCTGGCAATGTTTAACTCAAATTTTTATTAAATAAATTAGGATGATTGTCAGCTGAAAAAGATCAGGCATGTAAACAATTATTAAAACAATGCAAAACAAAACAAAAAATAAATAAATAAATGAAATTGATAAAAACATTTCCTTGTGATAAACCGCTCTCAAAAAATCTTGAACTACGTATTCCATATATTATTTTTTCCTGGATTTCGAGAAAAAAGAGAGCCGGTATGTTTTCTCAATTATAAACGAGGTGCATTTGGATAAATAAACATTATCTATGAAAAAAAGAATTGGGTAGATTGATTTGATAGCGATGATTCACACATAATCATACTTTGGGTGTTTTTAATGTTTAACGCTATCTCATAATTTACATCACCCACTAATATTAGCTATATCTACATTAAGGAATTCAACAACCTCGGAGATGAAATCAACTATAATATATACACCATGGTTAATATCAGCTTATCTCCTTTGATTACATAGAGGTTAGGATCACGATTACCCTACTTCAAAGATCAGGATGCCCGGCTAGCATAAGGGGATATATCAATACAATCCTTAATGGGTGTACGTGAATTTGAAAAGTAGGATAATATAATATTAGTGATTTACTAATCATATATCCTTATAGAATTTCAGGATATTTTAATTTTGAAAATATTTAATCTAAATTGCCCATCTAAATAAATATATTTTGATGCTTGCTAATGTTGGCACATAGGAAACCACGTGTTGCACTGTGCAAGCATGTCCAAATGTGTTGCTTGGATGGGGGTTGTAAGTCTGTCGGCAAAGGTAAATTTTCCAACAATTTGAGCAGGCGCTGGAGATTGTCGAAGAAGGTTGCAGATAAAAAAAAAAAATCAGGAGGGACGACCAATAGGTCACCATACACTATTTCAGCTGCCAACACATTCAGGGTGTCTTTAGAAGTGATCCTTAATCCCAGGAGCAGCTAAGGAAGCTTAGTAAACCAGTTATAGTCATTGCAGCGGAACATCAAAGCTGCTTTGATGGTGCGATGAGAACATTCAGCCAATCCGTTGGCTGCGCGGTTGTAGGCAGTTGTCTAAGGTAGGGTGATGCCAATGAGATTCTCTAATGATATCTACAATTGAGATTTAAAAGTGGTACCCCTGTTAGAGGTAATATGCTTAAGGAAACCAAATTTCGTTATCCATTTTAAGAGTAAGGCATATGTACATGAGGTGAACGTTACAGTTTGTATGGGGAGGGCTTCAGGCCAAAGAGTGTAGCGATCAATGACGTTAAACAGGTAACAGTGTCCTTGTTATGTGGGTAGGGGACCTACAACAATGGGAATATGGGCAAGACAACGCTGAGGCTACAGAAACATGCCCCTTCCTGCATCCTTATGTCGATTTACTTTTGAAGCTTGGTATGAACTGCAGGCGCAGACCCAATCCATTAGCATCATTAATAATGCTATGCTAAATTAATTTTCGAAAAGCAATACCTTGAGAGGGCAATGTAACGTAAATTAAGGAGAAGCAAAATTATAAGTCATAAAAAAATTAATTTAATTTACAATTAAACGGTAAATTAATGACAATTTACAATCCGAAGAATGACTGGCGAATATGATGATCTTGATCAGTTCTAATCTCGGAAAAACTTAGCGTGGACTTTCTCTCTCGCCGCCAGAGAACCTGCATTTGGTCCGCACTATTACCCCTCAATTTTCGAAACATCCGAAGGATCTGTAACCCATAGCATGAAACATTATAAATTGGAAACGTCAGGGGCTACAAACATAACAATGTGTGCATATATGCGAAATCTTTGAAACAAAACGAACGTTTAATATTAATATATGGAAAATACAAAACCTAGATCAATAAATGATTTAATAATCTTAGTGTAAATGTCAAGATCAATTTTAAAACTTAAAAGGAGACCCTTCAGACTTTATTATATATATATATATATATATATATATATATATATATATATATATATATATATATATATATATATATATATATATATATATATATATATATATATGAGTTTGGTTGCAAGACAAAAGGTTATAAAACCGTAACTATAGTTGAAAGTTCACTAAACAAATGCATCGTACTTAATGCAAACCTTACCTCAACTTATAGCCAGTCTTTTAGGTCCATAGAAAAGCAGTGACGAAGGTAGAGGTGATGATGGTAGTCTTCTATTTGACCTCTTGAGTAGTATAAAGTGGTCAGACGATGACGTGATCCATGAACGGCCAAGTCCAGAGCCCCCAATCTTACACTAATGAATGACAGCCACTGCCCCTTGACTGCCAAAAAATTTCTTCTAATTCAGGAGAAGACTGCCTTGCTGCGCTTCTTACGCTGGCCTCTTCATACTGCCTTCTTCAGATCATTCACCACCGATAACGGTTTTCCCAGTCTTGTGTCCAGCAGCGAACAACCTGGTAAAACTTAAAATACATCGCTCAAGAATGGCTTATTTCTTGCTTTAAAATTGTCCCAAGAGGTAGTTTAAGGTATGCTAAGTACATGCATTTGCTTTTCAAAATAAAAGAACAAAGCCATTCCCAAGCAAACAATTTAATCATTGAAATTTACCATAACCAAACAATTCATATAATATACAAAAAATAAAATGCACACGGATGTGCATTTTTCTACAATTAAATTCGTCCTCAGTAAATGTACAGTTGATGGGCATGAAGGATGTGAGGGCAATGGACGAAATCAAACACCTGTTGGTGCATTGGGACAGGTATTCATGGTAGCAACCAAACAGTACTGATATCACACAGGAGGTTGGTATTGGAATCATCGGGGACGATGTCTCCCCAATGAAGGGATGTGTAGGATGTCCTTACACACTTAGTATGCTGGATCTCTTTGTTGGGCTTCTCTCAAGTAGTTGTAATCCAACCCCAGGTCAATGGTGGCCAATGTGTTTCTTGACTGGCAATCGGCAATGGGATTCATTTTTCTGGGGACATGTTGAAGGGTGTATTTATATTCAGTCATGGCAGAGAGGTATCGGTATAGACAGGCAAACCAGGCATCAGACTATCGAGTGAAAACGTGTACCAGGGGTATGTGGTCCATGCAAATGACGAAGGTCGTACACTCTATATAGTGGTGAAAGTGACAAACAGTCAAATGTACCACCAGAAAATCTCGGTCGGAGGTAGATTATCCATTTCTGCCTTGGATAGATTTCTTCTGGAAAAGCACAATGGGTGGTGTGAGCCATGGACCACCTACTTAAGTACAGCATCAATAGGAACATCACAGGCATTGGTGGAGAGGAGAGGGGCATGGGTCACGGGAAAGGTAAAAGCAGCAGCAGTTGATAGGGCATTCTTTGCAGAAGGCCACTTCCTGAAGGGGACCACACTTCTGGTCTTTTGGATTGTCCTTAGGGATGGCGGAAAGGGGGATAGGAGTGGTGGCAATGGCTGGTAAGAGCCAGTGATATTCGTATATTATGCCTAAGAGTTCTTGCAGTGCTTTGATGGTTGAGGTCATAGGAGGCATGCCTGTAATCCACAAAAGGGCCAAGGGAGCCATCCTTCTTCAGGACGATGTGTAAGGGTGACGACCATGGGCTTGAGGCCTTTTGGCAAAGGCCCATTTGTTCCAATTTGGCGAACGTTTGTTTAGAGGCTGCCAAACGATCCTGGGGCATACACCAGAATCTGGCAAACACAAAGTGTACCCTTGTTTTGATATGATGATAAATACAGTACTTGATGGGAACCATGGGCCTTTGTCAAAGTTCTGTATGGACGACTTCCAGGAACCCAATGAGGAGGTAGGTGTAAGTATCCGGAGGTGCGCTGATTGAGAGAATGAGATTAGAGAGAGCAATTTGAAGAGGTGTTAACGAATATATGTCTGCGTAAACTAACCACGAATGAGCAACATCAACGTAGAGGTGGAAATGGGATATGAAATCTGCATCGAGGATTGTGAAGGTGACATCGTCAATGAGAAACTTCCAAATAATATTGTGAGTGTGTCGTGCCCATCGGTAGTCATCGCAGATCCGTTGGTAGCTGCCAGGTGGACATAAGCAAACTTACATTGACTAAGTCTTGTCCTGGAGAGTGGTCTTGGTAGAAGAGAATGGCAAGCACCATTGTCTACAAAAACCACACACCAATACTTGCATCACGTTGATAAGAAAAAGACAATAGTGATGGCCTACTTGCAAGCTTTTTGGTCTCCAACAACCGTTTGCACATTTCTTCGCAGCAACCTTGAACCTGGAGTGGTAGTAACATAACTGTGGCCAATGGGCATCAGTAAGTGGTAGCATAGGTCTTTGGTTGGGGCGTGGGCGAAGGGTGGTGGGCTGATGTATTGCTGCTCTGGAATGACACAGGGTGGGCGTCTGTGCCCTACCACATTCACTTCAGCTTCGATCGATGTTGAATAGCTGTACTCTTCGTCATGAGTGGAGGCACTGATGTAGGTCCATAAGTTTTCATCAGGTTCCTCGTGGGATTGGTATCGAGATCGGATATGGATCTCTCTCTCTCTCTCTCTCTCTCTCTCTCTCTCTCTCTCTCTCTCTCTCTCTCTCTCTCTCTCTCTCTTTCTCTGTGGTTACTGTTTATTTTTTAGTTTGCCTTTGCCTACACATACACCGAATAGTCTGGCTTAGTCTTTCCACATTCTCCTCTTTCATTTTACACCTGACAGCACTGAGATTACCAAAGAATTCTTTTTCTTCAAGGGAATAACTACTACACTGTAATAGTCCAGGGGCTACTTTCCTTTTAGTAAGGATAGAAGAGACTCTAGCTACGGTATGCAGCTCTTCTCGAGGGACGTTCCAAAATCAAACCATTTTTCTCTAGTCTTGGGTCATCCCATAGCTTCTGTACCTTTGTCTTCCACTATCTTGGAGTAGATGTTCTCTTGCTTGAGGGTATACTCGAGCGCACTATTTTATCTTATTTCTCTTCCTCATATTTCTTTTAAGCTTTTATAGTTTATGTATGAAAGATCTAGTTTTATGCTGTTATTGTTCTTAGATTATTTCATTTTTAGTATCTATCACTTCTCCTAATATTGATTTATGGCTTTCTTTTCTTTCCTCACTGGGCTATTTTCTCGATTGGAGCCCTTGGTCTTAAAGCATCCTGCTTTTTCAACAAGGGTTGTAGCTTAGATAGTGAATAATAATGATATCAATAATACTGGCGAAGGGTGGTAGTTTCATGAATGTGGCGTGGATAGAAGAGTCAGAGTCGGCGGGCGGCATCATCATGCAGCAGGGCACAGCAGTGAAGGGGAAGGCAGGAGGGAGCTGGTCTTCCCGAAGTGAGTAATTATGCGAGGTGGTTGTTAGGTACTAACAGAAAGGCAAGGTGAATTCAAGAGAAGTTTATTCAACAAGACAACGATATAATATACAGAGAGGTGATAGCAAAAATGTCAAAATTCAAACAGTATAAAACATGCGATAGCAAACTTAAACAGGTTCCTATTAACGCTGCAGGGCGTAGGGATGGGGGAGAGTTAAAGAAAAATCAATAACGTTATAGTATATGAGCCTGTATGAAACACCAGCGGTACAGTAATCTCTCTATACTCTATCTACTGCCTCTGCTGACATTCGTACTATCTCAACCGGTAGCTGTGCTTTCTCTGCTGAGTGCTTACTATCGACACATTTATTTTCATACTTCTACCTCCTGGGAGAGTATGAAGGCTGTGGATTAATTACGGATTGTGGCGGGAGCAGTTCAGTGGGAGTATGTATACAACAGGGATTTTTCTCCTTCACACGGATTAGTCAAGCTGGAAGTGCATGCAATCACGTTTAGCATGGATAGAGTACGCAAATAATTCGGATTCTCCGAGGAGGGATCCTTGGGCAAGTGCGATAGGGGTTTTAGGTGTGGAGTTTTTGAGGTAAAATAGAATAAAGAGAGGCTTGGGAAATGTGATAGCTTCAATATATATCTGGGAATCATTTGTTACAATTAAAGAAATCAGTGTCTAAAAAAAATGATATTTTTGATAGTCGTAAATATCCGCTAGGTAATAGAGATACAAATTTAACAACAGGTCTTTCCGTGTAGAAGAAAAAAATTAAATATTGCTAAGATTTTTTTTTATATAAATTTACCAATAGGTTTGTAAAATACAAAGATTAAACAGAGTTTGCAATCGGAATAGGTATATATTTAATAAAAAAGTTCCCTTTGATAAGCGGCGTTTATTTTCTTCCTCCAAGACGAGAGAGAGAGTTGATGATAAAGACCCAGATATTTGATAATGACTGGGGGTATTAGAACTAAAAAACGTCCAAGAAATTGTGAAAAGCTACAAAGACTCCCTTTGGTTGTGGAGATTCATTCATTAAACTTTTCTTTAGAAATTATAATTTTGAATAAGGTGTTCTTAAGAGAGAGAGAGAGAGAGAGAGAGAGAGAGAGAGAGAGAGAGAGAGAGAGAGAGAGAGAGATCTGGTATCTGTTTAGAATATCATCTTATGGCAATATATCTGCGAATGCCTATCATTTGATAGTACACATAAAATACAAACATAATCTTCTAATTACTTCGGATGTTAAGAGGCAAGCAAACTGGATACAATGCTAGCTTGCGCATCATTGACATAGGTAATAAAGATAAAGCAATCGTTATCAGAATTAGAGAAAGAAAGTCGATGGTCACATGTCAGGTGAAAACAGATTTTATGGCTATGTCTCACGAGATGATCCCTTGTGTTTCCTGCAGTCCATCATAAATTCCCGAAAAATCAGGAAAAGGCGTTGTCAATAACAGCTGCAGTCAAGAATACCTGTACCATTCTCCTTAACATGCAATGAGTCAAAGGATTAAACTTTCTTTACGCACCAAACAACGCCAATAATGAACCTGATATAATCAAAACGTGGGAAAACAGTTTAATGAGGGAATATAAGAAGGGATTAGAGAGAGAGAGAGAGAGAGAGAGAGAGAGAGAGAGAGAGAGAGAGAGAGAGAGAGAGAGAGAGAGAGAGAGAGAATACATTATTGTTTATACGTTGTAAATCAATAAAACACATCAAATAAAAGAAGTAGGATATTGATGTAGATGATAGAGAATAAAAATCAAAATCAAACATATTTTCAACAGAGGTGATCAATACTGTACGTGACGCACTTTTACTAGAACCTCTTTTCCATGGATTTCCTGCATTAGATCCCAATTACAAATAAACGATGGCATATTGATAACCTTCATTTTGAAAAAAAATACTAAATTAATGACTGTGAAGATTTAGAAAGGATCTTCATAGGAGAAAAAGAAAGACATATTGTGGAAATGTGAAGGATTCTCCTTCTTCAACGCCATATATTTCTATGATGTTTTACGATCTATAAAAGAGATATTGTTTGATGCGAATAATTTGGAAAGTGTTCCCTCGTTATGTTTTCCCAGTATATGATAACGCCTTCAGTAGTAAGACTTGTAGGAAAGATTAGTCTACCAGAACGGGATTTCAAAACTATGTTGGTGCTTGACCCTCCCTGACCACCGGAAAAAAAAAAAAAAAAAAAAAAATTACCCGAGCAGCCTCCAAATATAGTCCCAGTCACCCAGTCCCTCTGTTTTACTTTTAACTCGCACTCAACCTCCTCTCTTAAAAACCGCTGTTTATATGTCGTACCAGTTGAATAACCAGCTATAACATATAAAGAATTGATACCCAAAATTATCCTCCAGAACCTAGATCTAAGAAAAGTTCATTCTCTCACAATACAGTAATTTATTTCCTCACGGCTAAAGATCATGCAAATATCCAAATATGTATCAAAGATCATCAAACTTCACCCGGAGGGGATCTTTCGTATTTCAGTCTAACTGTTGAAAAAATCCTTTTACAGCAAATGTCTTTAAAGTACAGAAGGTACTGTCATCTGAAATTGAGGATGATGTAAATATGATAAAGTAACGAACTCTTACTTCAACATTTGAAGAAAACAAAATTGAAGGAAACCGTCAATAAGTAAATAAAATATGTCACCGACCTCAATTAGATGTTACAACTTTCCTTCCTACTTCCCGTCAACCAATTCGAGGGCTAATGTTACACTTTCACAAGGACAGCACTTTCCCTTCTGCTAAAATACCTATATGGCTCTTAGATCCAGTTGCTATTACAGGTGAGCTCCTGCTCACCTATTCCTCTTCAATACCTACGGTAAAAGCTTGATTGATCTCACATTATTGAGTTTCTTGAGTCTGAATTCCCTTCTCCCAAACCCCGAATGGCTAATGACTTGTATGAAAATAGAAATTGGTAAACTCAATTCAACAGAAATAATAAAAGAACTACTCTAATGCTAAAACCTCAACCATTCTTATATAAGCTCGTTATGTTTTTTTTTTTTTTTTTTTTTTTTTTGTAAATAAAGCAGTTACATTTACCTCGCATTTCTGTTAGGACCTAACAGCAGTCTCGCCACATTAGTGATTACCAAAGAACCAGCTCTGTGCGCCTTTTGCCCATCGCTGCGGGCTACCCCTATTACGATACCGCTCACCAACCCTGACTCTTTGATCCACGTCATATCGATGTAACTGCCGGGCTTCGCTAGCAGTGAAGTGTTTGCCTGACTCCAGTATGTCAGTTACGTGTGGCATTAAGGGAGTGACTCACTTAAGAAGTAAGGCAGACTATGTCCTCACAGTGATCACTGTGGACACTTTCTCAGAAATCTCTGATTAGCTTTGTGACCAAGGGGACATCTAATAGCATAAGATGCCCTTAAAATATACCTACTGGGTCAGTACTCACCATCACCAGCCATCCATTTAGCCAAGCTTTTTTCAGCTCTCTCAACAGCCATTACGGGACCAAAAATCTTCGCTCACCCCCAGGGAAATGACAAGTATTGCTTGCCCGCAACCTATGGCAGATGGCTCTCCTTGGGAAGTGAACCTACTTCAAGCCCTTTGGGTATGATGTCGATACCATGCCCAAGAAGGATATGATGACCAAAGTTGACACCCTTATGGACAGTTACTTCACCTCCTTCAAGACCTCAGTAAATGCCTCCACTCCTGATGAAGAGGACAACCACTCAGCACTGAAAGAAAGGTTAAATACTGAAGCGGCAACAAAGCTGGCACTACCCACATTTATGCTGTTTGCCACTCACGCCCTACCAACGACCTCTACAGCTACCTGCTAACATCCATTAGCCGCAGTTCTGCTACTACCAATCTAGATTCCGGAACACTGCGAAGAAATGTCAGTGGCTAAGAAGCATGTAAGTAGCCCATCGATTGTGATGGTGGCCTCATGTGTCATTATTCTTTTCCCTTTAAATGAGGTAAATACGTTTGTAAGGTTTATGGTAGACACTGGTCCTTTCTTTTTCTTTCTACCAATGTCACTCTCCATGAAATGTTGTAGTCATTCTAAGCCTGCTGACATCCAAAAGATCTGAGATCCCCACCCATGGCTCCTCATTGCTGATGTAACATTGCCAATACTGGGTGTGAATTTCCTCGCATATTTCCACCTCCCGGGTGATTTGTCACACCGACATTTAGTCAACATAGACTCATACTCGTCAACACCTGAGCGACCAGCCCCTTCTGACCTCGCACTCCACATCAGCTCACTCCCTGATGCCTACGCCCATCTCCTCATGTCATACCCAGAAATCTTCCAACCTTGCCAAATCCTCACGAACGTTAGCCGAAGTGGAAGAAATATTGGCATTGCCACAAGTTCTGAAGCCTTTGGTCATCACCCTTTCACAATGCCATGAAGAAGGATACCTCCCTGTACCATTATGGGGATTATAGGTGCCTGAACATGAAGACAGAAACAGATCCCTATCCCCTCCCCATCATTACCTCCAATTTCCACAAAGTAGAGGTTTTCCCCACTCTTGACCTCCTATACAGATATTATCAGGTGCCCAAGAACCAAGAAGGTATTCCCAAGACTGCTATCACCGTTGCATTCAGCATATGGACATTTAATTACTCTTGTTTTGCCCTTCAAAATGTTGGGACACTTTATAAAGATTATTTGATGGCATCTTAGGGGACCTCCCCTTCTGTGTAGATTACATTGGTGACATACTTGTGTTCTCTTCCTACTGTGAGGAACATTTCGTTATGTACCCATTGTTCTTGACCACCTACAAAAGAACGGTATTGTAGTGCAGTACGACAAGTGTACCATTGGCACCATTGAAATATCATTCTTAGGGTACTGCATCACCACTGAAGGTGTCCACCATCTCCCTGAGAAGGTATATGTTGCTCGGAATTTCCACAGGCCCTTGACTGTTAAAGCATGACATACTATTATCACTGGTTCCTGCCAGCCATTACCAATACTCTTGCCCCAATCTCTCTCAAGGGCAAACCAAAAGACCTGAAGTGGGGTCACCGTCAGGATGCGGCCTTACACAATGCAAAGAATGCCCTATCAACTGCTGCTGCTCTCCCTTTTCCCATGACACATACCCCTCTCCTTCTCTCCACTTATGAAAGCGACATTGCTATTGGTGCAGTACTCGAGCAGGTGGGCAATGGCTTGCCCCGGCCATTCATCTTCAGTAGAAAACTGTCCAAGACAAAATCCAGCTACTCTACCTTTAACCAAGAATTGCTGGTTGTTCATTAGACTGTCCATCACTTTTGCCACTTCTTACATGGTATGATGTTCGTTATTCGCATGGAATACATGCCTCTTGTGCATGCCTTCACTTGACTTTCCGACGCCTGGTCCGTCCATCAATGCTGGCATCTCTCTGGGAAGATGAATACTGTTGTCGATGCAATATAAAAAAACACATTGGCGGCCAATCACCTGGTATTTGTTTACAGCGCTTTAGCAGAAGCCCAACGAAAGGATCCAAAATACCGAGCATGCCCTCAATGATTCCAATGCCACCTTTCTCTATGATTTCAATACTGATTCGGCACAAATGTTGATACCTGGCTCCATGCGCCGACAGATGTTTGATTTCATCCATGGCCTCTCACATCCCTCTGCCCCATCTACTGCACAGCTACTGAAGACGAAGTTCCTTTACCATAGCATTACTAAGGATGTTACGGATTGGGTCTGTGCCTGTACATCATGCTAAACTACAAAAGTACATTAAGCCATGGATTCAGGAGTGGGCACATTTCCTGAACCTCATCGTCGTCTTGCCCACATTTCCATCCATGTAATAGGTCTCTACTTAAATCACAAGGACACTGTTACCGGCTTACCATCACTGATCGTTCCACGTATTGGTCTAAAGCCATCCCCATGCAAACTGCAATATAGAGAAATTTGTTATCTTTGAACATAATACTTCTAACAGGGATACCACTTTTACCTGTCAATTGTGAACATCATTAGTGAATATCCTGGGCATCACGCTATGTCAGACAACCGCCTACATCCCTGCAGCCAATGGAATGGTTGAACAATTTCATTGCTTCCTCAAAGCAAATTTGATTTTATTCTGCAATGATTCTAAGTGGCTTACATAGCTTTACTGGGATATTTCAGCAGCTGAAATTATTAACTGTATAGCAACCCCTTGGTTGTCACTGCTGATTTTTTCCATCTCTAACCTCTTCCAACAATCTTCCGAAATATTCTCCTTGCTGTCAGACTAACAAGCTCCAACCGAAACAACACACACCAAAATATTTGAACACCCAAATGCATGTCTTCATGTGCACCGACAGGAGCCCTTCATCAGTTATCTACCACGAACTGAAGGCTTTCTTAATTAAAACTCATGGCAAAGAAGATTGGGTCTTCATTAATTTCCTAAAAACTTACACATCTCTTGCAAGATGATCTGCCTACAGTTCTTCTCTTTAGAGTATGGTACCCTATTTTACTTTTATGTGTTTTTTAGGGGAGAGCCATGTAATGCACATGTATTTCATACATGCTCATACACTGTAATGCTATTGTTTTTTTTTTTTTATCTGTCACTCTCTCCTGCAATGATAATAGAAAAATCTGTTTAAGCTTGCCATTGCATGTTTTACAATGTTGAAATTTAATGCCATTATTTTCCCCAATACTGTTTGTACAACTATATAAGCTCTTTATCTTATTGGAGTAAAGTACTTACATTCCCTTTGCCATTCTGTTAAGATATAACAGAGGCCTTGCCACAGTTACCAATGTTTCGCTTACTGATAAACTTGGTCACTGTATTACGTTGGAAGATTTTTAAAAGTTAGCTTATCAAACTGCTTACATGAAGTGTCTAAGCCAGCATGGAACAAAGAAATGTGGTGGTGAGTATATATTCAATTTTCATTGACCTCATTATCATATAGCATACAAATTTGTATCTACTAGAGCTTGTTCTTTTTAATTGAATATAAGATATACACAAGCACAACTGTAATATCAATCAGTGATAGGGATTCTTTAATGTGTAGGATTGTGTTTTTTCTTTATAATATAAATTTATCATAGCCGTTTAGCTTTATTATAACAGGAATAGGAAACCTCCATCATGACAGCTACAAAGAGAAATGGGATAAATGACCCAAATTCTTATAGCTCCAACCTTGAAATGATAATGTACTATGGATAAAGAAAACAAGAGCAATAATACTGTAGTTCATGACAGTGACTACAATGACGAAATTTATAATAAGTTAGTATGCATAGTAAAACCTAGAATCATATGGAAGACGATCATAGCACACCAGAGTACAATACCAAAGCTGGATGATCACTTATAGGTGATGAAGCTCATGATCAATCATCATGCATGGTCAGCTAACTAGGAGATGTAAGGCTGACATTCACTCACAGACAAATATATCACAGATGCCTTCATTCATATGCATAGCAGTTAAGGTAATTAACAAGATACTTATAAACTCTGCTTATGGATGGTATTTACCGAGTTCACTGACCTACTGAAAAACAAAACCCAAGAATTTGATGCTATGATTGGGGAAGTTTTAAATAGGAAAATTTCTTCATAAGAGACAAATATAGTTATGTCATTTACTAAGTACACAATTGTTCTACTCTTAAATCCTCCTAAAGTTATCTTAACCTTTAAGGTTATAGTAACATTTTGGGCACATGTTACACTTGCAACCTTTGGGAATGAAGCTTGCTCTCCGCTGTCAAAATACTTGACTACCCCTGTGAGCTAATAAGACATAAAAGAATAGCCACAAAAAAAAAAAAAAAAAAAAAAAAAAAATGACAAATTAATTCCAAAAACTACTACTAACATTAGGTAAGATGAGATGTAACTACAATCTACAATTCAACAGCAAATGAACAGGCCTCAAAGAGTGCATGCAAACAATGAAAAGTGTAAAAGCTATAATTGTTATCCATTGACATCCATTAAAAAGAAGAGTATTTGAATTATTGAGCCACCAAACCTGATAATGAAAAACAATATAGCTCATCAAGTAAAAGAAAAGATATCTGTACTTGTTCATTATATAATTTTAGAAATGTTGTAACTAAAAATTCCCTGAACCTAACAATGTAGATTTCTTTATCCTCAGAAAAAAATGAGGTGACATTTTAGGTCTGAAATAATTTAATAGTACAAGGAACCAAAATTCTGGACTGAGAACTAGTATTTTATCATATACGTTTAGAGGAAACTGATTTCTTCACCTATATAAAACATATTTTCATTTACATAAAATCATATCAAGCAATATATATTCAGATTGTCAATCAACGGTATCGAGAGAGAGAGAGAGAGAGAGAGAGAGAGAGAGAGAGAGAGAGAGGGAAGTAACCATTTCAGTGCCTATTCCTTTGTCATCATCTCTGTCTTTGTGTTATTAATCTTGGGCCCAGCCTCCTTTGATATTTCTTGGATTCTGGTGATCAAGCTTTGCAAATCCTGTGGTATTCTGCTAATAAGGACAACATTATAAAGCAAACTCTAGGTCAGCTTATTTCTTATTACCAATCTAACTGGTTAATGCATTACAAAATCCATGAAAGGGATAAACAACATAGGTGACAGCACATTCCCTTGGAGCATTATGTTGTTTATTGGAAATTGATTTGATAGGACTCCACTGCCATCAACAGTGGATATTCACATTCTACAATAGGGGTCGGTATCCTTTTAAACACAATGTGCCACTTTATAATTAATACTATTTCTTTTTACTACCTTGTGTGCCAGTTGTTATTTTTTAGCACTAAATAATAAAATTAAAAATTATAATTTTACAGTATTTAGTTATCATTTTAATCTTAATGTGTTTTCCTGGACATGTATAACATAAAATTAATAATTTTGTTGCATATAGTATTCTTTGTAAGAAAAATCTCTCCATATCAATGTTATTCTTGCCTTTGCTTCCCAAAGGCCGAAGTTGAAATTTCAGATGAATATTTGGACGCCTTGAGTTGTGATCCTGCTGCGATGGGGCCTGAGGATGTGCTTTATGTATGAAAATATCTGCTCACACTGATATGTGGATCTTTCTACTGGTAGCAAAGCAAAGGCTACTTTTTTCATGCAGTTGAATTTATCAGGCAGTGATGGCTAGGACGTTAAAATGGAAGCTGTATGATCATAGTTTTACTAGTTTCTAGTATTTCTCGAAGATCTTAAAATTTAGTTAACTACAATGATGAGGCCTAAAAATCATCAGACTACAGCTCTAACTGCTTAGTTTCCATCCACTCAGAGAGAGTCATATCTAAATCACTCCAATTAATGGTTTCTGGTCTGATTAAAAATGAAAACGCTGGGCCCATATATTGGAAATCTTGAAATCTGATTGAGAACTTAGACTCTAATTCTTGCTTGTACAACTGAAGATCAGTGTTGTTGACAGGATGAATTGCATTTAAGTTCTTTAAGTTTTTTGAATATCGGAAAGAACTAGTTTTGATATCTGTTGAGTAAACTTCAAGCTTTGCAACAATTGCCATCCAAGTAACATAAAAATCCATCACTGTTTCTCCTGCACCTTGCAAGAGAAGATTGAGGTCATTTGTATGTTTGTTGATGTCTGATAAAAACAAATTTCACAATCCAATCTCTGTCCTCTAGCTCAAAATACTCTTCTTCTGTTAAGAAAATTTTTATTTCATTAAAGCATCCCACAAATCTCTCCAATACCTTTACATGGCATAACCACTGAACACTACACTACAATGGTATATCTTTGTACACACTGTTCACCTCTTAAAGGAAAACTAGAAACTGCCTGTGCGTAAGAAAAGAGTATGCAATAAGAAAATTTACTACTTTTGTAACAGTATTTATCACCCTGAGGCAAGAGATCGAGATCTTGGGACAAAAATTTTCTTGGTCAACTATGCAGTGTAATTTCAGAATGGGATTCCCAATTTTATCCTCAGCCATTTTGTAAAGGCTTATTTTTCCATACATAACAGGAGCACCATCTGTTGTAATTGCTAAGATCTTTCCCATGTCTACTCCTCTGTTTTCAAAATGGTTAGGGAAGCCTTCAGTATGTCTTGTCTCTTGGTGGTGCCATGCATATATTATTTTAGACAGCCCAGCTCCCCGTGCACCTCTGTGTCACTATACCTGGCAAAAGCAGCCAAACAGGGAATACCATTGATATTTCCGCTTCTATCCTGGGTCATACTGAGCACAAGTGTACTTGTTAAAGTAGCCTTTTGCTGCTGACTTACATTATTGTCAATTTCGAAAATACATCTCTCACGGTTCTAGCTGAGACAGGCATGTCTTTTATCTTTAAGGAAAACGTGTTTGTTTCTCTTAGTCTCAGCCTTATCAGAACTAGCCTTGAAAGCCTGCTTATGATTTTATGTAAATTGTGGTTTAATATGCGATTTGTGATATACGATATTCTCGAGGCAGAGAGCTCACACAGTATGACCATATTCCTAATTAAATTCAAAGTCTTTTGTCCATGATTACTGGAGTAGTCACTCATCAAACTTGAGGTTTTTTTTTTTTTTTTTTTTTTTTTTTTTTTTTTTTTTTTTTTTTTTTTTTTTTTTACGCAGTAGCCATGGTGACAATTAACTAGAACGACTATTATGTACTGCGACTAAAGACTCACTGAAACATTAGGGACCACACTCAGATATCGTAATCACCATCTCAAGGAAATATAAAAGAGACCATACTCAAGTAACCTATAAGACCTGATCGGGGAAATTAATTGATCCACGATTATGACATGCAAAATCGTAATTTTGCTGACCGGCACATATAATAGGAAGGAAATGTAGTCGGTTAATATATATATATATATATATATATATATATATATATATATATATATATATATATATATATATATATATGTATGTATGTATGTAAATATATATATATATATATATATATATATATATATATATACAGTATATGATTGTGTATATATATATATATATATAGTAATTTAAATCCTAAAGTAAATAGAGCAGAAAGATACAATTAATGATGCACATACACATTTTCTCTCTCTCTCTCTCTCTCTCTCTCTCTCTCTCTCTCTCTCTCTCTCTCTCTCTCTCTCTCTCTCTCTCTCTCTAAGTATTTTTTTATTTTTTCTTTGCTCCTTCAAATCAAATGACGTGCCATAGACAAACAATTCGAGTCCCAAGTCTGGCACGCATGCCATATGTTCCCGACCCCTGCTATAGACTATTTAAAATAAGCATACTATATATTTTCATAACAACTGATGTAAGTGTGATTGATGCCTCAGTAATTACTTTATTTTGCCATTTTCACCAACACTCCTAATTCCCACACATCAGATCTTGTGTCTTCATGCAATATGCCATATTGTACAAAATAGCCTTGTAAGTATCTGGGGGTCACGTCCTTTTCAGCCAGTATCATCCCAGTTATTATTCCATCCTTACCAGGGGGTTATCATCGCTTTAGTTTTCTAATGATGGCTTTTACTTCAAACACCCTGAATTCATTCATGGATCATGCAAGGTCTTCTTCAGCTTCAGGAATATCATTCAAATTATTCCCTTCATATTTCCTGTTCTAGACCTTATTAAAGTTCTCCATCCAATGTTGCCTATCTTCATCCTCTGTTGTTATAACAGATCCATCTCTGTTTTTGATGGGTATATGCTTCTTTTTCTTTGTCCCCATAGAGATCTCATTAATAATTCTATGAGTAATTCTTACATCATAGCCGCTTCCTTTATTCGTATATTCATCAGCAACATCTGTTTCCCTGTACATCTATTCTCTCTAGTTATTCCTGGCTTTCCGTTTGATCTCACTATCAATGCTGGCATACTTGGTATGGTCGACCTTGTAATTTTCATTACTTCCTCGAAAACTTTTAATAATCAATTTCCTTCCTGGCTTTTCTTTTGACCTTACTATCAATACTATAATTCATAACATGCTTTGCCTTGTAACTTTCATTACTTCCTCGAAAACTTTCAACAAATAATTTCTGTCTTTGTCGCCTATCTATAGTAGCACACACATCATTAGATATCAATGGCTTTCTCCTTGTAACTGCATGTCCCAAAACTTCACTACCAAAATACTTATATATGTTTTTTGATATCACACCGTTCGTCATTAATTGTCTATTCTTTCTCTCTTAGTCTCTAAGACTGTCAATTGATTCGTATATTCAATTGCAAATGCTTCTTTGTGCCCATATTATAGAATCTTAGTTGTATTAAACCTTGTATTTTAACTACATTTCTGCTGAGTGGTTTCAGTTTTAATTTCAATAAGACAATGAGAAGCTGGTGATCACTACCAATATCCAAAACTCTATAGCTTTTTACCTTTTTTAGAGTCATGCTCCTCTCTTTATTAAGGGTTATGTGCTATATATGATTTTTGTAATTGCCACATGATAAAATCCTTGTATATTTGTGGATGTCCTTTTGCTGGAAAAGAGTATCTTCAATTACAAGATTGTTAATTGAACTGAAACTTATAAAATGTGCTCCATTTTCAATTGCAATTTTGCCAAGACCGTCAACAACTATCACTTTGTGCATAACATTTTAAAATTTTCGTTAAGAGATTCCAGGCATTAATGTATTAAAATATATGGCTTATTTGAAATATGAAAAAACACGTGTAAATGTGCAAAATTTATCATTAATCGAATGCCAAGTTACAAACCTACCAATTAGCTACGATGGTGAAGATGGGTTGATTTCAGTTCTATATAAAAAAAAAATCTGAATTCCGCGGTCATTAACAGAATCCAGACATTAATATATTAAAATACATGGCTTAACTAGTATATATATATATATATATATATATATATATATATATATATATATATACATATATATATATATATATATATATATATATATATATATATATTTATACATACACACACATATATATATATATATATATGTATATACATAAATATATATATATATATATATATATATATATATATATATATATATATTTATACATATATATATATATGTATATACACATATACATATATATATAAATATATATATATATATATATATATATATATATACATGTATATATATATATATATATGTGTGTGTGTGTGTGTGTGTATGTGTGTGTGCGTGTGTGCGCATGTGCGTGTGTGGATGTGTGGATGTGTGGGTGTGTACAAAGAAATAATGACGTGATGGGGTCTCACTGAAGAGCCTCTTCGCTCATTGTCTAGCGATAATCATGGTTGTGGTAGTTCCTTTGGTAGAGAGTGTGGAATTTCTACCTCACTCAAGACCAATATTTTCCAGTAGTGTCCACAGTCTGGCTTTCCTTGTGAGTTATGGAAGGGTGATTTGCAGGAGCATATAAATTTATGTCTACCTGCCGAGTCATTAGCTGCCACTGTCTGGACCTCTCTAGTCCTAGTTTCGGTGAAGAAGAAACTTGGACACTTCATATGTTTGTAGATAAGACATTACCCAGTTTTTGTCTATGCAATTCATAATTAAACTTTAAAGGGTAAAAAAAAAAAAATCCTTTTGACCCATTTCAGAACTTAAAGACTTACTATAGTTAAATAAACAACAATTATATCGAAATAGCAAATAAATAAGACATTAACAATCTATACAGAGTTTATGAAGAATCCATTCATCTCAAATGTGTTTGTGACATGAACTATCACCAGTACATCTTTGTTGTAATGTTTGAAGCAAGTGGCCAAACTAAAATGATTCAGATATTATCTTCGCCTGCACTAGGAGAAAGTTTTACTTCTGTTTCTCCTGTGTAAACTTTATAAAGAGGTAGACCAAGTTACACAAGTCCTGGTAAGGGACATATATACTAATAATGACCTTAAGAGAGAAATGTAAAACCACCCAATAAGAAGCAAAGTGGTAGTTTGATTTATGATTTCAATCGGATCTGAGAGTAAGCTCACAACCCAAAATAGTTGCAAACCAAAACGATTTTTCCCGTGAAAATATAGGAAGTACATTCTTTGTATTCCACACTTCCATAAACAAATATATACAACAATTCTTAAAATCTCATAAAGCTATTCAAGGAACAATTTATAACCAGTAACATAAATAATATAAATAATAATTCACAGTATAAAATAAGAATTCCTTTCAGGAGAATTATGATTGGTGTGAGAGAAAGGGCTTGGAGGGTGTTCACCATCACCAACCGAATATATAATTTATGCTTTTTAGACACTTTGTTGTCTGTTTTTTTTTTTTAAACTCTTATGTACAACTTCCATAAAGAACCTATATATACAAAAGTTCTTTTGTCTTTATTTTTACATTTTATGGAAATATGACATTGCATTGACGGTAAACAGATTTACTGCTTGCCTTGCCAAAGCCCTATCCAGGTGATGTGTTTTTGCAAAATTTCACAGGCTTTCCAATATTCTTGTCATCCCAATTTCACTTGAAGAGAGAGTTTTGTCACTGTCTCTCCCCCTCAGATGAAATCTACTCTATAACCTCTTGTTGATACTTCTTAGACAACTCCAGCAGTTCCTAGGTCATCAGCTGTTTTCTATTCTCATCTAGAAGATCGTTGATGGCATCCTTGTCATCCTTGTCCACTGTATCCTCATTGTCTTGCAGAGTTTCATTGTAAACTGCTTCCTGGATGGATTTGAGTCTCTAGAAATTGCTGACCAAAGAGCGCAGTATTGGAGTGGTTTGGGGTAGCCGTAACGTTATTCTGATGAATTTAAACTCCTCCAATAGGTTGCCTTAAATTTCTGGAGAATAAACAGAATTGTCCATAAGCTACAAGACTTGAAGTGGGATTAGTCGGGCGTTCTTGTCCATGAGGTGCTTTTGAACCTCAAAACAAAAATCCTCATTGACCCATTCCACAAACAAAATGCTAGTCATACAAGCCTTGTTGTTTGACCTCCATATGATATTCAGTTACTTCTTCCCCCACTTGTACTTTTTAAAGACTCATGGATTCTCAATATGATACACCAGGAGACGTTTTCTTTTGCAATCCACACTCGGAATAGCTTTGAATGGCAGGGTTATAAGATCTTTTAAGGGTTTATGATAGAGAATTGCCTTTTCTTCTGCAGTAATGAAGGTCCTCCTGAGCATCCTCTTCCAGAACAGACTGGTCTCGTTACAACTGACCATTTACCGTGGAATGAAAGATTCAGAATCCTTGAACCTTTTAAACTCTACAACGGATGCTTCTCCCGCATTCACATCACATCCTTACCATGTCATATATCACTATGGATGTAAGTTCTTCTCTTGAAAATTCCAAACCAGTCATAGCTTTTTTAAAATGTTTCTTTTTCGTTGTCTGCTTTACTGCTGGCTCCTTTTTAACAAGGTCAGCATGCAATACCTTTGCTTTTTCACAAACAATGTTCTCAGTATTCATATCTCCAGGTAACTGATTCTCATTGATACAGATGAGAAAAAACTGTTTGATATTATTAAGAATATGTGACAATTTTTTCTTCAATGTCAGCAGTCCTCTCGCAACATCAATTGCATTGATTTCTCCCTTTTACCTTAGACTTGTAGAAATCAGAGATGCTGTACGATTGTGCATTATGGCAGCTCTTCTACACACATCTTGTTAATGATTCTTGATAAGTTTGTTTTCACATCTAACTTGATCATCTTCTTGCCATCTTTCTTAACCGTCTTAGGATCTATTTTATTATTGTTACTGTTAACTTAACGTGAATAGTAGTCATCACAATTCGACAAAGAACACGTGGTCTCAACTTATTAGTAATTTTCCATAAAAATGCAGAGGGAAATTTTTACTCAGACTAATTTGTGTATTCAAGTTCGTATGCCGATTTGCTCGTATTGTGAGTCGCTAGTAACCAAGGTACTACTTGTGAGGAGACACAGATATAGGGCCCTATATAGATATAGGGCTCATAAGCCCTAAATATCAGGACAATTAGCCTATCCAGAGGATAAAATAAAATCGATCAAACCATCACTCTTTTGTATTACAATGGTGAAAAAAAATCGACACTCATAATGAACCTCCACCCCATCTGTGGAAGATCCCCCGAGAAAATACAAGAGATGTATACCAATTTTCATATATGAAAATGCGTATAGAAATGACAAGAAGTAAAAATAAACTTCTTGTGGCTACATGGATGAATGAGCCGAACCTTGCCGGGTGAAAAGAAAAATATGCTTAAGGAATACCATCAACGTCGATGCACGAAACCAGCTTTATGTCTTCCTGCAAAATATGCTACCATTTCCAGAGAAAATATTTTCCCCGTTCGCCAGTAGTATCCAAGTTCTTTTTAAAATACTGGAAAGAAGTCAAGTTCTCTGAGAGAGAGAGAGAGAGAGAGAGAGAGAGAGAGAGAGAGAGAGAGAGAGAGAGAGAGAGAGAGAGAGAGAGAGAGAGCATGGTGAGGAAACACACCTCCTATGTTTTAAGGATGTGGCATAAAGTAGTGTGGTATTCATGAGATAAGAGACTACAATTGCCTGCAGAATGACAATATCAGAAATGTACGAGTGCAGTACTAATATCGGATGTTGATTCTACTTGATAATCCTCAAAACCAACCAAACCTCCTTCTCTCTATCCCTCAGAATATGCAGCCCAAGTTAATCTTGAGCTAGCACCTTACACACACACACACACACACACACACGCATATATATATATATATATATATATATATATATATATATATATATATATAAAGGTAATCCACTGTAGGGAAAAGGACTCAGACATATCCTTCAGCTCCCATCTGTTTATGGTCGTTGTTTGCCAGTCTATAAATGAAAATATTCTTAGCTCGTCAATCTTCCTTACCCTGCTTTATTTACAATCTCTAATGACCCATTCTTTTATTCTTAATGTCCATCTTTTGTCTGTCATTCTTAGTATATATATCCTGCCCATGTCCATTTCATTTTCTTATAATTTAGAATATCAACTACTTTATGTTGCTCAATTTTTTTTTTCTTGTCTCTGTGTTACTCCCATCATTATTAACCATTGCTGTTTCAGATGTAATTACCTTATGATTTAAGGATTTAGTAAACCTTCAAGTTTTTCATGCACTCTCAGATTAAGTA
>NC_090725.1:190584862-190624862 GCF_036898095.1 Palaemon carinicauda
TTATTATTATTACTAGCTAAGCTACAACCCTAGTTGGAAAAGCAAGATGCTATAAGCCCAAGGGCTTCAACAGGGAAAAATAGCCCAGTGAGGAAAGGAAATAAGGAAATAAATAAACAATATAAGAAGTAATGAATAATTAGAATAAAATATTCTAAAAACATTAACATTAAAATGGATATTTGATATATGAACTATAAAAGGACTTATGTAACCCTGTTCAACGTAAAAACATTTGCTGCAACTTTGAACTTTTAAAGTTCTACTGATTCAACTTTCTAATCAGGAAGATCCTTCCACAACTTGGTCACAGTTGGAATAAAACTTCTTGAGTTCTGTGACAGAGAAGGCCTGACTATTAGAATTAACAACATACCTAGTATTACGAACAGGATGGAAGTGTCCAGGAATATCCGAATGTAATGGATGGTCAGAATTATAAAAAGTCGTATGCAACATGCATAATGAACTAAATTGAACGACGGTGCCAGAGATTAATATCTTGATCAGGAATAAGAAATTTAAAAGACCGTAAGTCCCTGTCCAACATATTAAGATGAGAATCAGCAGCTGAAGACCAGACAGGAGAACAATACTCGAAACAAGGTAAAATGACAAAATTAAAACATTTCTTCAGAATACACTGATCTCCAAAAATCTAGCATGACTTTCTTAATAAGCCAGTTTTTTTTTTTGTTCAATTGAAGAAGACACAGACCTCTTTTGTTTCTCAAAAGTAAATTTGCTGTCGAGAATCATACCTTAAATTCTAAAAGGTCGTACAAAGTTGAAGAAACATTGTCAAAGCTGATATCTGGATGTTGAGGAGCCACGGTCCTTGACCTACTTACAATCATAATTTGAGTTTTGTTAGAATTCAACTTTATTCCCCATAATTAGCACCATGAACTAATTTTAGCTATATTTCTGTTAAAGGATTCAGCAACCCCAGATCTACATTCAAGATATGGAATTGATGCAGAGAGAGTAGCATCATCTGCATATGAAACAAGCATGTTTTCTAGACCAAACCACATGTCATGTGTATAAAGTATGAAAAGTAATGGACCAAGGACACTACTCTGGGGAACACCAAATAATACATTCCTTTACTCAATATGGTGCCAATCAACAACAACTCTTTGCAATCTATTACTTAAAAATTCAATAATGATGCTAAGAGCCAACCTGCCCACTCCCAACTGTTTGAATTTGAAAACAAGGGCTTCATGATTAATACTGTCAAAGGCAACACTAAAATCAAGGCCAATAATGCGAGCTTCCTGACCACAATTAAGGGATTTCTGTACGGTATTGGAGATTGTAAGAAGGGTATCACATGCTCCAAGGCCTTTACGAAAACCCAATTGCAAACTAGGGAACAGATGATCAACTTCAGGAAACCAATTAAGACGTTTTGCCAAAAGACGTTCAAAAACTTCAGATAATATGAGAGTTTTGGAAGTTTGGCGGTAATCAGTTGGACTTTAGGTACCACAAACACATTTACATAGTGGAGCAACATTACCAATTCTCCAACAAGTGCTAAAAGCCCTTCTTCTTGCTAACTTACGCAAAATAACAGATAACTTTGAAGCTAGGAAATCTACAGTCTTTATAAAAACCAAAGGAAAAATACCATTTGGATGTACACCCTCATAAGCATCCAGGTCTATCAGGAGAGCTTTAATTTCACGTGATCGAAAAGCTAAACTAGTTAGTTTAGCCTCAGGAAAACAGGAATGAGAAAGTTCGAGTTTCTCATTACTCTGCTTGCTGTCGAACACATCTGCCAAAAGGGTTGCCTTTTCCCTTACACAGTGAGTGACTGAGTCATCTGATTTGATTAAAGGAGGATGTGTTGCATCTACACCAAAGAATGCAGATTTAAGGGTAGTCCACCACTTATGCTCCTGGGCTGTACCAGAAAGGGTTTCTTATATGGTTAAATTGTATGCTTTTTCAGTTGAAGCATAAAGTCTCTGAGCAAAAGCTCTAAGCTGAGTATAGGTATTCCAGGTCAAATCTGATCTGTTACCCTTCCAAAGATAAGAGGCCTCCTGCTTCTCCAAATAAGCATGTCTAAAATCATCATTGAACCATGGTTTGTCCTTCACTCGGTACCTTAGTACATGAGAAGGGATACACCTATCAATTATGTTGACTGGATTCTCATTCAAAGAGACTACAGGATCAATACTACTATACAATTGTGACCAACTCAAACCTTAAAGATCATGCAAAATCCTATTCAAGTCTGATTGAGATTTCATGTAAATCTTACATGAGTAAGATGCATCAGGGATAGGCTGCTCAGTCTTCACTACTAATGAAATCAAGATATGATCAGGTGTCCCAACTGGAGAACCAACATTACTAGTTATAACGCCTGGGGAGTCGTTGTATAAAAGGTCCAAGCAGTTACCAGACCTGTGAGTAGCTTCTCTTATGATTTGTTCGCAGCCTGATTCAGAGGCAAAATCTAAAGCTCTTAAGCAAGGGCAATCGGTAGGAGAAAAAGAATTTAACCACTCCCTCTATTGAGCATTGAAATCAACAACAAAGACAAAAGAGGCCTTTCTATCGTCTTCTTGTATCTTAGCCATAATAGTAAGAAGACAATCGAAGATAGAATCATCCATGTCAGGATTCCGGTATAATATTGTGGCAATATGTTTCTTTGCAGGGCATTGGCAATGGGTTTCATTTTCCCAAGCGTTGGACTGTTGAGTGAAAGCTTGCACTAGAGGCATGTGGTCTGTCTGAATGATGAAGGGCATACCTTCCAAGAAGTGGGGTAAGTGACGGACTGCTAAGTGTAACGCCAGTAATTTGCGGTCAAAGGTAAAGTAGCCTGATTTCACCTGAGACAGTTTTCTACTGAAGAAGGCCAATGGGTGGGGTGAGTCGTTGAACACCTGCTTGAGGGCTGCCCCAATAGTGACGTTGCTGGCATTGGTGGAGAGAAGGAGAGGTGAATGTGGCATAGGAAAAGGGGGAGTAGCAGTGGTTGATAGGGCATTCTTTGCGTTCCAGACAGCTGGTTCTTGAAGAGGACCCCATTTCAGGTCTTTTAGCTTGCCCTAGAGGGAGGCATAGAGGGGGGCAAGAGTTGCAGCGATGGGTGGCAGGAAAGGGTGATAATAGCTGATCATGCCATAAAATCCTTGCAATGCTTTGACAGTTGAGGTTTTTGGGAAGTTCTGAACAGCTCTCTCCTCCTTAGGGAGGGGGCGACACCTTCAGGAGTGATGCAGTGCCCTAAGAACGATACTTCTATGGTGCCAAAGGTACACCACTAGTCGTGCCAGACTACAAGGCCGTTCTGTCGTAGGTGGTCGACAACGATGCATAAATGATGGAGATATTACTCTTTGCAGGTGGAGAACACAAGTATGTTGTCCACATAAGATACACAGAAAGTTAAGTCCCATAAGATGCCGTCCATGGGATGTGGAAAAGTAGGCCCAGCACTATGAAGGCCAAAACAAGAGTAATCAAAGGTGTATGTACCTAAGCAGGTCGTGATGGTGGTCTTTGGGATGTCTTTTGGGATCATAGGCACCTGATAATACCCCTTAAGGAGGTTGAGAGTGGAGAAAACCCTCGCTTTATGCAAGTAGGAAGTCACACCCGAGATGTTTGGGAAAGGGGTAGTGATTCAGTTCTGTCTGCATGTTCAGATGCCTGTAATCCCAATACAGACGCAGAGCGCCATCTTTCTTCAGGACAATGTTTAGGGGTGATGAGCATGGGCTTGAGACCTTTTGGCAAAGGCTTCCTTTTTTCCATTTCAGAAAATGTTTGTTTAGCGGCTGCTAAATGATCAGGTACCAGACCTCTGAAGCTAGCCAACCCTAGTGCCCCCACCGTCTTGATATGATTATAAATATCATGTTTCAGGAGAACCAATGGCCTTTGACGAAGGTTAGGACAAAAAATTTCTGGATACGTTGTGAGGAGGCAGGCGTAGGCATCTGTGGGTGCGCTGATATGGGTGGTGGGAAGCTTTGTTGCCCTTCTGGCACGTCTCGGGGTGGCATCTGTGTCCTATTGCATGCACATCGGCTTGGGTCGACGTTGACTAGTTGTCCACTTCATCAGGAGTGCAGGTTTTGATGGAAGTCTGGAAGGTGGTAAAGTGGCTGTCCATAAGGGCATTGACTTTGTTCATCAGGTCCTTCATGGGCAAAATATCGACGTCGGGGATGGTAGCAGGTACAAGTTCAGGTAGACGCTGAACTTAAAGGGCACAAAGGAGATTCACTTCACGAGGAGAGCCTTATATGTTAAGTTGTACGCGAGTGATGATTGTCATTTCCTTTAGGGTGAGCAAAACTTTTTGGTCGTCCAACGGTTGTTGAGAGAGCTGAAAAAGTTTCGTTATCTAGGCGGCTGGCGATGTCAAGTACTGCTCCAGGAGGTATGATTTGAGGACGTTGTACGTTATTGGCATGTTACCTTGGACGCACCGATAATTGAAAAATTCCTGGGAAAGTGTCCTCAGGGATTGTTGCAAGAACGTAATCTGATTTGGTACTTGACTGAATTTTGTGTGCTGGAATAAAGCAAACGCTTCTCCTCTGGTGAAGGACGGTAGTTTCAGGGGCATCGTATTGATAGAAGAGTCAGTGCCTGAGGGCGGCATCATCAAACAATAAGACACAACAATGCAGGGAAAAGCAGGAGGGAGCTGGAAACTCCGGTGGTCACTTAGGTCCAGGCGATCATTTATGTTATAACTGAGACACTTGAATGCAACTGACTTTATTTTGACAGACAGCACGCTTTTATAACAACTGTCAACATTTTCAATAAAAGGAGGTCACAAAAATTCAAACAGATCAATACAAGTAAATACAAGAATAAACTCGTTATCAGTGCGAGGGGAGAGCGATAATGACAATACACACACAAATAAAGAAAACCGTTATGGTGTACGATCGTGTGTGATACACATGCATTAAACTATATATATATATATATATATATATATATATATATATATATATATATATATATATATATATATATATATATATATATATATATGTGTGTGTGTATGTGTGTGTGTGTGTGTGTGTGTGTTAGAAACAGAGGCTTCATCATTTACTCTTACGTTATATTGTATCATATCCATAACAGATTTACTGACTATTGTATCTTGTACTATTTTGGCTCCAAGGTTTGAATATACATTTTGTTCGTTTCATGTGGCCGTTACTGCTTCTGTTGCATACATGTCCCCTACCATGAAATATACAAATTTATTCACCATTTGTATAACATTAAACGTATAAACTTAATCAACAGGTATAAATCTGTGGTGCAAATATACAGTATGGGAGTACATTTATTGCAACAATATACCGCTTACAAAATCAATCAACAACCGAAGATTATAAAAAATATCAGATAAATGATAAATACCTTGAAGGTTATCTTTAAAAGTCATTTTTAGAAATTTCTGATAGAGGAGTAATGAATCATGTTCTAAACGGAACTAATGTGTTGGTTGATAATAGATTGGTACAAAATCGGGTAGGCCTGTAAGAAGAACTCACGAGTATGAATGTATGAAACAAGTTACAAAGTTTAGATCCCTATATGATTTAATGGAACGAAAATAACTAACAAGGATACTGCTTGGTGTTTCTAACACTGCTGGTCTCAATACAAAAGTAATTTGATTTTCTATGAGTCGAGACTGAAGAAATTTTACAGTTAGATGGGATTTTATAAAAAGTAAGACAGTGAAGAATGCCATTTGAAAATTGAAGCTAAAGGAATGCAGTTAGGAATCTTTCCTACTGTCATATTTAATGACACGACCGCTTTGTAAACGGTTTTGCTGGAAAATTTTTCAAATTAGATTACTTTTGCTGCGTGGGTGGATTTCAGGATGTGAAACCTATGATAGATAACCCCTGTATATATTCTATTTAAAGACCCAACTAGGTAGAGGTAGTTGTCAGTAAAAGTGCTATCAACGTTTCAGCTGGTGTAACTTCTGGCGAAAGGCGAAAAAAGGCAGACAAGAGCAATTTTGAATTTTAATGATTATCTATTCGAAAAGAAAATATATAATTACTCTGGAATTCTGCCAATAGTTTTTATTATGCTAGGTAAAGAGTCAATAGGCACGATTCTTATCAAAGCTGCAAATTTTTATTTTTATTTGAAAAAACAAAGAAAAAATAGTTTTATGCTACTTTCTAGTCCAAGAGTTGGACCCCAATAACGAGTAGCAGAAAAAAGAAATGAAAGGAACATAAATAAAAGCGTTGTATTGTTTATGGCATTTTATTTGTTTATGGCATTAGGGTGAATAGGACGCCGGCAGCGCTTTTATTCTAGCCTTACCAGCAAGAGTTCTGTCTGGGGTCGTCTCCAAATACTGTCACTACATTTCTATTTCTGACAACATTTTATACATCAATAGATTTTCAAAAAATTTAGCAATATTTCATATTCCTGATTCATACTGATAAAAGTGTTAATCTACATCATGGATTATATATGCAAATACAGTATATGATTATAAATATATATATATATATATATATATATATATATATATATATATATATATATATATATATATATATATATATATATATATATATATATATACACACACACACACACACACACACACACACACATATATATATATATATATATATATATATATATATATATATATGTGTGTGTGTGTGTGTGTGTGTGTGTGCTGTCTGATTGTATGTTTCCCTGTATAGTCTATCATGTATATATGTACCTGTATACATTTATGCACTATTATAATTTGTTAATAAGGGTTGAGCTACGGGCGATCTACAGGACGGAAGATATAATTCAGCTCAGACGCCAGTGTTTCTTGTACAGTAGAGTCTGCAAACTCACCATCCTTGTGAGCTAAGGATAAAGGGTTTGAGGGAGCCTGAAGGTCATCTGCTGAGTCATCATTATCCATTTCTTGGTCCTCCCTGATCCTAACTTGGGGAGAGAGGGATCTTGGGCGCTGACCATATTGATATATTGTCAGTCATTAGGGCACTGTCCTGTCTCTGAGGCATTACCACTGTTCCTTTCCTCTCACATTTATGATTGACCTTTAAACATTTAAACCTTTCCCGTGAATGTTCTCTCTCTCTCTCTCTCTCTCTCTCTCTCTCTCTCTCTCTCTCTCTCTCTCTCTCATTTTGGGCGCTATGGCTGGATTGTCAAAGAGCCCACGTCCGGAGATAAGGTCGAGACAATCTATGTGGGTGTCTCTCTCTCATTCGGCCAGAAGTGTTATAATCACTACAACTAAGTAAGCTTTCGCTTGTGCATATTTCCATCTTGGTCGGTATTCTCTCTCCCCTCTGTAAGAAAGGGAAGACGAGGAAAAAAAAAAAACATATGTAACTCCATTGTCAATAGGTGGGTCCGTGGGAGACAGGGTTTGGCAAGGCAAGAAAAAACTCTTTTAGAGCATGGGGAAGTTGTCCCCCAACACCCGGGGATCGGGGATGTCTTTACTGGAGGAAAAAAAAAAAAAAAAGAAAAGAAAAGAGAAAAAAGAAGAAAAAAAAAAAACGTCCACCCACGCTAACAGCATTCGTTCTTCCCAAAACCGAAAGAGAGTTCGGCATTGATATGCCTAGGTTGTGTCTGCCTTTCAAGTTACTTGGTCGACACCGCAGTGGGCGCCAAAGGGAGGGAGGGGGTGAGTGATCCCAGTGAGACAACAGCGATTTTAGGCTAAAAAGACAGGGTGTTGGTGGAGGCTGAGGGCGATTACAAAGACCAAACGCCACGGCCACGCCTACGCAAACATCCACATTATGACATGCGCAGAAACACATCAACCCACACGTAACATTACAGAGGATCCCCTGTACGAAAAATTATATCAGCAAAAGAATTTGGTTGGCTGTCTTTCTTCTCTTAAATTTCCTCATCCGTTAGAAAAACAAATGGATGATGAAAGAGGCATTCTTCACAATGAGTTACTAGCATAAATTTCTCCTTTGTTGTATCCACTCTTCTGTAGTAATTAACTCCCCCGCACCCACCCACCCACCCAGCCAACCCCTTCTCCCTCCCGTAACGCAGGACAGGCTATAATAGGTTTGTGGTCTAAGACCATACAACCACGACTATGATGCAGCTGAGTAAAAGTGTATAATAGCGTTATATAAGGTCAGGTAAAAGGACACGGAATAGGGAGCTTCATCCGTAGAAATTCTCCGGTCAAGCCTGGATGGGTCTAGCCTACTTGAACTATGGAGTTCGATAATTAGAATGCATAAATGGATACTTTCACAATGCATGGAAAGGAATTTTTCACCTGAAGATTAAGTGCTCGTGTTTGCGATTGTAGTGAAGATAGGTCACAGAAATGTAATATTGTAAACAAAATAAGAGGAATATTTTAGAATTTGAGAGGCGTCACCATATGAAACATACTCAGTTGTGTGCGGTACACACAGTTTGAGATATCTTTCATATTGGTAAAAAAACAATCATGAAGAATGAAACTGTTCAAGGCTCCGGAAGATTAATTTCTCATAGGGAAATGTATTGCAAAAACTTCAGTTTCTTCAACACTTTCCTGTTAGATTTTCTCGTTTTTCCGCGTCTGGCTTTTACAGTATACGGGAAATCAGAAATATATTAATTAAATTTACTACCAGTGAGGAATTATCATATCATTAACAAAGGCTTTCTCGATAAACAGAGAAAATTGTTAAGATTATAAAACCTGATAAAACCCATGGGTAGATAACTTTTGGATGATAAATCATTAAGGAAATCCCATTTGAGATAAAAAAAAATATCAAGAAATTGTATTGTCTTTCAAAATTTCAGATCCCACAATAAATTAGGCATATGTGTAAAACACAATCTCCTATTGCAGGAAGCAATAATATAAACCATAAATAAAAAGACAGGGAATAAAACTTCCAATACCTCAAAGTATTCTTAGTTTTGTACATAAACAAACAAGTACTTCACTAGTCACTGGACTAACATTAATGAGGCTGTTTCTTCATAACCCCATCAAAGGATGTACGCAATGCGTCCAAAAGCCGCAACAAACACATTAAATTATAAATTATACAATTATATGTAAACTAATATTTCTTTGTTTGAAGAATAACACTGTATTGAGTAACATCTCAATTGTTTTTTCCTTCAAATTTCTTATAAATACAGAAACACACACACACCCACACACACACACACATATATATATATATATATATATATATATATATATATATATATATATATATATATATATATATATATATATATATATATATATATATATATATATATATATATATATATATATATATATATATATATATATATATATATATATATATATGGGTAAGTCTGGGCACACCTATTTGTTTTTACATAAACCTTTTACACTTGAAAAAACTAATGCCTGAGCTCTGAGGAAATTATTTAACTACCAGACGGCAATATATAAAAACAATGAATATCCAAAGGTCTGTTACGTACACTCCAAACAAAAGGGGTAATTAATATTAAGAACTATTCAAAACTACCTCTAATTCGAATCTTAAACAGGGATATGAAAGAATTCTGTTAAAAAAAGAAAAAGAAAAAAAAACTGCCAATTGGAATAATACACTCTTTACAACAATAAATATATTCTATAAAAATGACGACACTTTGAAAGAATTTACATTAGGAATAAACCACTCGAAATATTAAATCTGAAGAAAATCTTAGACTAAGGCAAGAAAATATTACACTTTGAAAGTTATATAAGCACTTGTTTCACAGGAAAATGAATTTTTAAATTTAAAATTAATTTTCGAACACTTACCTGTATAACTTAATTCAGCCGATCACATCTGTGTTGGCTCCAAACAGATATAACTAATTAGGTGACTAATTATCTTACCCTCATTGATTGTGACCAACCGACAATTGGACCAAAAAGTCTCATTAAGATTGAGTTAATAAAATTAAGGAAATCTCGATAAAGAATGAAACTAAAGCACAATACCTGCAGACTTTTTGGAACGAACGGTCGTCAAAATCTTTAGCCCTGACGGCTTTAACTGTTTAACAGGTAACTGCTTGTCAATTAGAAAATTGACAGTTGGTCACGTGGTCCTCTATCCCTCCCCCACCAATGGTGGGGGGGCATCCCTCCACCAACCGGTGATTGAGCCATTCTTTAAGAATATGTTGTCGTAAAGCTGCTTATGATAATGTGGGGAGGTGGGAAGGGTCTTCCATTAAGTTATACAGGTAAGTGTTCGAAAATTAATTTTAAATTTAAAAATTCATTTGTCTCACACTTAACCTGTATAACTTAATTCAGCCGATTACCAGCATTTATCCTGGATGGAGGGCTTAAGTAGAAATATAAACATCTGATATAATTAAGTAATCTTTAAAGAATACAAACAGACCTGAGAGGACCTCAGAGTAGTTACCTTGACTGATATAGGACATCTCCATGTGTTGCAGTGAACTGGATCCCCAACAGTCAAGTTTAGTCATGGCTGGGTCAGTCTTAACGCCTAGTCGACTAACTACCCTATTCTAAACTAAGTTCCTAACCTTGTATCAACAACTTGCATACATCGGTTAAGTCCGTTAGTTTAGTCATATGTCTCTGAAGTAAGGTAGGTGTAGGCCCCCGATGGGCCGTCACTACCTTACTTCCTCTCATGCATTTATACAACCTGCCTACGCGAGGTTTTCATTCGCACGGAGTGAGCCCTTATTCATATCCCATCTCATTCATGACTTACATTCTTCCTTACATACACTAAGTATTTAGGGTAGAAGGCCATGTAGATGTTAACCAACAATTTCTCCAGCTGCGACAATTGGACCGAGAGATCGTATGTTGTCATACACCAACTCCACGTTCTTAAGGTAGTGGGAAGCAAAAACTGTATTCCCTTTCCATAGAGCAGCATTCAGGACGGACTTCAATGAAGCGTCTTCCAAAAAGAAAGAGACGTGGAATAACCCCTCAGACTGTGGGTACCTCTTCCCTTCTTGGACGCACAGCCTGATAAAGATTGGGGAGAAGCCTTTGCTATGAGTCTCCTGATAAAGAAAGAAACAGCATTTTTCGTCATGGCCTTCGACTGTAGTTTAGGGGAGACGAAGAGAGCCCGGGGTCTGCGAGGGATAGCCTTGGTTCTGGCTAGATAATAGCGTAAGGTTCTCACTGGGCAGTACAGTCTCTCCTCTTCCAGATGCCCAACAGTTTCACTTAAAGAGGAAAGAAGAAACTCTCTGGGAAGAGGGTTGGACTCTGATTCCGTCTCGGCTCTGAATTCTGGAAGGTACGTAAGGACCATGTCCTTTCCTCTTGTTCCTACAGAAGCAGAGATGGCTTGTATCTCTCCCAGTCTCTTGGCTGTAGCTAAAGTAACCAAGAAAAGAGTCTTGGTAGTCAAGTCTTGTAGAGAAGCTAACCTGAGAGGTTCAAAGGGAGCCCCAGCTAGAAGCTTGAGAACCACATTCAAGTCCCACATGGGAGGACTAATGGAAATCTTGGGAACCTCAATCTCAAAAGATCTGATCAGGTCAGAGAGAATAGGGTCCTCAAAAACCTCACCAAAAGACAGCCTAAACACAGAGGCTAGTGCCGACTTATAAGCTTTAACGGCCGACACTGAAAGCTTTCTCTCCTTCCGTAGATAAAGAAGGAAATCCGCAATCTTTGGAACTGTAGGTCTAGAAGAGGTGTGGCGGTTCCTCTTACACCAACCTCTATAAACTACCCACTTACGCTGGTAGTTCAAATTGGTAGAGTGTCTTCGTGCCTTGGTGAGCTGTTCAGCCACTGCTGAAGATACTCCCCTCGCTCTAACGATACGCTTTACAGTCTCCAGGCGGTTAGAAGTAACGAGGACGGACGAAGGTGGAACCTGTGGAAGTGAGGTTGGCGTAAGAGGTCGTACCTGACAGGCAACCTCCTTGGAATGTCTATGGAAAGTTCTAGGAGTCTTGCAAACCATTCTTTCTGAGGCCAGAACGGGGCTACCAGGGTCATTGTGCACCTCTGCGATGACTGAAATTTGTGTAAGACCTGGTCTATCATCCCTAATGGTGGAAAGGCGTAAGTCTGAAGGTCCCTCCAGTCTTGAAGCATAGCGTCGACCCCTGCAGATTGAGGATCTGTCTGAGGGCTGAAATATGCTGGAAGACGGAAATTTAAAGCAGTTGCAAACAGGTCTATGTTTGCTGGTCAAAGGGGAACAAGGCGATCTACTACCTCCTGACAAAGAGTCCATTCGGAACCTAGCACCTGGTCCCCCCTGCTCAGAGCATCCGCAATGACATTCTTCTTTCCCGGAATGAATTGAGGTCGGAGAATAACGTTGTGATCCTCTGCCCACTGGAGGATCTCCTGAGCGAGAAGGTTGAGAGGTTGGGACTTTGTTCCTCCTTCCTTCTTCAAATAGGAGATCGCGGTGGAGTTGTCTGCATACACTGCGACTACTTCGGATGTACACAGAGGAGTGAAATGGAGAAGAGCCTCCCTGATTGCCTTGAGTTCTCTCCAGTTTATGGACCTGGAGATCTGGGAAGGAGTCCATAAACGAGCAATGCTCTCCTGCTCTAGAGAAGCTCCCCATCCTATGTCTGAAGCATCTGTATGCAGAACAAGCGTAGGTTCGAGGACTTTGAGAGACAGTCCTGCATTCAAGTGTATCTCCTGGGACCACCAAAGAAGATCCTCCTGACTGCGTTCTGTCCACTGAATTTGTTTGGTGTTGTCCTGCCAGTCCCAATGTTGTCTCAATGTGAATTGAAGATCCCTCATACGGCGTCTTCCGTTGGGAACTAGTAACGTGGGAGAAGCAAGGTGGCCTAGAAGGCTCATCCATAGAGAAACTCTTGGGGTCGGAAGTAACAAGAACTCCTCTATAATTCTCCTGAGGTTGTCTTTCCTCTCTTGAGACGGGAAGACCCTTAAGAGAGGAGATACAATCTTCATTCCCAAATAAGTCGTCTGTTGAGATGGTGTGAGAGCAGACTTCTTGTAGTTTATCTTTATTCCAAGAGTCCTGCAAAGATCCAGGACCAATTCCTTCACACGAAGAGCTTCCTGAAGGGAAGGAGATAGGAAGAGCCAGTCGTCCAGATAGCGGCACATCCGAATACCCATCCGGTGGAATTTGGCTGCAACTGGGGCCATGATCCTGGTGAAGACCTGAGGAGCCGTTGCCAGTCCGAAGCAGAGACACTTGAACTGCCAAGTCTCCTCTCCCCAGCGGAAGCGCAGAAGATGGCGAGAGTCCTGATGAATTGGGACTTGGAGATAAGCATCCTGGAGGTCGATGGTAAAGAACCAGTCCTCTTCCCCTATAGCTAGAAGAACCGTCTTCGGAGTCTCCATCTTGAACTTCGTAATCTCTACGAAGGAGTTGAGGATAGAGAGATCGATGATGGGTCTCCACCCTCCTGAAGCTTTCGTCACCACAAACATGTGGCTGTGAAAACTCCAGGAGTTGGGCGGGGCTAGCTCTATGGCCCCTTTGTACTTCAGCTGAAGCATCTCCTCCCTGAGCGCTTGTTGCTTTACGGACCTGCCGGAGTAACTGATGGATGGTGGCGAATGACTGGTCAAGGGTGGCTGAGACTTGAGAGGTATCCTGTACCCCTCCCTTAGTACGATGGTCACCCAAGGGTCCGAATTCAGGGCCTCCCAAGCCTGCCAATGATGTTGTAAGCAGCAACCCACTTGTACGTGTTCGTGTGAAGGAACTGGCCCCTATTTCTGAAAACCCTTTGGGACAGGGTTCTGTGAGGACCTAAAGTCCTTCTTCTTGTCCTGTTTCCTGGCTTGGAAGTTTGATGAAGCAGCAACAGTGGACTTCTGCTTCTTCCCATATCTATTATCATTTCCTCGACCTCCTTGCTGAGGAATAGGGCGTTTGCCCGAATCCCTCTGAGGGTAGGGCTGTTTCTGTTGCGGCTTAAATGAAAGTGATTTCTTTAACAAGTCATTTAACATATCTTCCTTCCGCATCTTGGAAGACAGTTGGGCCCGAGAGAGAACATCCTCCAGAATAGCAGGTTCAAAAAGGTGATGTCCAAACATCTGGGATTCCCTTATTAGATCTTTATGACGTATGGAGAGAGAAGCAGGGGCCCTGCTGAGATAATGGTCCCTTCTTTTACCAGTCAGGTAAGCCTCGTGGAAAGTAGTCTCTTTCATCTGGTCCTCAAGGCCGCGCCCAATAGACCTGGCTATCTGGAGGTAGAGAGGTGGATGCGTAGTGAGGAAAGAAGGTTCCTTCAGAAAAGCTGTCAAAACATACCACAGCCAGGCCAGCATGTTCCCAATCTCCTGTATTCTTCTAGTGGAGGCTTCCAGTCTCTTGCACTCTTCTACGGAGATACCAACCAAGGCACGTTCACCCTTCACTCGTGAGGGTAATACGTCCTCAAAGGAGGGGTTGAGAGGGGTGGGAGCTGGACCGTAAGACTCTTCTTCCAGCTGCAGGTATCTCTTGGTCTTGCCTAGAGCAATGGTGGGGTATGGAATGCGTCCGGCCTGACATCTTTCCTTTGCTCGTTTCCTGACTCCCTGGTGAGCTAATTCTAAGGGTTCTGATGGGGTCCATTTGGATAATCTGTCAAACTTCTGCTTCTCCAGACCCTGAACAAAACGATTCAGGGGGGGGGGGGGGCTTAGAGGAAGCAGGAACCTCCTTCACTTGACGAACACTCTCTGGGAAGGCATTCTCGGAAAGACTCATCAATTCCCTGAAGGAATTAGGGATCAAAGTTTCAAGAGCTGTGTCATCCATCTCGTCATCCTGAAGAATTCTAAATTGCTCCGCTGCTGCCCAAAGTCTCCTGGAGAATTCAGCATCTCCATCATTGGGTGAGGAACCTGTAGAAGGAGACCTGTGATCATGCCGGGTCCTTGGCTGAGAACGTTGCGAAGATCTGGGGCTTCTGGTAGACGAAAGATGTCTACTCCTGGAAGGGGAATGGTTTGGGGAGAGACGTCTCCCAGTACTACTGGATAAGGACCAACGAGAATGTTTGGAAGGAGATCTATGGTGGGATCTAACAGATGAACGGCTAGGTCTCTGGTCCTTCCAATGAGACCTGGAATAAGGAGAAAGGTGGTCTGGGGAATGATGGGACCAACTCCAGTTGCTTCTCCTTGAAGACTGGCTTCTGGACCTTCGGTCAGAGTAAACACTGGAGTCCCTCAGGGACCTGAGGGATGAAAGTCCGGGAGTGCGGCTTGAAGAGTGACGAGATAGGTCTCTAAGATAGGGTCTCGATGTGGATTTACCCTCAGGAGACATGCTTGAGTTGGACTGATGAGAGGTATGCCTCCTACTGCGAGACGAGCTTCTAGGAGAATATTTCCTGCGACTGGAACGCGGAGAAGACTTCACTGGGTCTGAAGGTTCATGGTCCTGCGAAGGCGCAGGGGAGCTCCCTCGTCGACAATTAGGAGAACGAAATCTTGACCTCCCTGGGTCTGAAGATAAAGGAGCTTGCGACGGTGTCGGGGTGCTCCCTCGCTGACGATGGGGAGAACGAAGTAGCGATGGGGTTTCTTCGTCCAAGTTGCTCATACACCCATCAGGGGTGATGGCGAACTGGACCTGCGACCTGCCCTGCTTTGGGGAGGGGATCACCTCACGGTGTCCGCTCGCCTCAGCGACTGGCGTACCAAGGGCAGGTGCAGAGCTGGAAGGCAATACAGGAACATTTAAAGCATTAAAGCAATTCACTAAAGAGGAAATGTCCTCACTCACCTTTGAGAACTTAGCCTCCCAAATAGCTTGCACTTTCTCAAGACAACTTATAAAAGCATTAGAACACTCGGCGGTAACCGTTGTAGCAGGAGAAACGGACCGGGCAACATCTACCGAGGAGCTAAAACTACTAACCCCTCCTACAGGGACATTGTCCTCCGGAGGATCTACCCCCTCCCCTAAGGCTGAACTAATCTCCTGGGAAGGAGAAGACCTAATCTCGTCCTCCGGTAGGCTACTCTTCGTGGTCTTACTCGACTTATAACTACTACGTTTCTTGGCTAAAGAATCCATATGCTTAACATATAACTTAAGGTCTTCTTTAGACCAACTCTTACACTCGTTATAAGTAACATTAATGTCACACTTAATACCCCTACATGACTGACAAAGAGAATGAGTATCAAAGGCAAACTTTCTACTTATCCTAGTCGAACAATTAGTGCAGGAGCGTCGAGTCTCAGAGTCAGATGGCATATTCATAAATCACTAACACCATCAAAGGATCCAAAATCACTTAAAGACGACAAATCCAAGGTGTAGTCGTTAACAAAACCAAAAAGAATTCAATTATATCAGAGTGTTGGAGCGAAAGCACAAACGTGCTTCTGTGACAACAGATGAATAAAGAATGGCTCAATCACCGGTTGGTGGAGGGATGCCCCCCCACCATTGGTGGGGGAGGGATAGAGGACCACGTGACCAACTGTCAATTTTTTAATTGACAAGCAGTTACCTGTTAAACAGTTAAAGCCATCAGGGCTAAAGATTTTGACGACCGTTCGTTCCAAAAAGTCTGCAGGTATTGTGCTTTAGTTTCATTCTTTATCGAGATTTCCTTAATTTTATTAACTCAATCTTAATGAGACTTTTTGGTCCAATTGTCGGTTGGTCACAATCAATGAGGGTAAGATAATTAGTCACCTAATTAGTTATATCTGTTTGGAGCCGACACAGATGTGATCGGCTGAATTAAGTTATACAGGTTAAGTGTGAGACAATTTAATTTTACACATATTTTTTCTCAATGATTAATGAAAATAGTTAACATTTAACACTCTAATGAATAAATTCTTATAGAAATTACATAAACTAACTGATAAACATACAAGATTTTAGCTAATCCGAAGTTTTAACCAGATAGCAATACAAGTATACTCCACGTTTTCACATATGTATCATAGTGCCACTTACAAAATTTACACTATACCAGCACTCACCATAACACAATAAATTTAAAATCACTTTCAAAGTTGAGGTAACGTTTTAACACACTGCATGCAATATACATTGGACATAAATTCAATAACTTTGGAGAGGACACACACTCGAGGTACTTGAAAGAGAGGATGTTGGTTGGCTCTTACAAAGGGAAAGGCTGGATCTCTTCTGCTGCTATGCATCCCTAAGGTGCATATATATAGACTTAGTTTTTCTAGACTCTTCTAGGTCAGGAGGTCTAGAAGCTTGGGGGCTGTGTCTAGCGGCACCAGAATTACCAACTAGATAAAAATTAAGGGGAACAAACCTTGCTTGCAAGGTAACCCTCTTTCAGCTACCTACATCCACCCTCGTTTTTGGAATAATAAAAAAAAAAAAAAGATAAAATAACTCCAGGTTTTTCAGGAGCCTTCTAAACAAGTGGAAAATATAAGAATTTTGTAATCTCATACAAACATGTCTCAATACTTTAAAAAAAAATTACATAGGCCCTTGTCCATACTTTATATGGTTCTTACTACTTACTTAATAGAGATTATGTGAGACTTCGTAGGAAAATACGTGAAATAAAAAAAAAATAATTCTTAAAAATAACGAAAATTTAAATATACTCACTTGAAAGAAAAATACAATGAAATAAATGATAAAAGTCTTACTCAATATACATACAAAACTTAAATCTACAAGAGAGAAACTACATCTTACATAGCTGCTACTCAGCTTCGTATATATATATAATATATATATATATATATATATATATATATATATATATATATATATGTATATATATATATATATATATATATATATATATATATATATACATATATATATATATATATATATATATATATATATATATATATATATATATATATATATATATACATATATATATGTATGTATGTATATATATGTTTATATACATATATATATATATATATATATATATATATATATATATATATATATATATATATATATATATATATATATATAATCTGAAAAATTAATTTCGCACAAGAATTTATGGTATGAGAAATTCCATGCACAAATGTTTGGTATGGCCATAGGAGACATTATATTGCAATGTATGTGCATAAAGCAATGCACATACAGATAAAGAAGTATGCCTTATCTAAATTTTCTTCTACACTGCAACCAGAGGCGTAACTATAGTCCATTTCTTTTATCGAGGCAGATTTGCATCGACTCGCAGTGGTGTCCTTTTAGCTCGGAAAAGTTTCCTGATCGCTGATTGGTTAGAATTATCTCGTCCAACCAATCAGCAATCAGGAAACTTTTCCGAGCTAAAAGGGCACCGCTGCGAGTCGGTGCAAATCTGCATCGCTAAAAGAAATTGACTATAGTGTTACTGAGGCCCAGGGCAAGCACAAAAAATCGTGCCCTTTGTGATGGAATAAATCTGAAGGTCTCTGGATCTGCACCACAATGATTTAGTTGACAATATGAAGACCAAGTTATCATTATTTACTGCCACAAGATATATTAAGTTAATAATACTAGTTAACATTATATATGACCAAGAGGTATAATCATGGAGTTTACTGTTACCTGTATTATTGAAGGAGATACAAATATTTTACCAACACTATGTTGTACCAAAAAAGAAAATGAAGTGACTCCAAGAATACTCACAAGATTATTTTGTAGAATGTGGCATGAAGAGGCAAAACATGATGAATGGGAATTAGGAGTGTTGGTGAAAATGGCAAAAAAAAGGAGACCTGACTGACTGCAATAATTACAGAGGCATAACACTTACAGCATATAATATGCTTGTTCTAAAGACACTGGAGAGAAAGACTGATGAAAAGCTGAGAGATGACCAAGCAGGATTTCGAAAGGTAGAAGTTGTACAGACCAAATTTGCATTTTGAAACATGTACAGCAATGCGTAGACTATAGAAATCCACTTTTGATGGCATTTGTGAACACTGAAAAAGCCTTTGATAGTGTGCATCGGCCAATTTTGTAGAGAACCCTACGTTATTATGGAATTCCTCTTGAATATGTGAGTTCAATTAAATCTGTTCATGAGTATAGCAAGTGCAAAGCAAATATTAATGGAGTCCTAATAAATAAATTTTCAGTGCATAGTGGAGTACTCCATGGAAATGTGTTGTCATCTATGTTAATAATCAGCCTCATGGATTTTGTAATGTGTAGAAAAGTCGGAGATGGTGGCGAAGGATTAGACTGGATTAGTGATAGGAAATCAGCAGACCTAGGGTATGCTGATGATGTTTTCCTTATTAGCAGAACACCACAGGATCTGCAATGCTTGCTTACCAGGATGCATTAAAAATCACACGAGGTTGGGCTGAAGATAAATAAAAGAAAGACAGAGATGATGAGAACGGAGTATGTAATGGAAGATGAAATGTCACTGGAAGGAGAAAGGATTAATAGGGTAGAATCATTTAAGTATTTAGGAACTATGATCTCCAATATAGGGTGTTTAGAATTAGAGTTTCGTGAAAGATTGAAAAAAAAAACAATTCAGACAATGGGTAGGTTAAGTAAAGTTTGGAATTCAAATCACCTGAAACTACATATTAAAATCAGACTATACTTCTGCAGCAGTACTCGCGGTCGCCAGCCGCCCATATAGCAAAGCTTTTTCAGCTCTCTCAACAACCGTTGGGGGACCAATGGGCTTCGCTCGCCCTCAGGGAAATGACCAGTATCGCTCGCCTGCAACCTGCGCAGACGGCTCTCCTCATGAGGTGAACCTGCCTCGTGCCCTTTGGATACGCCGTTTACCCGAACCTGTACGTGCTGCCATACCCGATGTCGATAGTTTACCCTTAAAGGACTTGATAACCAAAGCCAACACCCTTATGGACAGCCATTTCAAGACCCCCATTAACGCCTCCACCCCTGACGAAGAGGCCGCTTATTCAACGTCAACCGAAGCTGACGTGAATGCCGTAGGACATACACGCCTACCCCGTGACGTGCCAAAGCGGCAACAAAGCCACCCACCACCCACCACTCGCTCGCGCCCCAACCAACGACTTCTACAGCCACTTACTACCTCCCATCCGCCGCAGTTTTGCTGCTACCACTTCAGATTCGGAGCAACCATGAAGAAATGTGCCAAAGATTGTCAGTGGCCAAAAAACATGTAAGTAGGCCATCGCTCGTGGTGGTGGCCTCCCGTGTTTCTAATCTTTTCTTTTTACATGATGCAGGAACGGGCGTGCGATTTTTGGTAGACACGGGTGCTTGTCGTTCTCTTTTACCAAGGGAACTCTTCAGGACACGACATAGTTTGTCTACGTCTGCTGATGTCCGCTTGGTAGCTGCTAACGGATCTGTGATACCCACCTACGGTTACGAGAACCTCACATTATCGTTCGAAAATGGTAAATTTAATTGGAAGTTTCTCGTTGCTGACGTCACATTGCCAATCCTCGGTGCTGATTTCCTCTCTCATCTCCACCTTCTGGTCGATTTCGCCCATCGACGATTGGTCAACGCAGACTCGTACTTGCCGACACCTCTTCAACCCGCCCCCTCCAACTTCGCTCTCCATATCAGCGCACCCAGGGATGCCTACGCCCACCTCCTCACGTCGTACCCGGACGTTTTCCGTCCAGAACTTCACCAAACGCCCACGGCTGCTGTAAAGCATGGTATTTATCACCATATCAAAACGACAGGATCCCCAGTCTCCGCAAAATTCAGACATCTGGCACCAGAACGATTGGCAGCCGCCAAACAGACGTTCGCCGAAATGGAGGAAATAGGCCTTTGCCAAAAGGCCTCCAACCCATGGCCGTCACCCTTACACATCATTCTAAAGAAAGAACCGGATCACTATCCCCTCCCAAACATCGCCGACGTGACCTCCTACCTGCACAAAGTGAAGGTTTTCTCTACGCTCTACCTCCTGGAGGGGTATTATCAGGTGCCTATGAACCCAGAAGACATCCCCGAGATTGCCATCACCACTCCGTTTGGTACATACACCTTCAATTACTCCTGTTTTGGCCATAGTAATGCTGGGGCCACGTTTCAACGACTCAAAGATGGCATCTTAGGGGACCTCCCCTTCTGTGTATGTTATGTGGACGACATACTTGTGTTCTCCCCCTCAAAAGAGGAACACCTCTGTCACCGGCGCATCGTGCTCGACCGCCTGCAACAAAACGGCCTTGTAGTCCGGTATGACAAGTGTACCTTTGGCACCAACGAAGTATCGTTCCTAGGGCACCGCATCACTCCTGAAGGAGTCCATCCCCTCCCTGAGAAGGTAGCAGCCATTCAGGGCTTCCCCGCGCCCTCGACCGTCAAAGCCCTGCAGGAATTCTTGGGCATGATCAGCTATTATCACCGTTTTCTGCCAGCCATTGCCGGCACTCTTGCTCCCCTCAACGCCTCCCTCAAGGCCCAGCCAAAGGACCTGAATTGGGGTTCCTTTTCAAGAAGCAGCCTTCTGCAATGCAAAGAAGGCTCTATCAACCGCTGCGGTTCCCACTTTTCCTATACCACGTGCCCCTCTCCTTCTCTCCACCCATGCCAGCGACGTCGCTATTGGTGCAGTACTCGAGCAGGTAGAAACACGTTGGCTGCCGTTCCACAGGGATTGGATTACAACGCCCTGGCTGAAGCCTAACAACAGGATCCAGAGTATCAAGCATGTAAGACATCCTGTACGTCCCTCCGTTGGGAAGACTTCCCCCTCGAAGACTCCAACACCACCCTCTTCTGTGACGTCAGTACTGGTAGACCGCGACCTTGGATTTCTGCTCTTATGTGTGGGCAGGTGTTTGATTTCATTCACGGCCTTTCACATCCCTTGTGCCGTTCTACTGCACAGCTGCTGAAGACGAAGTTCATTTGGCACGGCATTTCTAAGGATGCTAAGGATTGGGTCCGCACCTGTACTTCTTGCCAAACTTCCAAAATACATCGACACACGGATTCAGGAATGGGCACCTTTCCTCAACCTCAGTGTTGTTTCACACACATTCACGTCGACATTGTAGGCCCCCTACTCACATCACAAGGACATCGTTACCTGTTTACCGTCATCGACCGCTCCACTTGTTGGCCTGAAGCCATTCCCATGGAAACTGCAATGTCCGCCTCATGTACATCTGACTTACTCTCAGGATGGAATGCAAGATTTGGTATCCCTGAGCATATTACTTCTGATAGGGGTACCATTTTCACCTCTCAATTGTGGACATCATTAGCGAATCTCCTGGGCATCACCCTACATCAGACAACGGCCTACAACCCCGCTGCCAATGGAATGATTGAACGTTTTCATCGTACCCTCAAAGAAGCTTTGATGTCCCGCTGCAAGGATTGCAACTGGTTTACTCAGCTTCCCTGGGTCCTCCTGGGACTAAGGACCACTCCTAAAGATGCCCTCGACGTCTCGGCAGCTAAAATTGTGTATGGCGACCCGTTGGTCGTCCCTGCCGAATTTTTTCCTTCTACAACCTCCTCCGATGATCTCCCGCGCATACGTCAGGTCGTGGGAAAATTTACTCCATGCCGCCACAGTTACAAGCCCCCAGCGAAGCATTACAGACCGACAGACTTGCACTCTGCAACTCACATCTTCCTGCGCAACGACACTAGCAAGCCACCGCTAACGCCCCCTTACATGGGCCCTTTCCTTGTGATCCGACACAGTCTGAAAGCATTGCTACTAAACATTCGTGACAAAGAAGACTGGGTCTCCATTGATCGTCTAAAACCTGCTTATCTCCTGCCAGATGACCCGCCTACAGTTCACCTCTTTAGATCAGGGCACCCTATTTTACATGTACAGTATGTAATTTTTAGGGGGGGAGCCGTGTACCAACCATGTGTCACACGATCGTACATATTTCATTTTGTGCATATATTATACTTGTATCTTCCCTCTTCCTTCGCACTAAAAAGAACCTGAATAAACATGCCTGTTTTTCTCACCGGTGACAGTGTCGGTTTTGAACATGAAATTTCCTGTTACATGGAGATTTTGTATATAAAAGAGAGTGTTCTATAATAAACTCACTCAGTTGCTTTCATCCTGTCTTTGAGTCACAACCTTCTCTCGGCCCGTCACAATATGTACGACATCTAGCAGAAACCCCAACTTGTCTATACTGTATCTTCAAGTCTCGTGCTACGCTGGCTCATTTCAGTATATGCAGTCTATCTATTGTACTTTTAATTAGATGCATGATATCTTGCTTCTTACCGAAGCCTACATCAATAGCTCTTTCTCCTGACATACTTTTCTTTATTCTGGTTCCCAGGTCTACCATAACATCATAATTCTCACATAGTTCTAATGCTGCACTGAGTGATTAATTACATTTTGCTTCTGTTTTCAATGACACAAATTTATAGTTTCTTCACGCTTTTTGGCAGCATTGGGGAAATTTATTTGATGCTTTTTAAGTCTCTTTTGAATGTGGTCTATTCTTGATAATATAAGATTCCAAATGAAAAGTAATTCAAGGAAATGAAAGGTAAGAATCTGGTGCAACAGCTGAATGGCTTTGCTTCTTGTATCTACATTTTCTTTCAGATCAGTAGACATTTCTTTCAGTAGAATAACCAAGTCATCAAAGTGGCGACAAATTGGTTTAACTGCGTCTTCCCTTGCACGCCATCGGGTTTCAGACCCAGATTTTTGTGTGATTATCATTAGCTTTCCTCAGCTTGCCCATCGCATTGTTGAGCGTGAGCAAAAATTGTATAGTTGGTCTAATATGTCCAAAAAAAAAAAAGAAAAAAAAAAGGGGGGGGTGGCGGTTTATTGTAAGTAATTCTTCGCTGGCTGCGTGAATACAAACTTGATTAAGTGAATGGCTGTCACAGTCGACAAATACAGTTTTCACTTCTATTCAATGATCCTCTGCTGCACACCAGATTTGTACCCTGCAATAACGGCAGCGTTGTTATAACATTGTGACCGACATTACTTGAATGGCATTTTGTCCTATTCCAGCCGATTACATATTACTTCATCTACGCTTGCTGCATCTTTTTTGTTTGACTTCAATGAAACCAGGATATACTACTTTTATAGTTAATGTTTTTATCTAAAAGTTTATATCAAAATATCTCACGGTTTCAGACATCTGCTCTCCTTTATATGGGCACTATTGGGAGTAGAATCAAATAAAAGCCCATAGTACTTTGCTGGACAGATATCATTAAATACTTTGCCCGTTGCAGTTGATGCTACAAGTTACATAAAGATTTAGTTTTAAGGATCCACCCTCCCGCCTCTCTCTCTCTCTCTCTCTCTCTCTCTCTCTCTCTCTCTCTCTCTCTCTCTCTCTCTCTCTCTCTCTCTCTCATTTCAGTTATTGGAATATGTATATATTTTATATTTTTTTGCATAGTATATATCATATATATATATATATATATATATATATATATATATATATATACGCATAAATACAAATTTGTTAAATGTTTTAGAATATGTACAGTATATAAATATGTATGTTTATAATGATAGGGTTTATATGTGCCTATATGCATTAATCTGTTATACGCATATATACATATGGGTGTGTATGCATCTATGTATAACCATATTACATATATGTAGGTATATATCCATGAATATATATATATATATATATATATATATATATATATATATATGTGTGTGTGTGTGTATGTGTATATATATATACATACATACATATATATATATATATATATATATATATATATATATATATATATATATATGGATAAATTTAAAGAATTATATTAGATATATGTCAGTATAAAGAAATTTAGGTAACTATCAAAAGGCTTAGTAGAAAAATCACTTTGCATGTCCATTAACAAAATCACCTGGGAGCTTATGTTCTCACAGGTAATGTGTTTTTTCTGACTTATTGTTCTACAAATGCATATATGTACTGTATGTTCTTACTCTCGCTGTACGATATATACTGTACAATCTTATCTCCGTAAATCAGTCCTATTGAAGAATAAAGACGAAACTTGTCAAGATTTACTCTATATTCTAATTTTCCTTGTGGTTCTTATGTATGTACAGTCAAATTCATAAGTAGTGATGCTATGCACTTTTATTTCCAGACAAATTGTCACCCTAAAAACAACCTTTGACAATTATAGCAGCTGGGGCAGCAAATTCCCGTCAAGTGGCTGATTTGAAGAGACGGGTTATCCTTCAAAATATCGTTGTGGCTTACATGTTATTTCAGACTCTGATATGTTTTTACTGGAAAACAAGTTAAAAGGGAAAACTATTGTGATGAGAAATGCTTTGTTTATTATGTATAGTTTCTATTGTCGAACAATCATTAGGAATTAACTCTCACACTAGGTGTAGGACTATTAATCTGAAAATTTTATTTTAGGCATGAGCCTACTAAACTTACATATGATAATTATTGACTAAGGATAAAAGATAAAAAGATTAAAAACACGATAATTCACTATTGCAATGATCTAGTTATTCTGCTCTCGAGTATTCGGAGTCGTCCTTTTTTAGGCATATTCTTGACGTTCTCGTCTTTGTTGAAAAATTTGATCCACCTGAATACTGGTGTCCGAATAATATTTAATTTGCAGTTTATTTTGATGGAGAGATACTATTTATAGGTATTTCTACCACGACTCTCTGTATAGCTACTGAAGTTTCCTGTCCTTCAGCTCTATAACTTATTTGATGTTGCTCATGATTTCCCCTCATCCCAACGTTAGCTAACCGAGAAGCAGACTCCATTCTGAATGTCACTTTGTTATTAAAGTTAAATCTTATTTTCCTTGTCCCATAAAAAAAAAAAAAAATCCAAGATAGACCTATAGCAATAGGCCCAATAGCAACAAAGAGTTAACGAACAATATGAGAGAGGTAATAATAGGCTAAGGCTAAATAACTTTCGTGAAAATTATATCAATTATCAAACAAAAGTGTCGCATAGATATAAGGTTATAAAATATAATAATTATACAATAAAAAGGCATAGAATTGTACACTTCATAAACAAGTCTTATACATTGAATAATCAAAATTAATGTATTTAAAGTCACATGAGATATATTGAATTGGGAGTCTCTCTCTCTCTCTCTCTCTCTCTCTCTCTCTCTCTCTCTCTCTCTCTCTCTGTATTTTTGTTAAATACATGTGTTGAGCAGTTACAGCAAGATCTTTCAATTTGTGTGCATTTTAACGATAATAATCTAAAAGTAAATGTCTAAGGATCTCTCCAAAATCTCATGAAAATGAATGAATGGAGCATATTGTTACATTGTTCACATTGAAATTTTCTTTCCAGACTGGGGTTCAAGTCCCGCTCAAACTCGTTAGTTCCTTTAGGCGCTGCAACCTCACCGTCTTTGTGAGCTGAGGATGGGGTGTTTGGGGGAGCCTATAGGTCTACTTACCAAGTCATCAGCAGCCATTGCCTGGTCCTTCCTGGTCCTAGTTTGGGCGGGGAGGGGGCATAGGCACGGATCACAAAACTGCCCTAAAAAGGCAAAACGCATCAACTCCAAAAATGCGATTTTTAAGATTTTTATATCTATGGAATCAGCAAGAAAAAGGCCATTCTTATCCTTAAGGTAGATTAAGCCTATCTTGCTCGTAAAGAGAGTTTTAAACAGGCAAAATGCATCAACTCCATTGCTTTTCTACATTCTTTGAAGGCAAAATGCATCACAACCATTCTTTTGCGCCAGAATGCATCAGCTCCATAATGTTATGGACATGATGCATTTTGCCTGAAAAGGAAAGAAGCACATCATGGAGAATTATAGTGCGTTACACTATGGACATGATGTGCAATAGGATTTCATTACCAGACAACTTTCAGCATGGATAATTATCAATTTTGCAACTTCATGAAAAAAACTGTTGAACTATCAAGTGAACTCCTTAAGACTCCCCTGGATAATTGTCCCAGGGGTTTATCTTCAGTGAAGAAGAAAAACATTGTGGAGAAGCTTGTATGCAAAATGCCTAAAACCAGAAGAGTATTCTGGATAAATATGCCCGAAAACTCTAGGAGCGAAGATTTGCTTAAGAGTCATATATGTTGATCTGAAATAAAATTAGACTATTTTTCCTTGAGATCCAAAATTAGAGGGTAATTTTCAGGTTAATTTCCAGAAAAGTAAGCTGTCATAATTTTTTTTCTTATTACTAACACTTCAATATTTTTGAGTGTTATTTCTTTGAGTTTTTGAAAAGGAATTTTTTTAGGAATAATCTAAGAATGCCAAGTCAGACTGTAGCATTCAAGTAAAAACTAATTTTGGATCAATATTCTATAAAATGTATTGTGCAAAACTGAAGTTTATTAGTTCTATTTCAAAGTTATTCTATTTTTTTTTCTCTTGCTCCTAATTGAAAAAGATAGGAATTTTTGTTCAATAAATAATAAATATTCTTTACCAGAGTCCAATATTTTTGTTTTAATAACCAAGAGCCTTACCTTTAAATACCATATATTAAATTTCATCACTAAAACATGAGAAAAATACACATCACGTAATTATCTAATAACATAGTAGCCAAGGTTTTCAGAGCAGAACGCATTATGTCCACACTAGGACAAACTCAGTCTGCTTTGGACAGCGAATTTGGGTATTAGTTAGAACTTTTTGTGAAATTTAATGCAATAAAATACTCCTACTAAGGATAACCCATATGTTGACCAAATTACAATATGCAGATAAAATTAGCAAAAGAATTATGATGAATCAAACCTTTATCATTGATTTTCTCAAAACTAAGATTTTGGAGTTGCGTTTTGCCTTTTGAGATTATGTAGCCTATGCATTGTCCTGCAATTTTTTTTAGGCAATAGCGATCATGATTATTGCAGCAAAACAGCACAAACCACCATCTTTGATGTCCCTTATGAACTGATTGAAATATTAAAAGATGGAAGAATTCCCTCCAAAACAGTGCTAGTCAATGAACACCTTGCCACTTCTTCCACTAAATTTTCAGTAAGGTCACTGCACGGAAAACACGAAACTCGGTCTTTCGTGAACTCAACTTATATCAAGCTTTTTCCACCTTGGGTTTATTGCAGTAAAAGTAGAATAAAGTACAGTATTTTTTTTATCCATTCCTTAATGCACTTGTAAATCTCTAAAGAAGCTAAATACACTACATTTATATTTTTTTTTCTTTTTCATTTCCCAATCCTAATCCCATAAAATCTAACTATTCACTTTTATCAGTAAGTGTAATGTTATATATAATTTAGTGTTGTTCAGTTTTCATTCAATATGATTTTCTTTACCTTACAAATCTAGATTTTAATTTATCCCTTCAATTTATTTTCATTTCTTTCATTGTGTGTCTAATTGTTTTCAACTTCCTATTTCCCTTCAATAATATTTGGTTTCTTTCCTTAAAATATATCACAAGCATTATAGTTCAAAGGATGAAAATGAAAAAAAAGAAGAATAGTTCACATTCTATACAAAATTATCATACAATTTTTCGTATTCTATTCTTCCTTCTCTTCTGTTTCCTTTTCATTTTCGTTATCAAGACATTCTTAATTCTACATTTTAGTCTTCGTTAACTCAAATATTATTCTTATTCCCCATTTATTCCTTGTTATCCTTACATCTTTTTTTTCAGTATTTCCCACGGTATTTTCCATGTACTCTTTTTTAAATGCACATTCTGTATAGCCGAATTTACTGTAAAAAACATTATGGATAGACAGGGCCATTCGATTTTTTAGTTATGTTCCTGCACAGCTTATATCCAATTATTTTGTTTTTTAAGATATATCTTTTTTGCTCTATCCCCCTTATTTATCAATGCAAACTTTTATAAATGTCTTAAAGATTACTAAACCTATGACCATGAAATAAGTTCACCCAAACTTTTCTTTCATTTTCAATTTGTAAAATAAGCACCTTGTACGAACCAGTGGTCACGACCAAAAAAGGTAGAAGTTGATATTATTGATAATGAGGTAATAGGTTATATGGGGAAATTTCATTTTCATTTTAGTATTAAAAAAACAAAACTAAGGCTTGGGATATCTGAAAATTGTTTATATCACCTTCTGATGGTATTCTTAAAGAGCATTCTATAAAATAAAAGTGCATTTTATCGGTAACAGATAAGAATGTTGTTGGATATCATATGTTACAGATTAATTTTAATATAATTAAATATGTTCCTTGAAATAACATATTTTTTGTAAAAGAAAATTATTCAAATACATGGTAAGCAAAATAAAGCAATCCATTAGTAAAATCAAGCTGTTTCATAAAGAGAGAGAGAGAGAGAGAGAGAGAGAGAGAGAGAGAGAGAGAGAGAGAGAGAGAGAGAGAGAGCTAACAAGCATGCATTGGTGGTTAGTTCTTCATCGCTGGATTCGACTTCCTTTCAAAAATGGATAGTTATAATACATACTCTAGGGATTAATGACATGTTTATATATATATATATATATATATATATATATACACACAATATATATATATATATATATAGTATAACCGCTGGTAAATTACATAAACTCCTGAGCTCCAAACTCACCTTTTCATTTTTACATAAGCCTGTTATACTTGACAATAATACCCGAGCTCTGAGAAAAAGATAAAACTCCCATAAAGGACATACAACAACAATGAATATCCAAGGGTCTCTTACATACAATCAAAACAAAACTGAGTGATTATTTTACCTGAACTATTCAAAAACAACCTCTTACTTTGATTCTTAGCCAGTGATACGAGCAAAGCTCCGTTGAGAAATACTGGTGATGTAAATAATACACACTTTACAAAAATAAATATATTCTACAAAAAATTACAACTCTTGAACTTGTTCACATGGTTTTTACTGAACTGGTTTCCATGGTTCGGCAAAACTTAATACTTGGTCGGAATGACGATTGAAACTTCAGGCCCAAGGAGAGTTTATGACTGATAATATTACAATCTTTACTCAGCGAAGTGGCTTTATCGAGTTTCACCACCTCTCTTTTTCTCAAGTACATTGGAATATGTTCAAGAATTCCTCATAAATATTGTTCTAGCACTTTCAATTCCTCCAAATCAGCCATTTCCCTCACGTTAGCGGCCTCTACCCATCTCTTAAAACATCGTTGTGTCTGATAAGCATAATCCAGGAAAGTAATTTCCTCGTCCTTTTGCAAACTTCGGAACCTTTCATTATAATATTCAGGAGTTATCTGATACCCTTAAAGCATGCTCCTTTTCATTTCTTGATACTCCTTCCTCTGGTCCTGAGACAAGGCAAGAAAAGCACTGCATCCTATCCCAATAAGAACACTCTGCACTAACGCAGACCAGTTACCTTCTGGTCATTCCATCATCGACACGACCTTTTCAAAATGATCGAAAAACTTGTCGCGAGCTTCTTCTGTGAATTTCAGCACCAACATCTGTGCATTTGCTACATCAAATACATGATCGCACATAGCAGGGGTCAAATCTCTCTGCGTTGCTGATCGTGCAAAAGCATTCAACAGCTCAAACTCCCGCGCATGTCATGCTTCTTCTCTCTCTTTCTTCCCGTCTTGCAATTCCTCTTGCTTCCATTTCCCTTACATGTCATGTTATTCTTCTTGGCTCTTTTTTCTCTTTTCCTTCTTGCTTTCTCTCTTTTTCTTCCATTTTCCTCGCATGTCTTGCGATCTCTTTGGCTTTTTCTCTCTCTTTTTCTTCTCATTCTCTACCTCCTGCCATCATCTTCAACTTAATCAGATTTTCTTCTGCTGCAATTCGTAGAATCTCAGCCTCTACGTTCCTGTCTGCTTTCATTCCTTCGGTTTGTGAGTCAACTGGTCCTTGCTTTGCTACAAAAACTGCTTCAGCATTATATAAAATTTCACGAGCTGCTACAATAAATTCTTCTGACAACCTTCCAGAGTTTATCAATGCTTTTGAGGTTAGACAATTGATTTGGGTTTTATTCATTGCACTCATCGCATGGGCACCAAACGCCATTAAAATAGAGAGCCACTGACCTTTAGTCAGCGGCAGATTTAGGGGGGGGGGGGGGGGCGAGTAGGCCATGGCCTACGGCCCCGCGCCTGTGAGGCCCCGCGAAATTTGATTCATAATTCGGCGTGGGCACTTTATAATCGATGGAAAAACATTTCTCCACGCTTGTGTCAATGAATTTCTGCGAAATAACATCTACACAGGCAATTACAACATTTGCAATTTGGCAATTAGGCATTTGCAATTTGGCAATTTGCAGCATTTGAGCTGTGCAATGAATATGGCGTTTAGTATGCATGAAAGTGAGTTATATTCATTTCATCGGTTCAATGACTTTGAATTTCATACAGTTTGCTTGCAAGCAACATTTCGAATTCGCAAGTTGATGCAATAATGCAAGCTCGGTTTTCTGTCAATCTATCATATAAATTGTGTAAATAATATTCATTGCGTGTGGACCAGTTGAAAGTTGATAAAAAACTTTCAGACACTCGTTAGTCAGCATGAGCAGATGCTGTAGCTGCTCTCAGTAGAGCACACAAAGAAAACATCATTGTTCTGGAAGAGTTTTCCTCGGATCAGAATCAGCCAGCTGAAACAAGAGCTGAAGCAAGTGGTCTTCTCAAAGGTTTGAAAAAACCTGAAACAATAATTCTTCTTAAAGTTTGGGATACAGTATTGGAAAGGTTTCAGAGTGCCAGTATTCAACTGCAAAAACCTGGAATCTCCCTCAACACAGCTGTCACACTGCTGGAGTCTCTTTTACAGTGTTAAAGACCTGAGATCCCAGTTCGATGATTTTGAAGCAAAAGCTATGGCTAAGTGTGATCCCAGTGACGTGACTGGTCAAGTTGCATACTACGCCGACAGGCAGTCGCAGCGTATTAGAAAGCGCAAGCGTCACCACGATGAACTAGACTCGGTGGAGGATGTTACGCTGACAGGGAGAGACATGTTTAGAGTGACTGCTTTCTTGCCAATCATTGACAAGCTCTATGCTGCCCTAACACAACGCCTTGCAGTTTACAGCGACCTTCGAGAGAAATTTGGGTTTTTATCAAACAAAACAAACACCGAACTTAAAGCAGCTGCTTAAAAGCTTGTGTCTTCATATCCTAATGACTTGGAGGCGGGATTGGAGTCGGAGCTTTTGCAGTTTGCACACCTCATGAAATCCATTCCAAGAGGTTCATCTGAAAGTGCTCCTTCATTAGGTGGTGTAAAAGCTGCACAAAGCCAAAGTCCGGAACTAGAAATGTATAAGATAATTCACAGACATGACATGGTTGAAACATTTGCTAATGTTGAAATTGTATTACGACTCTATCTCTGCATGTTTGTCACAAACTGCACTGGGGAGCGATCATTCTCCAAGCTGAAACTACTAAAGAATTATCTAAGAAACACCATGGGGCAGAACCGCTTATTTTCACTCACCCTGTTGAGCATTGAGCATGAAAAATTAAGGGTGCTTGATTTTACCGATGTCATCAAACAGTTTGCAAGTAAGAAGGCTCGAAAAAAATAATTTTTTTTAATGAGAAATAGTTGAGTGTACCGTGCAAATTGCATGCAATAAACAAAACCCACTCATTTTGCCATTTTGCCACTCACTTCAGTCAAACGGTATTCTCTTTTGTTTATGGTGTATTATTGAAGTTATTATTTTTCAATGGTGCATCATTATAGTTGGGGATCTCCTTAGTTAATGGTGTATTATTATAGTAATTTTTTTGTTATGCTTCAAAAAAGCAAATGTGTAATGTTCAACTGTGAAATGGTCACTTGGATAATTATCAATAAATTGAATATTGTTTAAAAAGAAAATTTATTTCAACGCTTATCTCTTTAGTTAATGGTATATTATTATAGTTATTTTTTATTGTTGAGCTTCAAAAAATCATATGGGTAATGTTCAACTGTGAAATGGTAATTTGGTTAAATTTCAATAAATTTAATATTGTTTAAAAAGCTAATTTATTTTAACGCTTCGCTCGTACACTGATTTGAGGGCTCGGTAAGGTCACCGGGCCTAGGGCCCCGCACAACCTAAATCCGCCACTGCCTTTAGTTACATTAGCTTCTGACAATTCCTGAACAATTGGGTTTTCCAAAAACTCTTAGATATTTAGCTAGGCCATCTTGTACTTTACAAAACTTATACTTCTTCAAAAAAGTATGTATCCTAACAATACACAGAATCCTATGAACACTAAACTGTTCAACCCTTTAATGAAAACACGGTCCTCTTATCAACTATATTAAAAAGACTATCTTGATCCCAAGAGTCTGGGCACCAAAAATATATATTACGGCTGGCAAATTACATAAACTCCCGAGCTCCAAACTCACCTGTTCATTTTTACATAAGTCTGTTAAACTAGAAAATTAATACCCAAGATCTGAGAAAATTAGTCTACTCCCAGACGGCAATATATAAAAACACTGAATATCCAAAGTTCTCTTACATACACTCAAAACAAAACTGGGTGATTATTTTACTTTAGCTATTCAAAAACAACTTCTTAATTTGATTCTTAGTCAAGAATATGAGCAAAGCTTCGTCAAGAAATATTGGTGATCGAACTAATACACAGTTTACAAAAATAAATATATTCTACAAAAAAATTAAAATACTAATACAAAAATTTATCACTAAAAGGAATTACACAAAATATTAAATTTTAAACAAAACTTTAGATTAAGACAAGCAAAATACAGTAAGTCTCTACGAAAATTATACAACCACTTGTTTCACTAGATATTAATTTATAAAAATATATAATCATGATAATTAATGAAAATAGCTCACACTTTAACACTCTAGTGAGTAAATACTTAATGATATCTACATACATATAAATAGACTTGAAATATCATTTAACGGATTAGTCAACGTTGGAGCACACTTCACACAGTATATATGGGATAGAAAGCGTTAATCATGTTTGAGAGAGGACACACTTGAAGCACTTGAGAGGAGAGAGGGCTGGGCAAGTTTTGGCTCTTTCAAAAGGACAGACTGGATCTCTTTTGATGCTCATGCATTCCTAGGGATGTATATATATGACTTAAAACTTCTAAATATTTAAAAATAGATCATTACTGTATAGTGGCGCGGGGGCCAAGGCCTAGCCACATATGGTTGCCAACTAAGTAAATCCAACAGTAGAACTAACCTTGCTTGCAAGGCAACAGTCTCTCAGCTAACGCAACCCTCCTACCCTCGAAACAATAAAAAAAAGTAAATCTATTTCAAGAATTTTCATGCATGTTCTAACATCAAGAAAACATGAAACTTACACAAGCCCACATATTCAACCCTCGTATGGGTCATACAGCATACCTACGAGAATACATAAGACTTCGTAACAAAATAAGTGAAACCAAAAAGTTAATTCATAAAAATAACTTAAATTCACATATACTGAACTAAAGGAAAAATAATATTGAATTAATGACTAATTTTTTTTTGTAATTTACATAAAATTACTTAAGCCTATATTAGAGGAACTCATCTATAACTCTCTTAAACACACAAATGAATGATATGAATAAAATATTTACTATTACTATAGCACTATTTTAAATATATATATATATATATATATATATATATATTCATATATATATATATATATATATATTTATATATACATATATATATTTATATAATACATATTTATACACACACACACACACACACATATATATATATATATATGCATGCAGTCAATCATATATATATATATATATATATATTTATGTATATATATACACACACAAAATATATATATATATATATATATATAAATATACATAAATATAAAAATAGATACATTCATATATACGCTTATCTATTTGAATATATATAAACACACAAACACACACATTTATATATATATATATATATATATGTATATATACATATATATGTATATGTATATATATATATATATACATATATATATATATATATATATCTATATATATATATATATATATATGTGTACATATATATATATATATATATATAGTATATACTATATATATATATATATATATACATATACATATATATACATATATCTATATATATATATCTATATATATATATATATAAATTTTTATATATATATATATATATTATATATGTATATTGTACCAACCGTGTGTCACACAATTGTACATAATTCCTTTTGTATATAATATGCTTGTATATTCGCTCTTCCCTCGCACTCAAACGAACATGCTAATTCATGTCTGCTGTTTTGCTCTGAACATTGTCTGTCTCTCGAACATGTTATGTCCTGTTGCCTTGAGGTTTTGTATATAAAGAAGATTGTTCCTTAATATATAACTCAGTCGTTTCCAATCTGCCTTTGAGTTCACAACTCCTCTCTCGGCCCGTCACATTGGTGACCCCGGAGTGACTCGCTCCTCCCGCCTTCCCCCCCCCCCCTCCACCTCTCACAGTTACTATGACGCCGTCAACGCATACCTTCTGCAGCAGTACTCACTGTCGCCAGCCACCCGTATAGCAACGCCTTTTCAGCTCTCTCAACAACCGTTGGGGGACCAAAGGGCTTCGCTCACCCTCGGGAAAATGACTAGTATTACTCGCCTGCAACCTGCCGCAGACAGCTCTCATCGTGAGGTGAACCTGCTTCGTGCCCTTATGGACAGCCACTTCATGACCTTCAAAACCTCCATCAACGCCTCCTCTCGTGACGAAGAGGACACCTATTCAACTTCAACCGAAGCTGACTTGAATGCTGTAGGACATACACGCCTATGAATGCCGTAGGACATACACGCCTATGAACGCCGTAGGGCTATGAATGCCGTAGGACACGCCTATGAATGCCGTAGGACACACACGCCTATGAATGCCGTAGGACACACTCGCCTATGAATGCCGTAGGACACGCCTATGAATGCCGTAGGACACACACGCCTATGAATGCCGTAGGACACACTCGCCTACCCCGTGACGAGCCGGAGCGGCAACACAGCCAACCATCATCCACCACTCGCTCGCACCCCAACCAACGACTTCTACAGACAATCACTGTCGCTAATCGGCGCAGTTTTTACCACTACCTCTCCAGATTCAGGGCACCTATTTAACATGTTCAGTATGTCCTTTTTAGAGGGGGAGCCATGTACCAACCGTGTGTCACACAATTGTACATAATTCCTTTTGTATATAATATGCTTGTATATTCGCTCTTCCCTCGCACTCAAACGAACATGCAAATTCATGTCTGCTGTTTTGCTCTGAACATTGTCTGTCTCTCGAACATGTTATGTCCTGTTGCCTTGAGGTTTTGTATATAAAGAAGAGTGTTCCTTAATATATAACTCAGTCGTTTCCAATCTGCCTTTGAGTTCACAACTCCTCTCTCAGCCCGTCACATATATATATATATATATATATATATAAAGACAATCACATATAAACTGTAAGTATGTGTCTATGTACATTATTATATCATTATCTATAAAAATTCATATATACACACACATATATATATATATATATATATAAATATATATATATATATATATATGTATATGTATATATATATTTTCCATATATATATATATATATATGTGTGTGTGTGTGTGTGTACTGTATAATATACACATACATTTATGTAAATATATACGAAGGATTCGTATATATACATATATATATATATATATATATATCTTTATATATATATCTTTATATACATTTATATATATATATATATATATATATCTATATATATACATCTATATATACATACATATATATATATATATATATATATACATATATATATATATTACAGTAATGAAATTTGTACATTTGGGCACAAAGCTTAACCTAGTGCCTTACGTATATGGATATGCTCTTGGTGAGGGGTAGGGTAAAAATGTTTGGGCATGCTCTTTGCACTTTTCAAGATAGATTACTTCACCAAACATTTTACTGGCTTCCCAGAGCACTAGAAGAGGTTTTAGACTCAGATCTACTTAGCTGAGGACTAGGAAGCGTAAAGTATGCGTTAATAGGCGTGGGAAGAAATGATGGATATATATATATATATATATATATACATATATATATGTATATATATATATATATATATATATATGTATCGTGTGTGTATGTGTATGTGTATGACTTAATCTAGGTCGTATTAGAGTTTAATCAAGTTAGGTAAACACAAGTGAAGGATTTCATGAACAAATCAGGCCGAAGGAGATCATTTTACACAGACTATATTCTCTTATGTTACATGGGTGCCCTCAATAATTTTTTTTTTCTACGCTACTAAGAAAATGCTCTGTTGGTGCGGTTGAGACGGTTTACAATCTGGACCTCTCATTTCACGCTCGGACGAGACTGCCTTAATATTGACAAAAGTGCATTTAGATTTTAGCATTTCATCCATATTCTCATTTTTTTAATGTTCCCATTGAAAAAATAGGGACTCACTACTACTACTGGGCCACTTTCTTTGATGATATCATCGAATTTTGCTGCTGCCAATTTTGGGATAGGGGAAACATAATTAGACATAACTCCGGACTGAATGGTCACAAAAAGATAAATGACATATCAAAATGTTTGCTTTGGACCTCTCTAACAGATAGAATAGACAATGTGTAATTATGTTTAATAATTGGGTCACCAGAGGTCAAAAGGTTACCTAATTTGGGGTCAAGTGAAAATTTTAGGCACCTTCGTAAATGTACCCCCCGGGACCATCCCGACCAATATTTTATGACTTTTTCTGCCTTGTTTTATCTCTAAAGACCTCAAGAAATAGAATGATACCCATTAAGTGTACTTATTGGCCAAATCAAGGAAACAAGATGATATGTAACAAGATCAATTTTCAAATGTAATTTTTTTGCCTCATAATTGTAAAAACTGATAAAGCTCATAACTCTTCTTATAGAGGGGCTACGGAAATTATTTTGGTGTGCTTTTTCAGGTTTTGGGGATCAGAGAATCCAATAAAAGCATTCTCAACAATGTCAACTAATTACTTCATGCTGAAATTCAAGATGGCCGCCACTTCAGACGCCGTAATATTGACCTGGCTATAACTCATCCATGAATGTAGCATGAGAGATAATATTCGTGTCCTCACCCAGGTTCTTGATATCAAAGCACCCAATAAAGGCAGTCTCATCAAGTCTGTCAGTAAATTTCGCGAAAATCACATAAATCAACAACAGAAAAGCTCCATTTGAAGGTTACAACAATCATGAATGAAATACAATAAAACTGTATATGTATGTACAATATACTCATATGATGCAAGACCTCATTGGGAAAATTCAGTCTTGCTTTGGATTACAGAAAAGAGTCAACCTATGCAAGGTATAAAGTATGATAGTCTACTTGGGTACCTTTGGGTCCACTTTTAATTAATGGAAAGGTAATTATTGGAAATATCTTTTGATTCAAGGGAGGTCATTGGTCCTTCGAGCCTGAAATCTACCATCTTGTTACTTGAAACTTTCTTAGCCCGAGTCGAACCCACTATCATCACTTTCATAGTTATCATCTAAATTTCCATCACTTTCAATATTTTCATTAAGGCTTTCATCATCAGACGTCCCATCATCTTCCATCTTCTCAAGTATGTCAGCCATACTTGTAGGAAGCGTAGTTCCCTTGAACCAACAGGGTTCTAGATTTCCCTCCTTCGTTATCCAACCATGATCTGCAGCTGGATGAGGGACCTCTGGTTTGGGACAATGGGCACGTTTCCATATAGCAACCTGATAGTTCACCCTCCTGATATGCTCATTTAGACACACTCTCGGTGGCGGAAGAGATGAAAGATCAACATTCTTCTTTGAATCCAGCGACTGCCCACTGCACTTTGATTCGAGCATTTGGTACTGAAGCTGGTCAACCTCCTTTGTTTCAGTTTTGGCAGAATACATGGTGCAGGTGAAATCCTCAAGAGCAAGGAAGATTTCCTCGGTTACCTCCCATGAATCCCATAGGCAACTGAAGACTTCTCGGTACTTTGGGCATTTCTGTAGAATTCGCAACGGTTTTAACTTGCCAATTCCTTTAAAAGCACTGGTCATATCGCATCTACTGAATGCATGCAGACCAAGGAGAGCGGCACAGTAAGTTGGTGTGAACCCTTTTGATAGTTCTGTGACATCTATCAATGGCCTTCTATTCCCAGCGAGAGTATCAAAAAGGAGTTGCACACCTAAGTTTGGAGCATAATAAAAAAGTATGAACTTCGAACCCAAACAAATTTATATCATTCATCCCTGGCATAGGTTGAATAAAGAATGACATGTGAATCAGTCTCTTCCTGGGCTGAGTCCAGAGATTCAATTTGAAATGCAGTGATCTTCCCATAGTCTGCCTTGAGTTCGTACGCCTTGCCCTTACAAACTGAAATAAGCTTCTTCTTCTCTACCTTCGGTATATTCTCATACGTGCACCAAACCCTCAAGAGTAATTCAATGAGCTGAGTTTTATTATCGTCATTACTCAAGAACTCTTTCCAGTTATCTGATCGCCTTGTGTTTTTTCCACTAACCAAACGTTTTTCTCCTGAGCCACGATTTGATCTCTCCAGGGACTATTGAATTGGGGTTGTAAGTGTCAGTGCTGGAAATCATGCCGGATTTCCAAGATGTAGAGACGGACAAGATGTTTTGAATATCTGTTTGAATGTTTTTGGCATTTCCTTCATTGAGTGAAACACGGCATTTCCATCTTCTACATTCATGGTATCTTTGTTAGGAGGAGTAGCGGCATCATTTGTGTCTTTCACTAAGTGGTGGAATGCCTTCCTCTTGTCTGTCTTCAGAAGATACCCATCTGGTGTCCCAAGTGATGATGGCACAGGTATGAGTGGGTATCGTAGAAGTTCTCGGACATCCAATTTGTGGTTTTGAGACTTGACCAACAAATTGAATGCGATATTCCCTGCTGTTTGTACTTCACTGTGTTGTTACTTGAT
>NC_090725.1:190632362-190647362 GCF_036898095.1 Palaemon carinicauda
TACATATATATATATATATATATATGTATATATATATATATATATATATTCTTATGAATCTAGTTTAGTGTAGACTAAATATTCTATACATGTATTTAATTTGTGTATTTACTAGGTGTATAGCCATCTTGTAAGGTGAATGAATGAATGAACGATTTAAAGTTTTCAGGCATCCTGACATCTAAGGTCATTGACGCCGGTAACATTTAATTTATGTATACAAAAGTAAAAAATGAAATAAAATAAAAAATTAAAGAGTATTCAATTAAAATCATAAAAATTGAATGTCATAAAAGTTAAATATTTTTCAGAGGACCTGCTTCTGAAAGAAATCTAAAAATGCCACTTGCATGGTAGGACACATCATTTCCAAGAATCTTGGCAAGGGATGAACCTGCCACCCTCACCTCGAGCCTCAAACAAATATCTATTCCGCAAGATGTTATAATTGGGGCATTCGGTCAACAAATGCCTTACTGTTAGAGGTACTAAACAGTTGTCGTAAGGTGAGCTCCTCTCATTTATGTATAAGTAATTTTATGTAAATTGCGAAAGACTTTCGTCCTTCATTTCGTTGTATTTTTCATTCAAGTAATTATATGTAAATTTAAGTTTTTTTCTAGAATCAACTTTTCATATCACGTATTTTATTACGAAGTCTTATGCAATCACAATTAACATTGCTGAACGAACCATGCAAGGTATGAACGAGGGCTTATGTAACTTTTTTATGTTTTCATGAGGAATTGTGTCATGTATGTGAGCAATTACACAATTCTCATATTGTCCATGTGTTTGGAATATTCTGGAAAAACCCAGAATCAGCTTTATCTTTTTTTATTAATATTTTGAGAAGGATGGTGGTTGGAGTTAGCTGAGAGAGGGTTGCCTTTTAGGCAAGGTTGGATATCCTGTTCGATTAAATCAATTAGCAACTGTTATGCCGTTAGTCATGACCCCCAAGCTTCTAGACCCCTGACCTAGAACCATCTAGAATAAATAATTCAATATATATATATGTCCCTAGGAATGCATAGGAACAGAAGAGAACCAGCCTGTCCCTTTGTAAGACCCAAGTTCAGATATCTCTCTCAAGTACTTCAAGTGTGTGTCTTCTCCATGGTGAATAAGTTTATACCCAACACATATTGAGTGTAGTTTGTTAAAATGTTACTGAAACTTGGAGTTTGATTAAAAATTTATTGTCTTATTTTACGTGCTGGTATTATATAATGTTTTTGTAACTGGCCCTGTGAGATTCATGTGAGAACGTGAATTATATTTAGTCTTGCTCAACTGTTCGCCTACCTTGTGTGATCCAAAACACATAAGTTTATCAGTTAATTTTATGTCTATTGCAATAAGAGTTTAATCATTAGAGTGTGAAAGGTTAACTATTTTCATTAATTATCAATATTAAATATTTACTTTCCAATGAAACAAGGGATTGTATAGGTTTCTGAGTGTGATATTCTCTTGTGTTTGTCTAAGGCTTTGTTAAGATATGATATTTCAAGAGATTTATTTTCGCTGTAAATTCTTTCAAAGTGCTGTAATTTATTATAGGATATATTTATTTTTGTAAAGAGTGTATTATTACGATCACCAGTGTTGCTTACACAAGTCTCTCGTATCCTTTTTTAAGAATCGAAGTAAGAGGTTGTTTTGAATAGTTCTTAATAATCATTACACAGTTTGTTTTGAGTGTCCATAAGAGACCTTTGGATATTCAGTGTTTTTATATTCTGCCGACTGGGATTTATCTGATTTCTCAGAGCTTGGGTATCATTCAAGTATAACAGATTTATGTAAAAACAAATAGGTGAGTTTGGAACTCTGTAGGTTGTGTAACTTGCCAGCCGTAATATATGATGTATATTTTTGGCACCCAGACCCAGGACCATAATATATGTATATATATATAAGTATATATATATATATATATATATATATACATATATATATATATATATATATATATATATATAATAGTTGCGGTCCTCTTGAGAATCGTAAGTAAAACAGTAATAGAATAATTACTGCTGCTATCATCTTTATTATTTGGGAGCTTTTGGTATAACTTTTATCATCTTCAGCCTATCTGTAATTGATTCAATATGAAATCAATAAAAATCCTCATAAATAGATAATTAGGAAGATATACTTCTAAGAACTACCCACAATGTTTTAAAATCAAACAAGCAAAGAGCATAAAACTACATGAAAGAGCTCATTATTAATATAAAACCAGTTACATGAAGGAAACGACGACCACACACTCAGAGTGGGTGATTGGAATTTTTGAATTAGTGAATGGCTTATGATGAATCAAACCTGTACACGAGAGTCATGGGTGATTCAGACTTATGCAATATTGTATGGTGTGATTGGAACCTTTAAAACATGTTTAAGGGGATTTGAACACACTGTTTTTCTTTAGGTGAATCAGTCTTTTAAACAAGAGTTTTGGGTAATTCGAACTTAAGCAATATGGTTTGAGATGACAGAAATCCACACAAAATTGTTTGGGAAATTCTAACATATGCAAAATGACTTCCGTTTATTTAAGCCTATTCACGAGAGTTTGGGGGTAATATAAACTTATGCAAGGTTGTTAAGGGTGATTGGAATCTGCACAAGATGGTTTTGGGCGTTCGAACGCTTGTATTATATTATTGATAATGTTATGCAAAGGTTTCAAGATGGATAGGTGTGATCAGAACTTATGGAAGATGGTTATGGAGTAGAGAATTTATACAAGATGGATTGGGGGTGATTCAATGGTGTATATTTATACAAAGCAATACCCTACTTTGGGAGATTCGAGCCTATTTAAGAAGATTATGGGTGACTGGAATCTATAGTAGATGGTTTGGAAATTCAAACACATGGTCAATGGTTTGTGGGTGATTTGAATCTATGCATAAGAGTCTGGGGTGATAAGAATTCCTGGATAATGGTTTGGGACAATTTGAATCCATAAAACATGGTTTTGGGGGATTCAAACATAAGGAAATGGTTTGAGGGTGAATTAAACTTATACACTGGAATTTGTGGGTAATTCAGACTTATCAAGATAATTAAGGAAGACTGGGGTCTTCAAAATATGAATTGATGGTCTCTGAATACAAGTACAATGGTTTAAATGATACAAACTATACCACTTGAGTTTTTTGAGTCTCAAACTTATTCAAGGTGGTTAGAGGGAAAGAAATCTATACAAATGGTTTGTGGTTATATAAACGCATGGAAAAGGGTTTGGGGAAATTCATCATAATCACGTGAGCTTAAACGATGGTTGAAACTTATGAAAGATGGTTAGGAACGATTGAAACCTGCAAAACATGGTTTCGGAGGAGTTGAACATAATATCTATGCTTTCTAGTAGAATCTAACTTTTGTAAGATTGTTTAAGGTGTGTAGAATCTATACAAGCTGGTTTGGGGAGATTTGAACTTACGGTTGATGGCTTGGGTGATTATAACCTATATCTAAGAGTCAGGCGTGTTAAGAACTGCGGCACTTTGCATGGTGTTTTAGGCACCCTTAGATTAAATGCACCATTCCTCCAAGCTGAAACATATCCAAAAAGTTTTCAGGAACTCAAAAACATGTGCAATAATTTGTCGCGAATCAAACTTATAAGGAAAAAAAAAAAGACGATCGAGACTTCTACAATATGGTAATTGCAGATTTGCATCTGTACAAGACAGTTAGGAAGGATCTGAATACCTGAGTAAAGGTTTATGGTGATTCAAATATATACACGTGAATAAGTGATTGAAAATATTGCAAGAATTGGTGGGGTTGAATGGCAGATAAAAAAATTATTTCTGGAAATTTAAATCAATTGGAGTAATTCAAATTTATATGCAAGACTTTGAGACGATAAAACTTATGCATTTTAATTGGGGTTATTGAAATCTATGCAAGATGATTTGGTGAGATTTGAGCCCAAGGTCAATGATTTGGGTTACCTCAAACCTCCACACTTAAAGTGGTTAATTTCACAAAGGTAGTTTTGTGTGGTATAAATATATAAAAGCTCCTTTAGAGTAATTTAAGCACATAGAAATATTTCAGAGTGATTCAAACCTTTGAACGACATCTTGGGGATGACTCATTTTATGCAAGTTATTTTATGGGTGATTGGAATCTATGGTATATGGTATGGGAAATTAGAACACCTGGAGAATGATTTGCGAAGATCTAAAGTAATACATGATGGTTTAGATTATTAATACTTAAGCAACAGGAGTTTGGTTGATTAAAAGTTGATTAAAGGATTAGAGATTTAAAGGTCTGGGGAGTGATTGAATCCTATATAAGATGGTTTTGTGACTTTGAACATAGGGACAATGGTTTGGGTAAACAAACCTATAAACTATAGTTTGCAGTAATTAGAACTCATGAAAAAAGATAGTTTTATGAATTTGAACATATGCAAAAATGTTCGTTGTGACTCAAACCTATAATGAGATATCACGGGGATTCAAACTTATACAAGATACTTAAGGTGTTTCAAACTCTTTCAATATAGTTTGTTGTGACTGGAATCAATAAGCATGGTTTTCAGAACATGAACACAGGGATAATGATTAAGGTAAAGTGAAACTCATACAAGAGGTTTTGGGGTGATTCAGATTTATGCTACAGGGTTTGGGGTGAGTGGAACCTATTTAAGATTATAAAGTAAAATGGTTTTGTGGTGGATCATCAGGCATGTAAAGGGGAGTTTGGGCTGATTCAAATTTGTTATATAGTTTGAGGTGATTGCAAACTATACTGTAGAAGATGGGTGAGGTAATTTGAACACATGCAAAATTGTTTAGGATGATTCAAATCTATACATAAGATTTTGATGGTATAGAAACTAAGGAATGATGGTTATGGGTAATTGGATCCATTAAAAGATGGTTGGAAATTCGAACAAATGGACAATGCTTTTTAGTGAATTAATATTATGCATGAGAGTTTGGGGTTATTCGAACTTGTACAATATTGTTTGAAGGTGATTAGAGCCTAAACATCATGGTTTGGATAGTTTGAACACCTGTTCTGTGGCTTGGGGATGATCAAACGTATACATGAGAGTTTGAGGTTATTCATATTTATACAATATATTTTAGAGATCGAAAGCTACTCACAGGGATTTGGGAAATTAGAACACAATGGTTTGTGGTGAATCAATCCTATGCATATGAAGTTTCGGGGTGACTCAAAACTATGCAAGATGGTATTGGAACCTACACAAGATGGTTTTGGAAAATTTAACACATGCACAATGGTTTGGTGAGGATAAAACTTATTCGCGAAATTTCGGGATGATGCCAATATTTCCAAGACGGTGCGGTGTGATAGGGAGCTCTACAAGATGATGGCTTAAGGTATTTAAGCATTTGCACAGGGATAATTGTTAGTGGCAAATCAAACACGTACAATGGACTTTGGAGTGAATCAAACTCATGCGAGATGGTTTGAGGTGATTAGAATATAAACAGGATGGTTTTGGGTGAGTCATACCTACACATGAGACTTGGGGTGATCCAAACTTACGCAGTATGGACCTGGACAATTGAAACCTCTGCAAGGTGGCTTGGGAAATCTGATCTCATGCAAAATGAGTAGGGTTGAATTTACCTTCACATCAGATTTTTGGGTGTTATAAATTTTTACAAATATGTCTGAGATAATTAGAGCCCATACAGAGTGAGTTACAGTGGCTCGAACATATGCAAAAGGGTTTACATTGTTTTCAAACTATCCAAATTTGATTACGTGATTCAAAGTTATGCAACATGGTTTTATGTGATTGGAACCTGTTCATGATGATTTGGATTTGAACATATGCATGATTTTGGGGGATTAAATCACACCTCAACACTAGAATTTTGGGTTATTTGAAGTTAGAAAAGAGGGTTTGTGGTGACTGGTACTTAGGTAAGAAGGTTTGGGATATTTCAAACTTGTATAAGATGATTTGAAGTGATTAGAACCTTTGGAAGATGGCTAGGAGCGATTAAAAATTATGTCAAATGGTTTCTGGAGATCTTAACCTATAAAAGAATATTTTCGGTGCGAGAATCACAAGACATCGTGCATTCATGAAACTATGAGAGAAGGAAATTCCATCATACACTATCTATCTATCTATCTATCTATCTATCTATATACATATATATATATATATATATATGTATACTGTATATTATATATATATATATATAGGCCTATGTATGTATGTATGCATGCATGTATGTATATCTATATATATATATATATATATATACATATATATATATATATATATATGGGATATGTATACATATATATATATATATATATGGGATATGTATATATATATATATATATATGGGATATGTATATATATATATATATAAGTGTGTGTATACATATATACGTATATACATATACATATATATATACATATATATATATATATATATACTGTATACATATATATATATAGATATATATATATATATATATATATGTATACATATATATATATATATATATATACTTATATATATACATATATATATATATATATATATGCATATATATATATGTGTGTATATATATATATATATATATTTATATATATAAATCTATATATATGTATAAATATATATATATATGTATATATATATATATATATGTGTGTGTGTGTGTGTGAGTGTGTATGTGTGTGTATATATATATATATATATATATACAGTATGTTTACACACACACACACATATATATATATATAAATATATATATATACATATATAATATGTTTGTATATATATATATATATATATATAAATAATTTATATTAGCATACATTACCACTCTTTTTTTTTCCACCCGGGAGATTAGCTATTCTATATTTTAAATGTCATTCTCCGACTAAATTTTACATTTGCTGGAATAATATAGATCCCCGGAAGGAATCTTCCACAAAGGGAAGTTTCTTTGAAGAGGAAATATAATTTGAATAGAGTTTTCGTTTCCTTTTTTATCCTATGGTTTTCTTTTAGGGATATTGTTTCCCTAAGGTTATTCTGAACTTTCAAAAATATCAAAGATATTCATTAAATTCTCGAATTTTTTTTTTTCTTAAAACTTATCTTCCTGGAGAAGAATCTTATCCAAATGAACTTGGTCTCTACTTTGATAATATCAACCAGCACCTAATCATTTACTTAAAATAATTCACATGCTCGTTTTAATAATAACCCTATTGGACTAGGTTTATTCATCTTTGCAAACACACTTTAATAATCAATCAGTTAAATGTTTTGAGATTTATGGCTATACACGGTAATGACTCATCATAATCCTTTAATCTTCAGCCGATCTCATCATCTTAAAGGTACCTGGCGCTGACAACATAAAAAACTGAACAAAATGTAAATTATGGTTTAAATGTAAAATATACACAATCTTCCTGAGAACCAATAGTTGTAGGCTACCTTTAGAAACAAATGTAGTATTTGTGCCCTTAGTAGAAATATTTTGCAACCTTTGTGTCTGGGGCTACTGATCAACATTTAATTTACTCGTAATTTGCTGACTTCAACCGCTTCAAAGTTAATTACACAACGATCAGCGATTCTAAAACTATTTAATCATAAGCCAAACCCAGTATCTCTAAAACCAGAAGCTTGCAAGGCACAACCCACAAATCAAGGTCACCACTTTGGTAGTCTCTCAAACAAAGTTCCATAAACCGCAATCTCTGTTTCTGAAAACGTTGGTTCACTAAGCAAAAGTTGCTAATCACAAATATTTCTGTCTCTAATTCAAAGTATTTCAAGGAATAATCCAAGCGTGGATCCAGCAAGCTGAAGAAGGGGGTGTCGGAAAATATGACCCTAGCAGTTATTTTAGATCTATTTTTCATGTATTTGAAACTATTTTCTTGTTATAATTATGCAATAACAGCAACCGAATAAATACATAAAACTTTATAGCAGTTATCTCTACAACTACTTTTAGCACATGAATGTTGTATAATTTCCCGGGATACCTCGTCTTTTGACTACCTCTGAGTTATATCTGTAATTATTGTAGAGCCTGCATCCTTCCGTTCAACTATTAACCTACAGCAAATCTCAACAAGTTGAATTGTAGTTTGTCTCTCCACTTCTTTCAACTTGATTCATATTAGAAACACAATCTTTTAATTCCAGCTCATATATCACTTGGAAGTGCGTTGTGTGTGTGATTGTTTGTGTGTGTGTGTGAGAGAGAGAGAGAGAGAGAGAGAGAGAGAGAGAGAGAAGGATGATTTCAATCTTCCACTTCTCTTTTACTACATCATTTTTCTTGTCGCAACTACGAAAGATGTTGATTATTGTTTTCTTTTCATAAAAGTTGGAAGATTTTTGTTAATCCCAAGGTTTATATCATGAAAACTTCCCAATATCTCCATATTACTCATTTCTCCCAAGAAAAGCCTTGTTTTTATTTCTTTTGGAAAAGTTACCTTTTATTTTCTTTTTTTATCCTATCTACTGTACTATTTTCTATAGAAACAAGTTACCTCACAAATCAAAACTTCAGCTTTGTTTGCAATATGTATATTACATTGAGAACCGGTAAACGTATCGAACAATTATAGAATTATGTGATTTTCATGCCACGTAAATTAGTTAATCATATCACATTTCAATATTAGAAATGATGTTGAATAAAACTCGTAGCAACAAAATAACATTGTAATCCCATTTAAATTTCCACTTTCAAAAGATATGATTTTTGCCTGAAATACTGAACAGGACAAAACATACTGATAAAACAGATAAATCAGAGATTTCCGAGACTTGATCTTACTTCCTTCGGGAAATTTTATTGTCATATCACAAGTGTTCCAACACATGGTTTAATCTCCTTAATAAGATCCTATCGAATTGAATTCAGTAAATAAACAAGAGCCCTTAATTTAGCCATAAGAATATGCACACAAATAGATCACTAATAAACATAAGCCACCCAATGATACTGATATCTATGTCTGACATTAATATATACATACGATATACCAGTGAAGAGAGAATGAGTGGTTGAAATTTTACTGCAGTATTAAATCGAAAATAATTTGTCATTATAGATTGTAATAGAATACAAGAATATTGAGCATAATATATATATATATATATATATGTATATATATGTATATGTATATATATATATATATATATATATTTATATATATATATATATATATGCGTGTGTGTATATGTATATATGTATTACAGATGGAGGAGATTTTATACTAGTAAAACTTTACATAGAATATCTGCATTAACGCTCTATACTTACTATCCCAACAGCTTGGACAAACCTTAACATTATGCTAATTCAAAACAAGGAGACACAAAAGACCTGAAAATTACCGACTAATAAGTTTACTCCCAGTAATATGTAAAATATTTACAAACATCATATTATGCCGAATAAAAAGACAGATAGACTTTAATTAGAAGTGGGTATTCAACAACTGTCTAAATCCATTTAATTAACTAGCTAATGGAAAAATCAAACCTCCAAAACTGTCAAAAACTTCAACATCAATGAAAGTCTTTCAAAGACAAGGAGTAGATGAATTTTATGTTAGAACACTTGAAGATATCTATAGTATACGGGAAGTACAGCTATCATAAATCTACATAAAGATATTGTAAATTCAGATTGAGAAAGGAATTAGACAGGGAGACCAAATCTCTCTTAAATTATTCACAGTATGCCTAGAAGAAGTTTTTAAGAACTTACATTGGGATAATGTAGGAATTAACATTAATGGGGAATACCTTAACAACTAAAGATTTGTATATCACTTGGTTCAATTTAGTGAATCATAGGAGGGATTGTAAAAAATGATAGAATATTTTAATAGAGAATGAAGAAAGGAAGGACTGAAAATGAATATGAATAAAAGTACGATAATATTCAATGAAAAGGCAAAAAATAAGGGTTATGGAAGAACATCTAGAGATAGGTAATGAATATACGTACTTATGTTTCCCAAAGACCTGAGACAAAAATTAAAAGGATAAGCTTGGAATTATTATTAGGATTCCCTTTTAGGGGAATTTCTATTATTATTATTATTATTATTATTATTATTATTATTATTATTATTATTATTATTATTATTATTGTTATTATTATTATCATTATTATTATTATTATTATTATTATTCTTTCCGCGCTTTTTTTTTAGCAAGAAATCTGAAATAATTATCATAGGTAGCCTATGGTAAGAATATGCCATAGACCCAGTTTAAGTGACCTTGACCTACTTTTCAAGGTCACAGGGGCATATAAAGGCAAAATTTTAAGAATTTGAAATTGACATTAGGCCTAAAGTATAAGCTGTATGGCTAAGGGCCTTATGGGCAATGATACAGATGTAAATCCCCCAGATATCGCCCTACTTTAATGCAAGTAGGTCAAGGTCAAGGTCGCTAATGGCCAAACCAGGTCAAAACAGGTTTGTTTTCGAGATCTCAAAAACCGGAAGGCCCAGAGCCCTGATCTTAGGGGCATATGATGCCCTATATATTTATCTAAGGATAGCTTAACTTTTGTAACGACTGCTTAATTACTTTTTTTAATATATATTTTTTACTATTTTTGACATTGCAGAAACCGTGACTTTGGCAATTTCTCCCTGAAATACTGGTTTTTAGATCATAGCATGCTATAGTAAACTTCCCCAAACATATGCATAAAACCTCCAAATCAAATGTCAAATTTGACCTTTACCCTCATTTTGACCTTAACCCTCATTTTCAAGGTCATATGGCTATTTCATGGAAAAAATTTGACGTGGGCTAACATCTTTTACTGATTGACAAAAGCATTTCCACACCTATTTTGCTGGGGAATCCTCCGCCACTGGCTTTAGCCAGTCGCAGTCTAGTTATTATTATTATTATTATTATTATTATTATTATTATTATTATTATTATTATTATTAGCTAAGCTACAACCCTAGCTGGAAAAGCAGGATACTGTATAAAAAGCAATAGAAAATTTTAATAAAATATTTTAAGGACAATAAGATCATTAAAATAGATTTTCATATATAAACTATAAATAGATACTATGTCAGAATGCTCAACATAAACAACATTTAATGCAAGTTTGAACTTTTGAAGTTGTACCGATTCAACTACCTGATTAGGAAGATCATTCCACAATTTGTTCATAGCTGGAATAAGACTTCTAGAATACTGTGTAATACAGAGTCTCGTGATGCAGCAGGCCTGACTTCTATCAGAATTAACTGCATACCTAATATTATGAACTGGGTGGTAGCCTACTGTCCCGGAAGATCTGAATGTGAAGGATGGTCAAAATTATGAAAAATTTTATGCAAAAGGCATAACAAACTAATTGAACGACGTGGCGACAAATCAATATCGTTATCAGGAATAGACTGTAAGTTCCTGTTCAACAAGTTAGGATGAGAATCGGCAGTTGAAGACAAAACAAGGCAGAATGGCAGAATTAAAACGCTTCTTCAGAATAGATTGATAACCGAAAATCTTAAGACTTTCTAAACAAGATTTTTTTTTTTTTTTTTTTTGTGCAATTGAAGAAGACACAGGCCTAAAGTGTTTCTTAAAACTAAATTTGTTGTCAAGAATCACACCTAAAATTTTTGATTTTGGGGGAGTTAAAGAAACATTATCAATGCTGAGGTCCGGATGTTAAGATGCAACAGTCCTCGACCTACTTACAATCATACTTAGATTTTGTTGGATTCAATTTCATGCCCTATAATTTGCATCATGCACAAATTTTACCTAGATATCTATTATGGGATTCAGCAACCCCATATATACATTCAGGAGACGGAACTGATGCAAATAAAGTAACATCATCGGCATATGCTACGAGCTTGTTTTCTAGGCTAAACCACGTTATGTGTATATATTATGAAATCTAATGTGCCAAGAACACTGCCATGAGGAACACCAGATATAACATTCCTATACCAACTATGGTTCCCATCAACAACAATTCTTTACGATCTATTAGTTAGAAATAATGGCCCACCCACTCCCAACTGTTTGAGTTTGAAAACAAAGGCCTCATGAATAGCACTAAAGTCAAGGCCAATCATACAAACTTCCTGACCACCGCTAGAGAGTTATGGGGTCCTTTGACAGGCCTGACACTACTATATTGGATCCTTCTCACTGGTTACAGTTCATTTTCCCTTTGCTACATAAATACCGAATAGTCTGGTTTATTCTTTATATATACTCCTCTGTCCTCATACACCTGACAATACTGAGATTACCAAACAAACTTTTTTCTCTCAAGGGGTTACCTATTGCACTAAAATCCTTCAGAGGCTATTTTCCTCTTGGTAAGGGTAGAAAAGAATCTTAAGCTATGGAAAGCAGCTCTTCTAGGAGATGGACACTCCAAAATCTAACCATTGTTCTCTTTTCTTGGGTAGTGCCACAGCCTCTGTAACATGGCTTTCCACTGTCTTGGATTGAAGTTCTCTTGTTTGAGGGTATACTTGGGTACACTATTCTATCATATTTCACTTCCTCCTGTTTTGCTAGTTTTTATAGTTTATATAGGAAATATTTATTTTAATGTTACTGTTCTTAAAATTTTTTATTTTTCCTTGTTTCCTGTCCTCACTATGCTATTTTCTCTGTTGGAGCCCCTAGGCTTATAGCCTCCTGCTTGTCCAACTAGGTTTGTAGCTCAGTAGGTAATAATAATAATAATAGTAATACATGTATATACTGTATATATGTATATATGTACACATATATGTGTAGAAATCACGAAAGCTGACACGTGATGAATATAAAATGTATTATAGTCACGAAAGGAAAAATGAAAAAGACTTGATTGGAGTTAGTACTTTCATCCACTCAGGACATTATCAAACTTAGCAATGAGAATACATATACAAAGACATCGTATTTATACAGAAGGGGATCCAACAGCTGTCAGTTTCTTAATAATTCCGGAGAAGTCAGATTTTAGATAAAAGGATAATACTGGATTAACGGAAAACAGACCTGGGCTTAGATTCAAATTTCTACCTTGAGTACAGGAGATTAAAAATGATTCAACAATATTCCTTTGAAAATAGTCATTTACATGGATTACTTTTTCCGTCTTTGACCAACCAATTCTGTGACTTGACCCTAACCAGTGGGGGGCCAAGGCATTATTAAGAGAACCCCTGGAGACGGCCACCTGATGCTGTTTTAATCTGACTGGTATACTTTTTGATGTTTGGCCAACATAAAATAGGTTACACTCTGAACAAGGAATGCTACATATTACATTATTATCATTTCCAGAACTATTCTTAATTAACATGTTTATTAATGTACAATTGTATTTAAACACTACAGCAATGTCTAGTTTTTTCAAAAGGGGTATAACATCTAAAAAACAAACATGAAATGGCAAACAAATCATATTATTAATTGTTTCCTTCCTCTCTAATTGGACACTAAAATGTTTTCTTAGCCTTATTCATACATTTCTCTAAGAAATATTTGGGATAACAAAGATCTGTTGCAATTTTTTCTATTTTAGTGAACTCCTCCTCAATGTAATCTGGGCTACAAATTCTCAATGCCCCAAGGTACATGGAGGAAAAAAACTGAATGCTTTATATTTTTAGAGTGACCGGAGTAAAAATGTACATATGAAAAATTATTTGTAGGCTTTCTATATATGGAAAACTTAAATTTATTTGTTTCTCTAACTATTAAAACGTCTAAAAATGGGATACGGTTATTTTCTTCATTTTCTATAGTGAATTTTATTGATGGTACTAATGAATTAATGATTGAAACAAAACCCTCAAGATTAGAATTTTCTTCTAAAATACCTAGAACATCATCAACATATCGATACCACACAATTTAGGAAGACCACACTGAAGGGATTAATCTAGATTCAAAAAATTCCATATATATATGTTGGATAAAAGTGGGGACAAAGGATTACCCATAGCCATACCAAAAACTTGTTCATAGAAATCTCCATTAAAACTAAATTCACACTTTTTAATGCACAAACAAATGAGCTCAATAATAGTATGGGTTGATAAAGGTAAATCATAAGCATCTAAAATACCCGACAGGAAATCCAATAAGTCATCAACCGGCACTTTGGTAAACAATGAAGTTACATCAAAACTTACTAATCTATGTCTTGAAGTAAGGTTAACTTTTTGTGATTTTTCGCAAAGATCAACAGAATTTTTTTATATGAGAGGTTGAAATAGATCCTAAGATCGGGGAAAGTAATTTGTCTAAATATTTGGATAATTTATAGTTAATAGAACCTGTAGCACTGATAATTGGTCTGATTGGATATCCTGTTTTATGGGTTTTGTTTATATGGTTTAATTAAAACCCATAAAACAGGATATCCAATCAGACCAATTATCAGTGCTACAGGTTCTATTAACTATAAATTATCCAAATATTTAGTCAAATTACTTTCCCCGATCTTAGGATCTATTTCAACCTCTCATATAAAAAATTCTGTTGATCTTTGCGAAAAATCACAAAAAGTTAACCTTACTTCTAGACATAGATTAGTAAGTTTTGATGTAACTTCATTGTTTACCAAAGTGCCGGTTGATGACTTATTGGATTTCCTGTCGGGTATTTTAGATGCTTATGATTTACCTTTATCAACCCATACTATTATTGAGCTCCTTTGTTTGTGCATTAAAAAGTGTGAATTTAGTTTTAATGGAGATTTCTATAAACAAGTTTTTGGTATGGCTATGGGTAATCCTTTGTCCCCACTTTTATCCAACATATATATGGAATTTTTTTGAATCTAGATTAATCCCTTCAGTGTGGTCTTCCCAAATTGTGTGGTATCGATATGTTGATGATGTTCTAGGTATTTTAGAAGAAAATTCTAATCTTGAGGGTTTTCTTTCAATCATTAATTCATTAGTACCATCAATAA
>NC_090725.1:190649862-190652362 GCF_036898095.1 Palaemon carinicauda
ATATATATATATATATATATATATATATATATATATATATATATATATTGATATGTATATATGTACATATATTTAAATATATATATATATATATATATATATATATATATATATATATATATATATATATATTAGTGTTTGTGTGCGCGTCAGGGGGTGTCTGCGTACATGTAGGTGTATGGATGTATTTGTGTACGTGAGATTTCATTCAACCTCTCAACTTCAGACAAGAACCCATATTTCAATTACATTATCCTTTTGAATAGATTAGATTACTGTCCAATTATGACGCATGACTTTGTTCAGCAGATGGGGAAATAATGAAGGGAATTCCTCCCATTTTGTGATGACGGAATGATAGAGCTAATACTATAACAATTGCTATCTTGCTTTCGTATTTACAGCTATTCATAAGGGCTTAAGTGATAATTGATCTTGTTATTTGTACGAATATTGCTATTGGTTTAGATAAACAATCCCTGGTTTATTGTGTCTAGATGTGGAATATGGGTAATGGCTTTATGAGTTTCAGCAATTAATCTGCGTGGTGCAGACGAGGGAAATGTTGTATTATGAAATCAACGTTAGACAGCAAGATTGTAGAAATTAAGTGGGAACGGATGTAAGGTCGAAGACTTGAATATGGTGCACCTTGGTCTGAAAGATTTCAATATATACTTTATTGACAAGAAAGGAGCTATCACTTTTCACTAAATACGACCTATACTTGTATCACTTCTATTATTCGTGCTTTTTGTTGGTTTTGAAAAACTTTTGAATTATTCCTGTAAATATTCCAATCACAAGATTTGTAAATTGGGACTTTCCTATTTCATGATCTTGGGGTAATTCCTAAAGATTTTGAAAACATTCACTATCGAAATTAAGATCAATAATAGTAAATAGAAATTAAGATCAATAACATTTGATAGAAATTGGGAGCAATTATTGTAAAGAGAAATTAAGATCAATAATAGTAAATAGAAATTAAGATCAATAATATTTAATAGAAATTGAGATCAATTATAGTAAACAGAAATTAAGATCAATAATAGTAAACAGAATTTAAGATCAATAATGGTAAATATTGGTTTTGTCGGTAGAAAGTCGAGAGAATTCTTATTAGTTTCTTAAAGTTCAAAAATAAATATTCAAAACTTTAATATATAGCTTTACTGAGAACTCAGATATTAATATGATTATTTCTGTCTGTGTTTCATAAAAGAAAGAAAGAAAAAAAAAACGTTGCCAACAACCCTGAAACTCGATCGTTAGATATTTCACCCTAGTAATTTTCTTGTTCACCAGTTGATTTTCAAAATGTTGTGTTGAATTTCTGTTTTAAAAGATGTTGCTTCTATGACCTTTCATCAAAATGTCTAAAATTTGCATGTAAGACAAAACAACCGGTTATAAAAGTTCTGAAAGTAATTGTATAGGATTTATTGAATATGTGTAAGTTTGTCTATTCCTAGTGCGTTAAACATATATATATATATATATATATATATATATATATATATATATATATATATATATATATATATATATATATATATATATATATATATATACAGTATATATATATATATATATATATATATATATATATATAGATATATATATATATAGATATATAAATATATATATATATATATATATATATATATATATATATATATATATATATATATATATATATATATATATATATATATATATAGAGAGAGAGAGAGAGAGAGAGAGAGAGAGAGAGAGAGAGAGAGAGAGAGAGAGAGAGAGAGAGAGAGAGATTTTTATATTAGGAATATATAAAATTTTGCAAAGATTATTGTTTGGTTTTCGTTATTCTGTAAATAAGAAAGAATCCATTTGTTTAAGAACACATATCTTGTGCTTTAATACATTCTATATGCTATATAAATAAAATATTAAGAAAAATTTACGGTAATGATTTTTGTAAAGCTTTGTAAAGTTCTTATAGCACTTGATGTTACTTCATATTTTGGCTAACTTACCATTATTTAAACTATTACATAAATTCAAAAAATATTTGAAGTTTCCCCAAAATCTCTAATCTCTCATGATTCGTCAGACTGGAGACTATAAAATTGATAAGAAAACTAGGAATCCCAACCAGGATGTTTCATGGTAACACAGGCATACATGTGTCTGTAGAATACAAATACTTGATATCCTCTATTAAGGCAGAGAGAAAATGTCAGGGAAATCTAAAAAACCTTATAATAATTCGTCTGAAAAATATTCACACCCCACTCTCTCTCTCTCTCTCTCTCTCTCTCTCTCTCTCTCTCTCTCTCTCTCTCTCTCTCTCTCTCTCTCTCTCTCTCTCTCTCTCTCTCTCACATAGCATTGGATTGGATACAAAGGATCTAAGGTCCCAAATCGTTTTCAAAGGAGATGGAATCTAAAGCATTATGTTAAAGGACAACATGTCACATCCACTATCGTATGAAATCTGGCAGCAAAGCTCTGCCAA
>NC_090725.1:190662362-190667362 GCF_036898095.1 Palaemon carinicauda
AAAGGCAAGTCATACAACGATCGCCAATTTTAATGTGGGGTCTTTGAAGTTTATACATGATTTTTTTATCTGGCTTACCTTGGGAATTCCAGGAATCAAGGCAATACATGGGTTTGATTTTATAATGAGTAATCAAATATACATCTGTGGGGAAAAAGATAGAATAACATTAATGATAGGAGGGTGCATTTTGCCGATAGAAATTCATGAGAGAGTAAGTGCTTGTGCGGGAAAAGAGAGACAATTACGTAGAGTGACAGCTGTATCTGGCAGAGGAGAAGTATTACCTTCCCAGACACTTACGAGCATATCAGTGACTCCATCTCAGCCTCTCCCATAGGTAACCAAAGTTGTAGTTAAACCCCATGAAAAATTGGCACACATAGTCTTAGAGTGCTTGTCAGAAAGAAAAAAGAACAGAGCGAGTATTAGAAGCTAATTTGGCAAATAAAAGAGTTGTGCTAGGAAGTGATTTTGAGTTTGAATTGGTGTTATGTGAGATTACTAATAATGGTATCGTGGGAGGCACAACTCCAGCCAATACTGACAAATGTACACTGAACTGGATTATGCAAGCCCAAAAACTATATCCACCAGAATATCAACGTATAGTTAGTAACATTGTTAAGAATTATTCCGATGTAATTGAAATTGGAGATGAGCCACCTAGGACAATTGATTGATTTCTTTTTAGCATTGAAACTGGCCAGTCGGAGCCAATAAGGTCAAGGCCGTATAAGGTACCTATTCATTTCCAGGAGATATAGAAAGGGAACTTAGTAAATTAAGGGAATAAGAGATCATTAAGGAAGCCGAATCCCCCTTGGCTTCTCCAATTGTAGCTGTTAGGAAAAAGGATGGCTCAGTAAGATTGTGTGTTGATTATAAGTAGTTTAATGCAGTCACCACGGACAATATATTTCCATTGACCTGGATCGTTTAATTTTCTTCCTTTCGGTGTTAAAAATGCTCCCAATCATATTTTTAGAGTAATAATGGTAGTATTGTCTCCCTTAATTGGCCATAAAATCTGGTTATTTAGGCACTATCATAATTACAGGGAAAACTGTCAAAGAACATAATAACAATACTCGTAAAGTTTTAGAAGCATTGCACCGTAAGGTATGAAAATGAAATTATGAAAGGGCAAATTTTTCTGTAAACAGGTCGAATTTCTAGGATATATAATAATCCCAGAAGGTATCCAACCCTACCCCACTAAAGTATAAGCAATTAGAGATTTCCCCAGGCCACATACCTCTAAGGAAATAGCTGGGATCCTTGGGATCGCTGGGTAGTACCGTGAATTTATAAGAAGTTTGGGAGAGATAACGAGACCCTTAGATGCTTTTAAGAAACTAAAAATAATAAATTGGGTAGTTGAAGAAGAAAGGACGTTTAACCATTTGAATGCTGCCTCAACTAGCCGACAGTTACTCATATATCATAGATTTGATCGCCCATTTTAGTGGTAACAGATGATAGTATCATAGCCATTGGTGGTGTAATATCTCAACGTGACGATAAAGGTAGAGAGCGACCCATTTCTTTAGCTTCCAGGGCATTAAAAGGGGCAGAAAAGAATTTTAGTACATTTCATCGAGTAGCATTGGATATTCTTTGGGTTCTAGAGAGACATCGGTTCTTTATATTAGGTCAGCCAATTGAGTTGCATAGTGATCATCGCCCCTTACGTGATCTATTTTACAAAGGAGACTTCACGTCTAGACAAGCGAGATGGATTGAAAGATTGTTAGAGTTTAACATAAAAGGGTTTGACAACATAGAAGGTGAAGCTCACAAGGTAGTTGATGCTCTCTCTAGAACTGCAGTAATAGGAGTAACAACTCGGGCACAGAAGAGGGATTATGAACGAATCCAAAATATTGAAGGACCCCATCAAAATAGAAAACTGGATGTGAATTCATGGGAGCAGCAATCAGAGGGAGAGAGAGAGAGAGAGAGAGAGAGAGAGAGAGAGAGAGAGAGAGAGAGAGAGAGAGAGAGAATGTGTGTGGCCAGCAGAGGACATGACCAGGAATGATGGAATGAATGCACTGATGATGCAGGTGTCATTGACCTGGGAGGTTGGGACATAATAGGAAGTCCGATAGGGACAGAAAAAAAGAGGAATGTATAGAAAGAGTGCGAGCAGAGATTAAAGGGGAATCAGAGAGTTATCCATCATTTTTTAATATGCCTCGTGAGAGTTTTTTTTTTTTTATAGAGAATGATATCTTATATTGTGGTTACGAAAAGAGGGGAGGGTAATTTTGTGTACGGGCAGTTCTTCCTCCTTCTTTAATTAATCAAGCCATCCCTATTGTACATGCAAGTCGATATGCAAGGAATTTGGGGATTGATAGAGCATTAAGCAGAGCACGCGAATCCTTCTTTTGTTTAGGGATGAAAAAATCTGTAGAAAATAATATGAAATGTTGCCATGCTTGGAACTGATTCAAAGAACATAAAAACAGTACTGAAAGCGAGAAAGTAACCTGTGAATCCTATCAAATTTTAAAGGGTGCATATGGCTGTGGTAGGACCATATCATACGGGTATAACACAACATAAGTATATATGTGAATTTGTTGATGCATTTACTCGTTGCACTCATACTAATGCAATGTTGGAGAAATCGGCAAATTCATTAGCCCAGGTGCTGTGCTCCTTCATTAATAGGTCCGAAAATTTGTATAAATGATAACGGTCTTAAGTTTATAAATAAGGTGGGGAAATCAGTCACGGACTTGATGAAAATTTAACACTTTTCAATTACTGTATATAGGCCTTCAGCTAATGGCTTAGTGGAGTCTCATAATTGGGAACTGAATTTTACATTACCTAATGGCTGATGACCCTTGTCATTGGCATGCCATGGTCCCTACAGCTGACCTAGCTTTGAACATTGCATATGATGCCTTGCGCAGGGACACGTTTTTCTTTTTAGTGTATGGACAGGATTCTGTGTTACTGTATACGGTCCTGATTAATTCGCAACCGCTGCCAAATTATTCAACTGAGCAATCCCCTCTGTATTTACTAAACCTCTTAAGGAGAGTAATGAACACCACTGAAAGATTTTTGAAAGGAGATAATGAAAAACATAGCTCAAAGTTTGATGGTCCGTTTAAAACCGCACCGGTAAAAGTATTTGTGGGCGATCGTGTATATTTGAAACGATTACAACCTAAGAAACACAAAATAGAGCCAGCATATTTGGGTCAGTACCGAGTAAAGATGGTTAAATCTAACACAGAAGTGAAACATAATATTATTAAGGGAGCAGTGTCTGAGCATCCTCAGGCACACATACATATGGTTGCGGAAGAGGTAGTTTTCAAAAGTGTGAATCAGAGTGTAACCACTTACCCTTGCAGAAGTGACATTCACCGAGTTAATGAGCAGATATATTCTTCTTGCTGTTGATTTTTTAACAGAATTTATTTCTTCTTTTGACGTGTTCTAAATAAACTTGATGATAAACAGTGTGTTTTTATGTGGGTGCCTAATGTAGATTAAAGTGTTGTGATAATTTTGCTGAATGTAGCAAAACTTATGATATACTGCTTATATGATTCCTGATTGCTGGGATCGGGGTGGTTCACGAAGGGCAAATGGCTATGGGATTAAAGTTCAGCCTCGAGGAGGGGCAGTGTTAGAGAATGAGTAGATGTGAATACCTTATATTTAGAGGTATAAGAAGAGGGCGGGAAGCTGAATAATTTTCTCGGATTGATAGATACAAATGTATTGTTGTTGTGATTTAAAAAAAGTGGCGAAACGGTGGTGGGGAGGTGTGTTGTCAAATTGTGCCGTAAACTCGGAAAAGTAAAATCGAGGGATAAAGGAATATCTATTCCTACCCCTATCCCGGCTGAAACGCCCATCTTGCCAGCAACCAGAGGAAGGTTATTGACAAGATTGTGTAATACCGATATATATTTTTTTTTTCAATTTGGGTATTCTGTATAATAGTTGCAAGGTCATAAGAAAAAATAAGTGGAATCATTTTATATACATTGTATACATTTCTGCATGTAATATTTAATTTATTTTTTCTTTGTGGAAGATGTCTATTTTTTGGGGTAGTTTCCATGTATATGTTTTATGTTGCATTTCTGTCTAGTACATGACATGCCTTATTCCGTGTTGGAGTGTCCTCCATATATCATACACTAGAAAGGACCAGTGAGCACCTCCTCCCGGAGTGAAGAACATGGCGGGGGGGGGGGGGGGGGGCGGAGGATAAATGTCTTAAGCGTTGTATGAAAAATGTCTAGAAGTATGTGTTTTATACAGTGAGATTGATGACCTTTTTATGTGTACAATGACTATCATGGATAGTTGTGTGCAATCACTAAACTCTGTTAGAGGTGACGTGTGTTGAGTCTGATAGTCACGTGTAAGCCTAATGGTTAGAATATATTGCCATCAAAGTGGATGTTTCCATTAAATCTAACAATTCAGCATATTAAGAGTGCAACATTGTATTTAGATGCTCAGAGGGGTAAACAGTACCACTCGAGCGATCACATGAACAAGAAAGTATTCATATGAAGAGCACTCGGATGTCTAAGGTGTATTCAGGACCATTTTGTAATAAATTGGATAAACGCATGTTCCGATGTGTCATTATCCGTCGACATGGGTCATATATATATGTATATATATATATATATATATATATATATATATATATATATATATATATATATATATATATATATAATGCATGTGTGTAAAATGTGTATATGTATATAAAATAATATAATAATAATGTATATATATATATATATATATATATATATATATATATATATATATATATATATATATATATATATATATATATATATATATATATATGCGTGTGTGTGTAAAATGTGTCTATATACATATTTACAAATATATATATATATATATATATATATATATATATATATATATATATATATATATATATATATATATACATATGTCTGTGTTTGTGTGTGTTT
>NC_090725.1:190672362-190674862 GCF_036898095.1 Palaemon carinicauda
AAAGAAGGCATTTAACGCGCATGATGAAAGTGATAAATAATGATATTTACAGTAAAAGCATTTACAAAATATGTTATTACAAATATTATTTACCGTATATATATAAAATCATACAGTACATTCTGTACGAAGCAAAGCAGGAAAACAATTTACGAGAGAGAGAGAGAGAGAGAGAGAGAGAGAGAGAGAGAGAGAGAGAGAGAGAGAGATTGTTTTACGTACGTAAATGTAAATTTTAAACAAAAAAAATATTATAGGTTACAACATGTATACTCTTCAGACTTTTAAAACCTTCCCTTTAACTTAATGCATACAGTACTAAACTATAAAACAGGCACAAATATTAAAATGTTAGAATATTAAAGTAAAAAATAAAGATTGTTACTGTACTCACCACAAAAGAAGTTCAAGAAAAACTTGAATGATGATGGCGATGAATTTGCTGCACAGTAGAATTGATGATGATGAAGCTGATGATGTCTTCTACTGTGTCTTTTCCTGGGACACCTCTTCAACTTCTTCAATTTCTTCCGAAGGCGTACTAGCAGGAGGAACTGGCTCTTTTTTGCGAGGCTGGAAGAACATTGTGATCGGAAGTTGCTGACGCTGCTTCTTTTTTCGCTCTAAGAGCATCCTGTAGGGAGTCATGATGTCATCGACCTTGTTGGAGAATTGCATAGACCGAACCATATCCTCGTCCCACTCTTGCAACATTTCTTTCGCCTCCTTCATATGGTTGCAGAACTTGGCAAGCCGTTCTAATGTTAAGCCCGTTTCTTCGACATTTTCTTGGGTCTCTTCCTGGGTTTCACTCTCTTCTTCGCTTGCCGATTTCGACAGGTCTTCTAGGTCTGCGTCAGTTAGTGGCTGGGAATGGCAGTCCAACAACTCGTCGACGTCTTCAGTCGTCATGTCGCCAAACCCGTCACCTCCAATTATGGCAGCCAACTGCACAGATTTGTGTATTGCAGAGTGTTGGATTCCCGACGGAGTAAATCCCTCGTCGTCGTAAACAATCTGGGGCCACAACTTCTTCCAGCTCGCATTCGCGGTTGCAGGTTTCATCTCTTGCAGTGCCTTAAGAATATTCTTCAGGCACGTGGCTATGGTGTACTGCCGCCAGTACGCCTTCAAGTTAAAATCTTCATCCTCATCATCTTGGGCAGCATCCACACACGCAACGAGGTCCGCCAAGGTATTCTTCGTGTAGAGGGCCTTGAACGCCCTGATAACCCCTTGGTCCATCGGTTGAATTAATGACGTGGTGTTGGGTGGCAGGAACTCAACCTGAACGCCCTCACGCGACAGGTCAGTTGCGTGTCCAACAGCGGTATCCATAAGGAGAAGGATCTTGGATGGCAAGCCCTTTTCTAAGAGATATTAACTGACTTGCGGGATGAAACACTGGTGGAACCAGTTGGAGGTCAACATCTTCGTAATCCCTGCTTTTGGATTATGCATCCAGTACACGGGAAGGAGATTCTTGTTTTTATTTTTCAAAGCGCGAGGATTTTTCGACTTATAAATAAGCTCCGGCCGGCTTTAGCAAAAATCCAGTAGCATTGCCACACATCACGAGGGTAACGCGATCCTTGAATGCTTTAAAGCCAGAGGCTTTGGCTTCTTCTTTGAACAGGAAAGTTCGCGATGGCATTCTCTTCCAAAACAAGCCGGTCTCATCCATATTAAAGACTTGTTCCGGCTTGTATCCACCTTCGGCGATAATATTCTTGAACGTCTGGTTCACGTAAGTTTCAGCAGCGGCAGTGTCAGCCGAAGCAGCCTCGCCATGCAGGGAAACGCTTTTCAGGGCGAAGTGTTTCTGAAACTTCGTGAACCATCCTTTGCTGGCGGAAAAACGTTGTTTCTGACGCTGGGAATCAGTGGATGTCCCTGGTTGAGGTTCATCTGCATCATCATCTTCTTCAGCATGGTTGCCATCGTCGTCTTGAGGTTCCTTTGCCGCAAAATTCTCATACAAGCTCAAAGCCTTTGTTCGGATGGTGTTCGTTCCAAGGCTATGTTCTTCTTCCGGCAGTCGGCAATCCACACAGCTAAAGCACCTTCCATGGGTACGATCGTTTTATTACGCGTGGTAACGACTCGCTTCGCTGATCTGCTAAAGGTGATTGCAGCCGTCTTTCTAATGTTCGCCTCGTTCTTTTTGATATAGCGAACGGTGGATACATTGATTCCAAAATGGCGGGCTGCGGCCGCGTAACTTCTATCGTCTTTCAACATATCGAGAAGCGTCACCTTCTCAGCAATCGTCATCATCCTTCGGTGGCGTTTAGGCTCACTACCAGCCTTAGTAGAAGCAAAACGCTTGGGAGCCATTGTACAGTAGGATTTACAGTAACAGAAAGTTCACCAAAAAGTTCAACTTAAAACAGTCGCGCACAGCACAGATTAAAGTTCACAAACTTAACAACGTCTACTCAGCGATACGGCGTAAGAGAAAGTGGCCGCGAACAGAGGCTGGAAGTTGGAGATGCGGGCA
>NC_090725.1:190677362-190694862 GCF_036898095.1 Palaemon carinicauda
TTAGAGGGAGTACCACGAGAGGTCCACTTGAAAACCTCAGAAACCACAACGGCCATTTTGTGGCTATGGAAGAAGGCATGGTGAGAAGGGTTGAATCTGTGTGCTTGTACGTTTGTATTTGCATATATATCCAAATATGTAATTGTCTTTTTTGACGGGTCGAGTACCCCGTTAGGTTATAATAGATTCCACGGTATTGATTGAAAAACAGATGATAAAAAAAATATTCTAATATGCAAGTACACTCAAAGTCTAACCTCAAAAAAACGTTTCTGTTAAAGAGATGCAATCAATGGTTTTACTGAGGCTTCACAGGGCATTACACTTATTCAACAGGAAATATGATGTACTGTACAAGAAAGGGCATCATGTCTTTCCAGTTTTGTATCATATGAAATATAGTCCAGGCCCTTGGGGGGACCATCGTTCAGATTTGTCTACAAGCATGAAATTTGGCACAGATGTAGATGATGTCATATTGAACCAATTTCTTGAGGGCGCCAAAGACAATATTCACTGGGGTCGCCATATTGGCTAAATTCAATATGGTCGCCACTTGATATTTCGTTTTGCCATAACTTTACATCCCATACAAAGTAAAAGCACTTTGTATGGGTTTTTGACCTCAAGAAATCTAAATCCGAGCTCAAATTTCACATAGCACATGAACTTTTGCCAATCTAAAGTATGAAATTGAGATCTTTGGACTAAAATATGTATTCTGATATGGACACTTATTGTATATACATTTATTAGTTCAGTTTGTTTCTTAACATGTTCACTAATGAAGAATTTGATGAGTCTGTTCTTAGTCGACTGTCACTGTAGAAGGTATTTGTCTAATTATCAGCATTATTGAAACAACCGTTTTTGCATTTGCACAGCCCGGTGGACCACACTCCAGCTCTGCTACATTTACAGTTTCCTGTAAAAGCCAATTCGCAGCCACAGTGCAGCAGGATGGTGCTTTACTGGCATCTTCAAGTGTTGTCCAGTGTGGTAACCACATACCAGTATTTTCTTTTTGCCAACCCCATGTGGTGAAGCTGTGAATAGTCTGGTGAACTTCGGTTGCCTGTTTCCAGTAGAAGCTTGCTTGAAGCAGAGCCGCTTGAGATGTATTGTGTATTGTGTTGGTGGAATGTTCTCCAGGGTTCTTCTATTACTCGTGAATAGACGATGTCTAGCTTCCTTGACCCTGGTTAGTCTACATTCCTGTACATAATGACCACAAATTATTCCAGATTCTGCATGTGTAGAGAATCAAGGCTGAAGAGGTTTGGTCAATGCCATCAGTGTTTCTGTGAGTCCTGGAGTGTTTTTCCAAGATGTCCAAGCAGTTTTTTTGCCACATCTAAGGAACTATGATGTCGTGTGACACCCTGTTATTGCAAGGAAAATGGGCAATGCAAGAGATCTGGAAGGTCCGAGGTGAGCACAGATGTCATGGATTGGGATGTCACAGACATTTTTGCCACTCCCAAAACACACCCAGAACTCCAAGAAACAAAGGCTTTAGAAAAAGTGTATGGCATGGACCACCAAATCACTACCAACAGTACAAACAATAGCTATCTTATGGCCCTGGGCTGCTGCATGTGCCAGATGAAGGAGTATCCTCGTATCGGCCTCGGCTTGAGTACAGGGTTGGAGTGCTGAGACGTCAGCTTGTCTGTTGGATAAAACATTTTTACCTTTGGTATTGAGCAGGAGTTTCCCACCCCAGTCATTCTTGACAATCTCCTCACTAAGGAAAATGAGCAACTCCTTCTTGTTGTTGCTGTTCTTGAGGAATCCACTGTTCCAATCATGTTTTGGGATTCATGTGCTGCCACTTCCAACCCTAGATCGTGGACCTGTACCACGTCATTGATGTGTGAGGGACTTCAAACTCTCTTCTGGATAGGTGTCCCATATGGCATCAATGTGGGAAATTGCTGGATTTATCTGGGATTTCAGGAACGAGATCATATGTTGTTTAGCGAGGAGGTAGGGATGGTGACTTTGTACGATAACGTGTACGATAACTTACACTAACTTACACTACTACGTGAACTTTAAATTAACTTTGCTTATTTTTTTTTTCATTTTTATAATTTTATATTTTTTTTTTACATTTTTCTTTTCTTATTTTAATTTTCATCACTTTCACTCGATTCGGTCTTCCTTTTCTTTGCTTCACTTTCTTTCTTTTCATCATGATCACTAGACCGTTTTAGTAGAGATTTTTTAAAGAAACTATCGAGTGAAAGTTGCTTTGTACGGCTTTTAAGGATTTTTCTAAAATGCATTAAGCAAACATCATCGAACTGCGCAACAACACAGCAAACCTGAAGTTTCTGTGGGTGATGCTTGTCGATGAAATCAACGTGTTGATGATATGCCAACATCTGTTTTATTTCCGCCGTACCTAAGATTTTCCCTACCTCCTCGATCTCTTCTGACTCACTCAACTGCGCTTAGAACTCATCATGCTGCATGGCTTGCAGCTCCTTAAGTTCCTCAGTGGTGAGCTCTTTGTGATGCTCATCGATGAGTTCGGTGATGTCATCTTCATCCACCTCCAGACCCATGGACTTGCCAAGGGATACAATCTCTTCGATGTCTTCCTCGGCGGCAAGCACAGGTTCATTCTCGGGGCCAAAACCTTCGAAATCTCTGGGAGCAACAGCATCAGGACAAAGCTTCTTCCAAGCAGAATTCAGGGTCCAACGAGTTACTCCCTCCCAAGACTGATCTATGATCTTTAAGCAGTTCACGATATTAAAGTGGCTCCTCCAAAATTCACGCAAAGTTAAGTTGGTGCTTTGCGTGACATTAAAGCACTGCTTAGATAAGTGCTTGGTGTACAGCTTCTTGAAATTAGAGGTGACTTGCTGGTCCATGGGCTGGAGGATAGGGGTGGTATTCGGTGGAAGATACAACACCTTGATGAATTTGTATTCATCGATGATATCATCTTCAAGTCCGGGGGGCGGGTGAGCGGGGTGTATTGTCCAAACAAAGCAAGCACTTCAAAGGCAAATTCCTTTCCTGAAGATACTTCTTGACAGCAGGGCCGAAAACTACGTTTACCCATTCCACAAAGATATGCCTAGTAACCCAAGCCTTAGAATTAGAATGCCATAGAACATGTAGCAGGTCTTTATTAATTCTATGTGCTTTAAATGCCCTAGGGTTTTCGGAATGGTAAACCAACAAAGGCTTAATTTTGCAGTCCCCGCTGGCGTTGGCACAAAGCGCAAGAGTCAACCGATCCTTCATTGGCTTATGTCCAGGCATTTTCTTCTCTTCAGCGGTAATGTACGTTCGACTAGGCATCTTTTTCCAAAACAGACCGGTTTCATCACAGTTGAAAACCTGCTGCTCTACGTAACCTTCCTCCGCCACGATGCTTTCGAACTTTTTAACAAAGTCTTTAGCAGCCTTAGTGTCCGAACTCGAAACTTCTCCATGACGAACAACTGAATGAATCCCGGTCCGTTTTCTAAATTTCTCAAACCAACCTCGAGACGCCTTGAATTCCTCCGTCGTAGGATCGGCTGAACTCTCCCCCGTGCCACCTTCAAGTCACTGTAGATAGCGCTGGCCTTCTCACAAATGATCGTTTCCGTGATCGTATCCCAACAATCTTGTCTTTGATCCATATTAACAAATGTCGTTCCTTCTCTTCAAGGGTAGGGCTACGACGTTTAGAAATAATCATGATACCCTTCGAAGGTTTCACTGATTTAATGGCTGACATCTGTTTTATGATCGGCGAGATCGTCGACATATTACGGCCATATTGTTTAGCCAGATCGCTAACACGTACACCTCGCTCATGCTTTTCTATGATTTCCTGCTTTAATTCTAATGAAAGCATAGACTTCCTCTTTTTCTCACCACTGCTACTACTTCCTGAACCGAATCTAAGCTATTTAGGACCAATGATTACGAAACAAAGAAAACAACACGTGAAAAGGCAAGATAAAAAACTATTAAAACTCAGCAAATAGAGGACAACCACACGATACGCACGAGTTGAGGGGACTGATCAATGTGACGCTCAATTGGCGTCCCTCCGATGTGCTGCCGTCTAGCGGCGTCAACAACAAACTACGCTGAACGCTTTCGAGAAAATTCCACAGGTAAGCGTATTGTTTACGTCGTATGTTGGAGAAACACTTCGTATGTTGAGACAGAAATTTAGTCGAATTTTACTTCATATGTTGGAAAATTCGTATGTTGGGACAATCGTATGTAGAGGTTCCACTGTATATATATATACATATATATATATATATATATATATATACATATATATATATATATATATATATATATTCGGGAAGATCAGATGGACATGAAAGAGGAGTAGGAATGATGATGACACTAAGAGCAGAAAAGGCATTAACCAAGGGAAAAGCTGTAAATAGTAGATTGTTGATGGCAAAGTCTAATGAAAGCAGTGCAATATGAGTATTACAGTTTGCTATCCCCAAACAAATGATTCCTCTGAAGAAAGGAAAGATGAATACTGTGAAGAACTGCAGAGGGTAATAGATGAGATCCTACACAGAGATAAGAAAATTGTTATTGGCAACTTCAATGCTAAAGTTGGAAGAAATAATCAAGGGATAGAGAATGTGATTGGTGTCGAGGGTCTTGGGGAAGTTGCAAATGAAAATGGAGCACATTTCATAAGTTTCTGTTCAGCTAAAAATTTTGTCATTGGAGGTACTCAATTTCAACACAAGAACACCCACAAGTATACATGGACTTCACAATGTGGCAATTAAAAAAATCAGATGGATCACATTGCCATTAATAAAGGGAGAAGGAGGACTCTAAGAAATGTAAGAAGCTATAGAGGTGCAGATATTGGTAGTGCCCACCAGCTCCTCATTGCCACACTGAAATTAAAACTGAAAGCCCTCAACAGAAAAGTAGATAGAATACCCAGGTTTGATGCAACTAAGCTGTTAGAAGAAGAGCACAGAGAAACATTTGCAATTGAACATAAGAATCGATTTGCAGTTTTAGAGACTCTAAGTGACGAAGAGCAAACAACAAATGAAGGATGGTGTAACATTAAGAACATATATCAGTCAGTTGGTAGTAAAGCGTTGGGACAAAGTTGCAAGGAGAAAACCATGATATCAAATGATACTTGGGATACTATAAAAAGACAAAGACAGAAATTGATTGTTGAAAGTAATGAAAATTACAAGGTAGAGCATGCTAAGTATTCCAGTATTGACAGTGAGGTCAAAATAAAAGCTAGGAATGACTGGAGAGAATATTTAGACAGTAGAGTAGATGAGGCTGACAAAGCTATGAATTCAGGAAGTGGCTATGGTGTAAGAATTGCTTGTAGAATTATTTATGAAATCTTGACTGGGGCAAAGAAGAAGAAGCATATACCCATCAAAAAGAGATGTGGATCTATTATAACAACAGAAGATGAAGAAAGACAACGTTAGGTGGAACACTTTAGTGAGGTCATGCGTAGGAGATATGAAGGGAATAATTTGATTGATATATCTGAAGTTCATGAAGACCTGGAGGTTTCCATGAATGAATTGAGTGTGTTTGAAGTAGAAGCTATCCTTAAAACACTAAAGAGATGGAAAACCCTGGGATACGATGGAATAACTGCCAAGATGATACTGGCCGAAAATGAAGTGACTCCCAGATGACTTAAAAGATTATCATATACAATGTGGCATGAAAAGGCAAAACCTGATGAATGGGAGTTAGGAGTGTTGGTGAAAAGGGCGAAACAAGGAGACCTGACTGATTGCAATATTTACAGAGGCATCATACTTACGTCAGTTGTTATGAAAATTTATAGTATGCTTATTCTAAAGAGACTGGGAAGAAAGCTTGAGGAAAAGCTGAGAGATAAGCAAGCAGAATTTAGAAAAGGTAGAAGGTGCACTGACAAAATTATCATTTTGAGACATGTACAGAAATGCCTAGAATGTAGAAATCCCTTTTTGATGGCCTTTGTGGAGTATGAAAACGCCATTGATTGTGTGCATCGACCAATTTTGTGGAGAGTCCTGCATTATTATGGAATTCCTCTTAGATATGTAAATTTGATTAAGTCTGTTCATGAGCATAACAAGTGCAAAGCTAATGTTAATGCAATAGAAAGTGTTGTCACCTACTATGAGATTCAGGGCCTCTGTAACACGGTTTTTTTGGACTTTGCTCCTTATCAAAGCATCGGGTGTAGCTGAAAGTTGACATATGTATATTTTACAACCACACACAAATTTTGTCAGCATTATCAATAACCTAAACCCGATGGTTTTAATTTTTATAGAGTAAAAATGATCCAGCCGACGCCATGGCCAGTGATACCGAGCCAAGAGTCGAAAACATTCATTACGTAAGCAATGTAAACACCTTTGGACAAAATTTTGCCCCGCCCATCCACCAGACACCCATTCACCTTCTTCCATCTGCTCTGAAACCCATAACAGTCAAGAATGGCTAACAGGATTTGGAATTGCTCCCGTGGTTGCAAACCTGCATTTGTCTTACGACTTGCAACTTTATACAGTCATGAGAAAGCCCTTGGCCATATCTATTATAGCCTGAATAGGTAATTATTCAGTTTCTAGTTTAAATCCAATGTTTATGGTCTGATTTGTATTTAGCGTAACATGATTATAATACTTGTAATGTCATTCAGGCTTTTGAACATTTCCATTAACTATTCACTATGCCACCAAGAGAGAGAGAGAGAGAGAGAGAGAGAGAGAGAGAGAGAGAGAAAGAGAGAGAGAGAGATTGTATGTAAACAGTCTTTATATAACTTTTTTTGTTAAAATAAGATTTTTGTGCTAAAATCTCCATCAGACCAACGGATCATCCGATATAATTTTTTTTCTTCTTCTTAGGCCGTACGAACATGCTGGCTATGTTTTGGGCATGACTGCATTTTGTAAATAAATCATGAATAGTTTTAGGAGTTTTATTTGTACATCTAATGGGAATCTATAGAAGTAAAGTGAACATAATTCATTTATCCTTTAAAATATTTACTACATGTAGCAAAACAAATAGTAGTAAAGATGATAATGCAATGAAGGAATGATACCATACTTTATCTTTAGCTTCAACGTCGGCAATAACATACCCAGTTGCCATAATTTGTCAGCTTAATGAAATAACCTATCATCTAATGTTAAACTTAATTTCTGAGGAGGCCATGGCTTATTGCACAGTGAAAAAACATGACAAAGACTTTATGAATGGCGGAACAATACATAGATGTGGGTGGGGTATCAGTGCTGGCGTAGTAATACTACTGTAGCAGTACTGCCGCAACAGTAGTATGCATGAATTAAACGTTTAGGCCAACTGCTGGGATCATTGAGGATCATTTAGCACTTCTTACAACTACTCGAGAAATGAGTTTTTATAGCCAGAATTTGAATTTTCTGATCCAACAATGCCCATGATAGCCTTCAGTGTTATCCTGATTCATAACGAGGCCAAAGTGGGTGGAGTCTCATGAAGTCATCATTCTGACGATAATTATTGGTGAAGGTTTAAAGCGAAAATACGGTACCGGCTATCTTTTTTTTTTTTACAGTAAATAGGTAGGTAGATAGACAATGAATAAAAATTGCTTGACATTGGATATAGCAGTTATCAAATCAAGCTGGTCTACTATGTTTTTGAAAATTACCAACTATTCCATACATTTTGGCAATCTGATTGTGACCTATAAAGTAGACTGTAATTTCTTGGGAAACTTATTTTGGGAGTTAGACAAATAATCGAAGTGTTTTTGTATTTATTAACATATTTTGTTCGTTTGTTCATTATGACAATTCTCAGTGGAGAGGTTTCAGAGTTCATAAAGGTGTACTGCTTTGCTTTTATTTACACTTTTGTGTTATTGTTGGCAGAGGTATAGCCTTCGTTACGTATAACCAATCATCGATCGAGAAAGAGAGAAGAAATGCCGTCATAAGTTACGTAACGAGTGCGTTCGAAACCTTTTCTCTGAGTAAGTTGGCCCGTCTTCAAAAATCGTCACTTTCACTTAATAAAGTACCAAATTTATTCAACCTACGTAATGCAGAATATAGTCAAAATTTATGTGTAGATATAATGTGCATTCTAAATAAGCGTTATATTTATGAAATTCATAGAAAAAAAGTTATTGCGAAAAAACCGTGTTACAGGGGCCCTGAATCTCATAGTAGGTTTTTTATCCCTTTCAAGGATTTTGTAATGAGTAGAACAGTTGGAGATGGTGGAGAAAGATTGGACTAAATTGGTGATAGGAATTTAGTAAACCTTAAGTATGCTGATGATGCTGTCATTGTTAACAGAACTCCACAGGTTTTACGATATTTGCTTACCAGAATGCATGAAGTATCACACAAGGTTGGGCTGAAGATAAATATAAGAATGACAGAGATGATGAGATTGGATTATGCAATGGAAGATGAAATATCATTGGAAGGAGAAAGGATTAATGAGGTAGAATCATTTAAGTATTTGGGAACTATGATCTCCAATACAGGGTCTTTAGAATTAGAGTTTAGTGAAAGATTGAAAAAAGCAAATCAGACAATGGCTAGGTTAAGTATAATTGGGAAATCAACTCGCCTAAAATTACATATAAAAATCAGACTATATATCAGTTTGGTGTGATTGGTGTTACTCTAGGGACATGCGTCATGGTGTGACAATGAAACAATCTCCAATACACTTAGTAGATTTAAGAACGTAGCCCGCCGGATATTGGGAGTTCGATGGCAGGACAGGATTAGAAATGAAACTATAAATGAGATTACTCGAGTGCCATATGTGGATGAAATTATGATGAGGGGTAGATGGAAATGGTTTGGGAATGCTCTTCGCCCCCGCCAAGAGAGATTAGTATATCAAACTTTCAGCTGGGCTCCACAAGGCACTAGAAGAGTTGGAAGACCCATTCATACATGGCTGGGGACTATGAAGCGCGAAGTAGATGATGAATGAAGAAGTATTGAATTAAAAGCTCAAGATAGAAATGACTGGCGAAATCTAACCGAGGCCCTTTGCCTCAATAGGCGAAGGAGGAGATGATGATGATGATGATGATGATAATGATGATATATATATATATATATATATATAAAGATACTTGGTCTTTAATATATAGGGGAGATTTGTAAATATTTATATCAGTCAATGCATCCATCCTGTAACCACCTTCAAATGTCTAGTTTTAATGACAATTTCTTTCTTTGTTTCGGTCCAATTTGTCCAGTTTCAAACTTGATGGAAATGAAGCCTAACAACTATGAGTGCCGATTACTTTACAAGTCACACAACCACAATGTGTGGAGCAGAGGTGTCAGAGATTAAATTGTTGAGTTTGTTGACAAACATCTGCAAATCATGACTTCCATGACGTGCCACTCTCGAAAGACGGTCAGCTGCAAGGTCTATAGAATAGGTCAACCTAAGTGCAGGTAAATTGGGGGTAAGGTGGGATGAGACGGGTAAGCGTTTAGTAGGGATTAAGTTTTGTGACGTCATTGGTTATCATTGGCCAGCGAAAGAGCACTATTCATCATTAGCTTGCTTTGCTAAAGTTTAGTTTTCTTCATTATCCCGTTAAGAATAGCATGCTATTTCCTGAAAAATTAATATTGTAAGATATTTTGATGATTAGATTTCGTGATGAAATACTTCCTGTGAGAAGATTTTTAATGGAAATGGTTTAAAAAGTCCCATATCAGAAAAGAACAAATAATATTCAAATTCTTTATGGATTTATTGTTCCACTAAATGTACAAATAAGCAACGAGCATGAATATTTCAATACATTTTTACACTAATCTTTTACTAATGACTCAAAACTAAATCTTACAAATATCTATTCAAATATGGTTGTACAAATACACTGAAAAAAATTAGTAATCATGATTATTACATTTTACAACCCTTTAACTGTAATAATTATTTTCCTCGCGGAGGTTATTTCTTTGAATTTTTATTATTATTCTAAAGAATTATCTCAACAACAAACAAAACCAAGTGGTAATCCCATGGCATTTGGAATATCTAAGACTAATTTTTTTACTACTCTGTTCCCATGTTTGGCCTTTTTCCCCATGATAACGTTTAATATTTTCCATATTCTTTATCAGATCAGTAAATTCTTTTGATGGCTTCACTAATTCATTTTTTGCTCAGCTTATTATACCTGTCCACGAATTGTCCCCCTTTAATACAGAAGACCTAAAATTTGCGCATTAGGGAAACTTAAGGGCCATGAAATCGGGGAAATAGTCTTGATCTCCTTTCTATATTGCATCATCCAAGTGTTCAATTACCAACTTCCCGTATACTTTCTGTAACATCATTTCCTTCACCGTCGCATTCATCGGGCAAACAAAATATTGCAGGCAGCCTTAGTTCACGTTGTAGCGATTTGTCATCTTTATCTTAGAGAGAGAGAGAGAGAGAGAGAGAGAGAGAGAGAGAGAGAGAGAGAGAGTTTCATAATCAAGAAAAGTAAAGGTTCCAGCTGTTACGTTTTCTATTTTGCAATTGAAATCTGTATTATATTTTGACCTTATAAGGTAACTGTCCTTCTCTAGTAGATGGGAATTAACACTATGCTTAACTCTATATGACGTTGGGTGCTGATAGCGGGCTTCCATTTGGCACAAAAAGGTAAGGAAATGTTCAAGTCCACCTTGATTCATTCTATTAGTCAAAAATAATATACTAAATAAAGTTTTTACCATTTCTAACAATTTTGGTAAAGATTCACAAGAAACTGCCAATCCTACTTGGATTGAATAAAGACGATTATTTCCAATTACTTTCAATGATTTTACTGGGGGTCGTACATTTGATAATTTCATCCTGATTTTGCATGTTCAACCCGTACTAATTTTTTGGACATCTTTGTATCGTGCGGAACTCAAGAAATAATTTGACTTATTTCTTCCCAATGTATATCTAAAAATAATCTCTTGCTACCAAAATATTTAAGCGATATCGTAATTGTTTCTAATACAAATTGTACAGTTAATTTTGCATTTATACGATGAAAGCCACTGACATTTATGTTTCTCCAAGTTTATACGATGTTTTCAGATCGTTTTTACTTTAAAAGTTCTCATGCCGAAGAGCAGTGGACAAGATCACTGTCACTTTGCTGAAAGCCATTATCAAAGAAATTGTTTCTTATAAGTCTCATGAGATGTGGCGCATCAGCAAAGACACAAATAACACGATTGGTGATGCTGGATTTTCAATCATCGAATTATGCCCACTTATGCCTAAAGATTTCCATAACCTAACGTTGGTAGGACCTACATCGGTAAATAAAAACACTACAGGAAATGTCGATAATGATAGCGTATTTTTTAGAGTATAAAGAGTATCTGAATCTTTGTCATAATTAAATTTTTAGTCAATGCTGCATTAGTCAAATGATTAGATGGAAACATGCTTAAAATTATTTCTGATTTGTGCTTAAATAATTTGATAAAGGTCTCTAAAATTTATGGTTCGATGTCCAACATACTACCCAACTATTCAATGTAGAAATGGAGGGAAAAAATGGAATACTGAACGCCAGCTTCCTTGCAAGCAAACAGTAAAATAGTAAATACCGGAAAATAAAGGCTGGTAAATCAGACCGTGGTGCGGTGTGACGTCATCAATTACCGCATGGCTAGTCTGCGCAGTTGTGATCGGGAAGACTCAAGAGAGTATATATTATTTTGATGAAGGTTCAACGGATTAACAACTGCACTGCCTTATTTATCCCAGGTCAGGGTGAAACGTTGGAAACAGAAATAAGAGAAGAACTGCGAGAATATTGAGTTCTCAAACGTTTTAAGTTAATATATGAATGACTGTGTGACTGGTCGATTGTATGAGTGTTCCAATCTCTCAGATGTATGTTATAGCATAAAAAAAACCATAAATTAAATGATTAGATTAACTGATTAACCGACCGGCATAATCAAAGAACTCACGTATGTATAATTGGCAGACATACTTGTTAACCAGTAGGATTAATATGCAAAAGACTCGGTAAAAGTGAAACTAACTGATTGGCTGCCTGACAGAAACATGAACTATTCACTTTATTTGATTAAATGTAATTCCAAAATCATAACACCTAAGCAATGTAATCAATCTAAAAAATCACAGGATTAATAATTGAGTGAATAAAGAGACATCAATAAAAGGATCAATCATTGAACGACAAAATGAATAAATGAAGAAGTATAAGGAGGCAATACTCAAGGGAGCTATTGTGATTTGGTAACAAAGAGTGGTTAAACTTTCACCATCAGACGAACGGCATCTATTGCAAAAAGAAATAGCTCGTCGTTGCCAAGAAAATTGCTCTTTTGCGTCAATAAAACTTCTCCTAGTGACATATAGTTTTCTTTTATGGAAATGTAAATAAAACAAAAACTAAAGCTTGTATTCATCTCCTCACATGAATAAAAATATTTCTCTATCATGATAAATTTAAATGTTCATATATTCATTTATTAATTTGGTGTTTTACTTTTTCCTTCAAAGCAACGGTCAGAATAAATTATCATTAATGTCGTGGCAGAGCTGACAACATATTTCCATATATAAGAATGATGGGCCATCTCTGATCCGCAGAGAGCATTCTATGTCACACATATGGGGTCTTTAAGTGCAAGTGGAGGGATGAAAACTGGGGAGGAGTCGGTAAAGGCAAAATAATGATGTTCTGAGAAAATTGGATAAAATGAATACACTATAAAAAAACTAATACTGAGAGAGTAGGCTAAGTAGAAATAAATCATATTCGAAAAACACCCCAACCGCCATGAACAATTAACAAAAGAGTACAAGGAGTAGGAAATCATAGCTGTTGTTATTTATACCATCAATGCATTGATAGATGAAGCTAGGAAGAATAAAAACTAAACGTCTAAAAAAATGTGGGTCCACGCGCTAACCTCCATCAATCCAATCTAAGACATTGGTATCATTATTTGAAGGAAAGTGTTTATATTCATGTGTATAACCAAACCTTACATGTGAGAGAGAGAGAGAGAGAGAGAGAGAGAGAGAGAGAGAGAGAGAGAGAGAAATAGCGTAAACTAACCCTTAGCGTGATGACTTCCAGTGAGATATTCCTTGCGCGACTGTTTTCTTGAAAGGGCGATGCCTTTATTTGAATTCACTGACTTTCTCTGAGTTCCGACAGCGATAGCTTTAGGAATGAATTGAAGAACGGGGAATGTAATGTGGGACACTTACGGGGGTAGGAGAGTGTACAAGTGACTCGTAGAGGGAAGAGGCAAGCGACAAGGATTGCTCCCCGGAAACTATCAGAATCCACTGTATAGCTGGCATGTTCTTTTCCGTGTCAGTCGGTTATGCAATGAGGCCATCTGGCTCTCCTTAATCATGTCAAGCCAAACGCATACATGATAATTGCATTTATTGTATATATCAGTGAGACAAAAAAAAAAAAAAAAAAAAAAAAAAACAGAAAAGTTGCGGCGAACGTTATTCTTATCTGATTTGTATAGAACTAATGCCAAAATATGCGTAATTCAACTGCCCATCTTGTGATTTGATATTGCTTGGGTCAAAGGTCAAGGGGAAAAACATCTTTATGCTATATAATGGTCAATTATTAGCAAATTTGCATGAAACTGGTGCCAAAATATGCATAGTTCAATTGCACATCTTAAGATATGCCTGATCAAGGTCAAGGTCACAAAAAGGTCATAAATGTCTTTTTGCTCTATCGTAGTCAAATGTCATGAAATTTAGTAGGATGGTTGGTCATAATCAAAGGATGATTTGATTAGATTTTGAGAGGGATTGGGTCAATGGTCAAGGTTAAGGGCACTGAAAGGTCAAACAACGTTTTGCTATATTGTGGTCAATTTTAATCCAATTCGCATTAAATTACTGACAAAGTGTGCATAATTCAATTGCCTATCTTTTTGTGTGTCGTCGGTAAAGGTAGGCACTCAAGCAAATGCCTTTTCTACTTTTTACCTTCGCCAACTTCATTGCGGAGAAGGTTATGCTTTGATAGGCATCTATTTTGTATGTCTGTCTGTATAACTGTCATTATCATAACTCAAAAAATTTAAAAATCATCTTTTTGCTATATTGTAGAAACTTTTATCAGTTTTTCATGAAAATAGTGCCAAAATGTGCATAATTCAATTGCCTATCTTGTGATTTGAAAATGACTGGGTCAAAGGTCAAGGTCAGGGTAAAAATTCTTTTTGGTATATAGTGATAAACTTTTATCCGATTTGCATGAAACTAGTACTAATTTGATCAAGGCCAAGGACATACAAAGGCCAACAATGTCTTTATGCTGTATCGTAGGCAAACCTCATGAAATCTGGGTCTAGGATTTGCAATGATCCAAGAACAATTTTATTAGACTTTGAGAGTGATTGAGTCAATGGTAAAGGTCAAGGTCACAAAAAGATAAAAGATAAATCTTTTTGCTTTACGGTAGCCATTTTTTGTATTTGCATAAAACTAGTGCCAAAACGAGCATAATTAAATAGCTTATCTTGTGTATAGGCGAAGGTATTCGCTCTACCGAGTGCCCGTTCTAGTTCGTTGATGATCTTGAAACTATAGAAGGAGATAAGAAAAATGGTATTAGGATGAACGTATAGATTAAAATGCATAGCTGTGCTCATGGAGACCTTACATTAAAATCATGCGATAGGATACACATGAAAAGGAAAGAAGTAATTATGAATGGTGAGGGGAAAAAAAAAAACATGAGAATAAATCAATTGTCAGTCAGTACTGGTAAGATGGTACTGATATTCTAAATTAGCTCTATCTTATGAATTGAAAGGATACCAGAACAAAATGACGTTTTCTGAGTAAGAAATAATAGGAACAATAATAAATATATGCATAATGTTTACAAAAACGTCTACAACAAAAATGGAAGATGAAGAGATAGGAAATTAAAAGAGAAAATAACAATGGGGGATATATAAAAGTGGTAAGGTTCTCAGAAGAAAGCAAAACGAATCAAAATATTATATATAAAAAAAAAGATAAATATCTGCGGATCAGCCTGGTAAAAGGAATATTATATGATATGGCAAGCCTATAAATCTATCATGTAAGGAGAAGTATGAAAATAAACCGGAAAATAGAGTAGCTAACACTGGATCGAAGGAAGTTTTGATTTTATGTTGCTACTTTTTGTCATGTGACCAGGTGGGGTGGGTGAGTAGTAGCAAACAAGGGACCCAGGGATGGATCATTAAGGCAATACTTCTAATGTAATCCGGGAAACTTGGGGTACAAGATTTTCTGCAGGATAAGCATTGATAGGCTCATTCTTTACAGCTTTCACTACCAAGGTGAGGCAACATACTCCAGTCATATCCAACAAGTTTTTTTCAGAGGAGGCGTCTGCCTTGTATGTCAATAGCAAGAATTTTATAACCTTTCTCAAGACCCTGAAGAACCCACAAAAGGCTTCTATCTATGAAGACAACTGGTTCACTATTATCATTTTCGGGGATTACCTCAAGGGGCATTATTGTAGAAGGTATGTGGGCACTGCAAGGACTAATAGGATTGGTTATACTCCACTCTCCTCTCAAAGAAATAGACTAGAAAGACTATGCTAGGGAGAAACAAGAGGGCTTCTGTTCTAAAGGTATTCTTACCATGCGGTGGAAGGCTAACAGTATTGTTATCGTCAATTCGTGGGATGCTGAGGTAGCACCAGTGAAGTCAAGTAGAGGTTTTCTGTCGCAAAATCATCAATGAGTACAACGGGAAAATGGGTGGTATCGGCAGGAGTGAAATGTTGATCCACATTCTATTTGGTCCAGATATTGGTACATCCACTTCTTTGAGTAAACTATGGACCTAACGAGAGAGGCTTCAAGGCCTTAAAGTAGAAGCTGACGTTTCTCCTATCCTTCTGGCTTGAAATCTCATATCTTGCAAGAGGTCGGAAGACCTTAGCAGCAAAAGTAATGAGTCTCTCTTTGCTAAGAGAGCCAATTCCAGTGCCAAAGAGAGGACAGAAAGCCAATTATTCTTTTTATTATAGGCAATTAATTACAAAGAGGGTAAGCACCAAAATAAAAAAAAAATGGAGAAAAGGGCAGTTAAAGTGTGACAATATACAACGTGATATAACTTTCAAACTAAAGGACTTAGAGAGCTGTGGTTGATCTCACAATTTGCCCCATCTCTTCTACGTTAGGTTGCAAACAAAGTTAATATATCTGCATTAAAATATATATATTTTTTATTATTATCAAAAAATGTGCTGTTCTAAAATGAAAAAAAAAATCGTAAATTTTCTTAAAAATACTTCAAATAAATGTAAATTTCTTAGAATTTTTTATGCCAACTATGTGTGTGTTGTAAAGGTAAGTTATTCACCATATTTGGGGCCACACATGTTTGCAATGTGCACAAAATTATCATTATTTTTTAATATAAGTTTTGAGTACTTTTATTTTCATGCCTAGCATTAATAAAATCATTTTAATACTAGTTTCTATTCTATAGCATACCAAAATACGCACATGTATGTATGTATGCATGTTAATGAAAAATCGCTGTAACGTGAGATGTCTCAAGATGACACCTGCCAGGGGGAAAAGAAAATGAAGTTTTGGAAGATAGGAAATTTGTGTGTGTGTGAGGGGGGGGGGGGTCTTGCATGTGATAGGAAGTGAAAATAATATCAAAACGATCTTATTAATTTTAGGCATGTAAATAAAATTACTTGAAACTTTGATGAAAACAAAACGATTTATTTATATGGTTATTTTTGTGTGTGTTAATGTGGTGTTATCATATATACCATTATAACTTTTTTTCTTTGTTTAATTCGTATTATTATTTTATAAATATTCCCACCAGAAACCCAACGGTATGCTATTAACAGATGGCATATGCAGGCCATTGTATCCAACAGGCAGACTTGGAAGCTGTGTATCAGGAAGGACTAGGTCCAAAGTATGCGATAGATGTGAATCGTCTGGCAAGCAGCTTAGGAACAGCTTCATTCACCTTCCATTTCTCTCCAGATAGCAGAACCAGTTCTTGCACTAGCCCCAAATCCTCTAAACTCCAGTAATTCCAGTATAGTTAATAACATCAAGTACCTGATCTTTTTCTTCGGCCATTCATACCTATTGTTTCAGTAATGTCTCTTTCTTTTCTGAACTGAAATATTTTGATATCATATATATGTTTAGGGGGCTTTAGAAGAGGCAGTCTGATGTTGTATTTCTTTTTATTGTGCATCAATATTATTACCTGTGGGTTTATGGTGATTCAGTAGTAATTTTAATGGATTTTTAATCTTGATCTCATATCTGTGCTAGTTGTGCTTTTGTATAGTTATATACTGTATATATATATATATATATATATATTTATATGCATATATATACATATATATATACATATATATGTATATACACACACACACACATATATATATATATAT
>NC_090725.1:190697362-190709862 GCF_036898095.1 Palaemon carinicauda
CTTGTATCTATTTATAGTTGGGGTGCTTAGGTAGTTATTCTTTTTTAATGTAATTACTCATTTTGATCTCTGTATTTTAGTACTTTCATCGGGTAACTTTTGACTTTTTTTATGTGTTATGTTTTTGTAAGGTAACCTAGTAAGTTAGTGGCATGTAAATGTAAGAATTAATTGTATTGTAAATCTATATTCTTTTCTTTATATCTATGATATATCATAGCGCAAATTTAATTTTGTGAATAAAAGTTTCTACTAGTTGTAGTTTGATAATATTTATTTTACCAAATATAGGCAAAAAAAAAAAAAAAATAGTAAGTAGAATTTAGCTGTGGGCTGTCCTGATATTCAAAGGCCTTTTTTATCATATTTCTAAAAGCAACCAATAAAAAGGGCTAAAACCTGCATATGATTTTTATGTTTCCAGATAATCGGAGTGAGTAGCCCACATAGGCTCTGTTTTTGGTACAAATTTGAAATGTTAGAGTGCTTTTCTAATAAAAACTTTACATGTGTAAATATATATTGGAAAAGCCTTAAAAAGCAGCATACTATGGGGTATCTCCATTATTTCTATAAATGCCCGCTAAAGGGTAAAATGGATGGTGATATTCTGTATTAATGATACTAAGGCAAAACTTTCGGTCATGATTCTTCGCATGAATATACCAGGATTATTTTACGCATCTGAAATTACGAGTAAATGTCACATGACCTTTACATCATAGCACAGAATTGTAACCTTAACGTGATTCTAATTTTTTAGCTTTACGATTTTTACCTAAATATTTTAAGTATTGCTGGCAAAAGGAGCTGATCCTTAAACCTCTCTTTTCTAATACTGGAAAAAAAATCTCTTCAATTGACTATGTTAACTATCATTAATGGTAGCTATATACCAAAGCTATCGACAAAAATATAAACACATATACAAGTGCTCATACTAGACTTGAAATTTCACAGTATTACCTCTAAACTAGAAACAATATTAAACGACCCATGCCACATCCACTCTTCTGGCAGAAATGGATTACATCGGGAAGTGCGGGGAAATTGATGGCGACGTTTTCTTTGGTGCAAATGCACGTAGAAGAACTCCCAAAATGGACTAGGGGGATTCTTTCTGCCACTAGTTTAAGTGAAAGGAAGCTAAGCAAGTTCACGAAGAACAAGGTAAAAAGGAGATGTATGAAAGAGAGAAAACCGTAATAAGAATTTCATTTTCAAAAGAGTGGAAGAACGAAAAAGTGAAAATTATTGAAATATAAAACCGAGGAGCAAGAAAATAACAAATGACAGAAAAAGAACGCGGAGTTCCGTGTAATGACTTTCATTCCTTTGCTATTTCTTATTCGATAAATATATACACCATCTGACTTTGAAAAAATAAAACAAGAGCCTTTGTTCCACCTGAGCCCTTCAGATAGGTCTTTGGAGTTATGGGTATATCGGTAAAAGAAAACATAAAGGATGAAAACGAGACTACTTGGACAAGCATTCAGGCAAACACATTCTTTAGCAGTATTGAAGGATAACAATGAAATGTCTGCGTCAAGAGACTAGCTTATATGATACTGATTGGTTTCATCTTACTGGTTGAGGATTACATTGTCGAAAATCCACGTGTTTACGATCATTTTCTTTTCATTTCATATGAAAATATGAATGGCCAAAGTCTCTCTCTCTCTCTCTCTCTCTCTCTCTCTCTGTAATATAGCTGCGACCTACAACGGTCGACTAACCATGTAAAAAAGGAAAAAAAAGTGATACTGTATTTTAGGAAATGCGCGCATTCATTCTGCCTTGTCTAGTTCAAAAATCAAACACGTGTACCTAAGAGTACTAGATAAGAAGTAGTACAAAGGTAATATGAGAGTGAGAGAGGCAAACTTACGTTAATTGATTTAACGTTTTCTATGTATTCCTGTAAAATAACATTTTACTTTATAGAAATTCCTTCCCCACTCCTCATCATTTTCCTATCCATCAGGTTGCATATCTGCACCTGCTCTTCCCTTCTGTCATGATAATGGATATCGTAAAATCTTATTTTTCTTTAATAAAATTTTCTTTACTCTCACTACCAGTTACTACTTTTCATTCCCCCTTCCTACCCTCTAATATCGACAGCCCTCTTGGTAACCCCGACCCAATATCGAGTTTATAAAACTTTACATGTATCGTATTTCTTTCACCTTTGGTGCTTTAACCTTTGCTCATATGTTATCCGTTTTGTCTCTATGCACCCTTTTCCCTTCCTTATTAATCATCTAACTTTTCTCAAACATATTTGCAGCCATATTTCCGTTTTAATCCTGAACTTATATCTAATATTAAAGTCGCTTCAACCAAATGATAATTAGATCCACGGCAAGGCACTCCTCTCCTCACCATTACATCCATCAACATGCATTTTTATATACTATATACTAGCATGTAATCTAACAAACCATTTTCTTTACCCCTATCTTCTAAAAATATCTATAAATATTATTTATAAAGTACAAGTTTCCGACGACCAGGACTCCTTCCAACACCATGTCACTGTTAGCTAAATTTAACTTTTCATTCAAATTTCCAAACCTAACTACTCATTCATTCTCTCCAATACCGGTCAAGCATATGTTTGATCTCTACCGAAAAGGTGGACTTTAACTATTATTATGTTCTATTCTTGTACCATAAACACTAACGTTCACGAGTGTTATACTTGAGCATGTTGCCATTACCTTAGATGCTGCTGCTTTTTACCTTAGATTAGCTAAACTTTTCCAATTTCCTTAAAATGGAAGCTAGTAAAACCGAAATTACGTTAATTACCTTAAAAATTCCCTTGAAACCTTGCAAATTACCTCAAACTAAGTTAATTTCCCTAAAAGTTTAAACCCTGCCCTCCCCTATGCAAACAATATCCGAATTATACCGTACATTTTTCAGCTATCCCAGATACAATCTCTCTAGTGGGTGGGTCGTTTCTTAGCATTATTATTGATTCTTTAAGTAATAGAACTCAAAGAGTTGTTGTTGATGGGCACCATAGTGAGTATAGGAATGTGATATCCGGTGTTCCACAGGGTAGTGTTCTTGGCACATTACTTTTCATACTATATACACATGACATGTGGTTTGGCCTAGAAAACAAGTTTGTTGCATATGCAGATGATGCTACTCTCTTTGCATCAATTCCATCCCTTGAATGTAGATCTGGGTTTGGTGAATCCCTTAATAGAGATTTAGCTAAAATTAGTGCATGGTGCAAATGATGGGGTATGAAGGTGAATCCTAATAAAACTCAAAGTATGATTGTAAGTAGGTCAAGGACGGTGGCTCCTCAACATCCGGATCTCATTATTGATAATGTTTCTTTAAATTTGTATGACTCTTTTAAAATTTTAGGTGTGATTCTCGACAGTAAATTTACTTTTGAGAAACACATTAGGTCTGTGTCTTTTTCAATTGCACAAAAAATTGGCTTATTGAGAAAGTTTTACAATATTTTCGGTGATAAATCTATTCTAAAGAAGTGTTTTAATTCTTTCATTCTACCTTGTTTTGAGTATTGTTCTCCTGTCTGGTGTTCAGCTGCTGATTCTCATCTTAATTTGTTGGACAGAAACTTACTGTCTATCAAATTTCTTATTCCTGATCTAGATATTAATCTTTGGCACCGTCGTTCAATTAGTTCATTATGCATGTTGCATAAGATTTTTCATAACTCTGATCATCCTTTACATTCAGATCTCCCTGGACAATTCTATCCTGTTCGTAATACTAGGCAGGCAGTTAATTTTAATAGCCAAGCCTTCTCCATCATGAGGCTCAATACTACACAGTATTCTAGAAGTTTTATTCGAGCTGTTACCAAGTTGTGGAATGATCTTCCTAATCTGGTAGTTGAATTAGTAGAACTTTAAAAGTTCAAAGTTGGAGCAAATGTTTTTATGTTGACCAGGCTGACATGAGTACTTTTTATAGTTTATATATGACATATGTTTTTGACGTTGTTAATAGTTTATATAGGACATATCTGTTTTAACGTTGTTACTGCTTTTAGAATGATCTATTGTTATTTTATTCTCATCATTTATTTAATTCCTTATTTCCTTTCCTAACTGGGCTATTTCTCCCTATTGGAGCCCTTGGGCCTATAAAATCTTGCTTTTCCATTAAATATCACAATTTTTTTTTCATATACACTATACACGCTTCTTTTGTTTGCTCCATATTTCTACAATAACGATACAGGCCATGGGGTATAAAAACATTATGCCCCTATCGTTATGTGACTCTCTAGCCACACAGAGCAGTGGGGATGCGTTTTTTTATTTTCTTTTCTTGGGCTCCTAGAGGAAACTCAGATTGCCATTGGCCTATTGAGAAGAGGTGCATCTAGCTTTTGGGGAGCAATAAGCCTTTTTTGCCGTGATCCTGACTTACTGCTTAGTGGAAGACTTTACAAATAGGTTGAAGTTGTCTTAATACAAGGGGTGCAACTGGAAGGAAATCATAGGAGTTATTGTTCTTGTTTACGGAGTTGGACAGCAAGATTAAAAAGAAGATATTATATAGGTAGAATAAGAGCTCAATTGATGATGGGATTACTAAGGATATTGCAAAGGTTATTCTGTAATACAAAAGTGCACTCATAGGGTAGAGTTTGTGCCACTAAAGTTTACAGAGACAAAAGGCTTATGAAAACTAACAAAGCCAACAAAATATACAAGAGAGCTGCAGACGGATAAATGCAAAAAAAAAAAAAAAAAAAAAAAAAAAAATCGATGATTCCTTTTTATAAAAGGGGATTTATATTGCCTCTGAATTTTTTTTTTCCATCAAACGAGGCCATCCAATAGCAAAAACTAATTATAGCTCAGCTATATGCCTGACTTAGACCACATTGTGATATAAGTAGGTAGAGAAAAACATTTAAAGCCCGTTTTTCAATATCCAATCATTTATCTATGTAACACACGCACACACACACACACACACACATATATATATATATATATATATATTTATATATATACATATATATATTATATATATATATATGTATATATATATATATATATATATATATTTATATATATATATATATATATATATTATATATATATATATATATATAAATATATATATATATTATATATATATATATATATATATATAGTATCATCATCATCATCAGCCCTTACTTTTCCACTGCAGAACAAAAACCTCAGACATGTCCTTTAACTTTCTTGGTTCTTCATTTCCTCGTCTTTTTTTTCCCATCCCCAGCTTCTTTTGCAATCTCTAGAGATCTATTCCTTTATTCTTAATGACTCTCTATTATCTCTCATTATCATTATATGTCCTGCCCATGTCTAATGGTTTTTCTTGAATTTTGTTAGAATATCCTCTACTTTAGTTTGCTCTCGTATCCATGTTATTCTTTTTCTGTCTCTTAGTGTTATTCCCATCATTATTCTGCCCATAGCTCTTTGAGTTGTAATTAACTTATGTTCTAATGCTTTAGTAAGGCTCCAAGTTTCTGATGCATAAATTAATACTGGTTGGGCCATGTGATTGTATACTTTTCTTTCTAGAGAAAGTGTCATTTTACTTTTCTTAATCTCAATTTGTATACCAAAAGCTCTCCCTCCTATGTTTATACTTCTTTTAATTTCGGTCTTGTGCCCGGGGGAAACGCTTACTGTTTGTCTTAGGTACATATATTCTCTAACAATCACTAAAATCTCGTCCATAACCTTTATTTGTTGTCTCTACATTTTCATTGAACATTATCTTAGTCTTACTCATATTAACTTTCAGTTCTACATATGTGCTTGCTCTATTTAAATCTAATAACATCTTTTGCAATTCCTCCCATGATTCACTAAACAGAACTCTGTCATCTTAAAATTTTAAGTTGCTAAGGTATTCCCATTAATAATAATTCCGACATTTTCCTGATCTAAATTTTTCAAAAATCATCTTTTAGGCATGCTGTGAATAATTTAGGAGAGATGGTGTCTTTCTGCCTAACTCCTTTCACAATCAGAATTTTCCTACTGTTTTTGTTTAGTTTTAGTAATCTGTATTTCCTGTATAAATGTCTTTAAGTGTTTTAACACAATATTTGTCTATTCCTTGTCTTTGAAGGGTTTTTAATACTGCTGAAGTTTTGACAGAATAAAAAGCTTTCTCATTGTCCTTAATTACTATATACCCGTATAGTGGTTTGTCATCGTATGTTAGTTTTCCATTATCTGGTTAATTACATGGATATGGTCACCTTTGAATACCCATTGCTAAAGCCTGCCTGCTCTCTTGGTTGATTAAAGTCTATCTGTCTTTCTATTCGGTCTAAAATGATCTTTGTAAATATTTTATAAATTTCGGAGAGTAAAGTTATTGAGCGGTATATTTTCAGGTCTTTTGTGTCTCCCCTTTGGTGAATTAGTATAATGATAAATTTTTCCAAGTTATAGGTATACACCATTCATGAAGATATCTTTTTGTTAAGTTCAGCCAGTTTTACTACTATGAAATCTCTTCCATCTATTACCAAATCAAATGTTGGACCTTCTTTACATGCTGCTTTGCCTCTTTTCATGCCATTGGTGCTGGCTCACACGTTTCATCATTTCTGTCGGCAAAGTTCTTTCTGATTTCACTTTTGTATAATATTGTACAAAAATCATGTGCAATATTTATCAATTTAGCTCTATTGTTGATAATAATTCCATTTTCATCTTTTAAAGCAAATATATGATTCAAGACTTTTCATCAATTTGAGGATTCTTCGTTACTTTAGTCTCACAGTTTTTACGAATATCTTAGGTTTTTAATTTGTTTATTGTTTTGGACAGTTCAGGTAATTCTATTTCATATATCTTGGATTTTGCCGTCATTTCTATTTATTTTCTCTATTAGCTTTTTAGTCTTTCCTGACAGTTTTACTTGATCTTGTTTAGGAACTTTTCCACACATCTCTTATGCTGACTCCTATACAATTTTGTTTTTTAAATTACTGTTCATTTCTTCTTTACTTGCTTCTACTTCATCATGAGTATGCAGTATGTATTACTGAACTAAAGTCATCAGATTGTACCCATTTTTACAATATTATACATGTATATATATATATATATATATATATATGTATGTATATATATATATATATGTATATATATATATACATATATATATATATATATATATACACATATATGTATGTATGTATATATATATATATATATATAAAGTATATTTCACCATAAGTCTATATGTATACTCTCGCTCTCTCTCTCTCTCTCTCTCTCTCTCTCTCTCTCTCTCTATATATATATATCTCTATACATATATATATATATATATATATACTCTATACATATATATATATATATATATATGTGTGTGTGTGTGTGTGTGTGTATATACGGCTAGGAATATGAAGAGTATAGCAAGAATTTTTCATAGTAATAAAAGAATTTGTGAAGTCCATTGTGTAAGTTTGTGTAAATAGGATTAAATTGGCGTTGCTATGCCATCTGGTGGGAGGAAGAACGCTGTTTGAGCTAAAAAATGAAGCAGCTAAACTTACGCATATCAGAAAGAGTAGACCTACAGATAGGCCGTTTTAGATTACAGAAAGATAATCAACAGAAGATGTGCCAAGCCGATTGCGTTCGATTCACCCTTACTGGGAGGAGACAGTAAATGAAATACCGGAATGGGAGAACAGTAATTCAAACAAGAATACAGCTGAAGGCGAACTTGAAGCTAGGATCAAGATAAGCTTTAACACAGTTTCAATAATGAGACTACTTGGAAGAGTAGAATTTAGCAACCAGTAGTAACAAGAACATAAAATGCTGATAGAAATATGAATTTTAAATTTATTGAAGGAAAGAATTGAAGTAGAAAATTGACTTTGAAATTGACAATACTATTTCTTTGTCGAATTTGGGTTTGGCTTTGCTAAAGTTGAGCTATAAAGCCCATCATAAGGCCTTTGCATGCCATTCTGTGCCTGCACGCAATTGAAAGAACACCTCGTAGTTTGCAATATGAAGTAAAAGATAAGAGAATGGATAGTAAGCTAGGAGAAAACTGGTGAAAATGGAGTTTTTAATAAAATCTAAAAAGTGAACGAAACTAAGAGTGCACCGTTTGAGTACGAGCAGTTGGCATTATAAGGTTTGTATATTGGCTGCTAACCTAGCAAAGAAATAAACAATTATGTATGTAACATTGTAAGCAAGCACATTCTATAAGTTACAAAAAACAAAAACTCCTCTCTTTTATATATGATTCAAAGGATTCTAACTTCAGTAGTCTTTTTTTTTTAAAGTTAATATTAAAAACTAATTTCAGTTTTCATATAAAATCCTCAAAATAGATATATGAATTCATAGAGAGAAAATATTTCCACAAAAAGCCAAAATATGTTTTATGCCGAGTTCAAATTCAGACTTACAAATAGAGCCAATATTTATAACACTTTTTCTAAAATGTCTATCTATCAGATTGTAACATTTGCATATTTTTTCAAGCAATACTGTAAAATGAATTTTACTATGGAGCTGGATAATAATTGTAACTTATCTTCTCTGGACTGTAGTATAAGTTTAGTGTATATTCAGTAAAAAGCCAACAAATATCTTCGTATGAGCCCATTGCTACACAAATCAAAGTGAAAAAGTTAAGAAATCTGTATTTACTTCTCTGTTTTTAAGAGCATTATTAGTCTGCAGCCTTGAATATAATGATGATAAAATATTAGCTAAGAAACAGAAGAAACCTGAAATTTTATTAGATGGTGCTCTAGGACCAGGAAAAGAAATTTATATTTTTTCGTTAATGATAACAGGGAAAACTCTAATACACAAAACTCACTTATTCTGCCTTATAGTAATCCCTTTAAAGTAATTACCTAACTGTTAAAAATTTCAACGTTAATGTAGCATTCAAGAGTAGCAATACAATAAAAACAGCCCAAATAAAGTATTCTCCTAACATTACCAAGGGATGAGTATATCTTATTCCATGCAATTCGCGTGAAATATTCCATATTGGTCAATATGGTAAAGCCCTTGAAAAAAGAATTGAACAACCTAAGAAAAGTGTCAGATATCCTCAAGACAATAATGTAAGGATTGACGTTGTTAGATATAAAAGTCACATTTAATTGGTCATGGGTAAAGATATTGTTTCATTCAAATTACATATCAGAAAGAAACATCAAAGAGTCCACTTTCATAAAAGAAACCTTTAATAAAAACTTGAATACTGTAAATGGAATAAGAAATTCGATGCATTTATATACAAAAATATTAGCTAGATGTATAAAAAAATAATTTCACCAGTTAATGTAGAACTGAATGTACCTCAGATAATGATTACCATTGTGAAAGTAATACTCAGACCAAAGCTAACAATCATTTGTAGTTACAATTATTGTGTAATACATAAGTATTGATATATATGTAATTATATGTTCATGTCGATAGGGTAATATTTCATAAGTGTATATGCATGATAATCATAAGTGCTAATATGAATATGAAAGTCTATATATCTATGTACTGTATATGTCTTAGCTTACGTGTATGTATGTAAAGTATGCTTGTATGTGTTTGTGTAACTTGTATGTATATTTAAATGTGTGTATATATATATATATTATATATACACTATATATATATATATATATATATATACGTACATACATATATATATGCATATATATGAATATATATATATATAAATATATATATGTATATATATATATATATATAATATACATTTTTACGTGTTTTTATATATATTCATATAAGCTTTAAATACCTCTTAATATCGAATACTCTAAGCCTAGAGATCAGAGACCCAGTAGAAATAAACAATATGATAATAGCTTCTGGTTAACCGAGGAATCGAACCCAAGCCCAAGAAACTGATGTTCAAGTGACTTATAACATTAGGCATATGAAAGAGATAAAAGTTTTCAACTCTCCTTTATTTTATTCCTGTCGAATTCATGGATTTGTACTCAGAATCAAAATCCACCATATTCATCATTGTAGCCTGTTAGTAAGTTTCCATACTTGGCTCTGATTAATACTAATTTTGCACATTTATACGTGTTTTTCATATATATGTTCTCTAGTCTTGGGTAGTGCCATAGCCTCTGTACCATGGTCCTTCCACAGTCTTGGGTTGGAGTTCTCTTGCTTGAGGGTACACTCAGGCACACTGTTCTTTCTTTTTTTTTTTTTTCCTTAATCTTGTTTTTTTGAAATGGTGTGTTGGGCAGGCTTAATAGAAGGGCCATGGATGCCTGGTGGTTTATCAAGAGGTTGTCTTTTCCTTTTTCTGATTCTTTTTCTTCTCAAAACCATCCTTACTGTCCTCCCTTCAGTTGAAGTGGCTATCCTGGAGGGTATTTAGCCTTGCATGGTGTATCGGCTCCTCCATGTTGACCAGTTTTTCCGACTTTTTACTCTAGTCTATGGGTATCATTAATCACTTTGTTTATAATTCTGTACGTATTGTTTTTTGTTATAATTCTTGTTAATCTAGTTTTTAAGTATGATGTCTCTTTTTTATTTCTATTAATTCTTATGCTGTCTGGAGACATTGAGCGAAATCCGGGACCAGTACGTCCTAGATTCGTCAATGTTGTCTTCTGTATTGCAATATTCGTGGTCTTCATGCAAATATCCAAGACCTTTACAGTTGCGTCCAGACAGTGTGATATTCTTTTGTGCTCAGAAACTTTGGTTTCTAATATGAGGCACTCATCTGAGCTCCTTATAACTGGTTTCAAGAAGCCAATAATGTTGAAACGTGATTGCCATCCTTAGGGCCAGGGGAATGGCGGTGTATATTAGGACCGAGTACCCTGCTTCTCTTAAGTCCTGCTATCAATGTGGATGTCATGAGATTTAGGTAATAAAAGTTTGTGGCAGGCATAACAACTTTCATTTGTGTTCGATCTACCGGAATCCAGACATGGATGATTCCTATCTTCGATTGTCTTCTTACCATTATGGCTAAGATACAAGAAGATGATAGAAAGGCTTCTTTTGTCTTTGTTGGTGATTTTAATGCTCACCATAGGGAGTGGTTAAGTTTTATCTCTCCTACCGATCGCCATGGCTTAAGAGCTTTAGACTTTGCCTCTGAATCAGGCTGTGAGCAAATCATAAAGGAAGCTACTCACAGGTCTGGTAATTGCATGGACCTCATATACGCCTGACTCCCCTAGCGTTATAACTTGTAAGGTTGGTTCTCCAGTCAGGACATCTGATCATGCCTTGATTTCATTATTAGTGAAGACTGAGCAGCCTGTCCCTGATAATTCATATTCTTGTAAAAGTTATATGAAATCCCAAGCAGACTGGAATGGGATTTTACATGATCTTTTGTGCTTGAATGGTCACAATTATATAATAGTGTAGATCCTGTTGTCCCTTTGAATGAGAATCTAGTCAACATAATTGATAGGCGTATCCCTTCTCGTGTGCTAGGTACCGAGTGAAGGACAAACCGTGGTTCAATGATGATTGTAGACGTGCTTTTTTGGAGAAGCAGGAGGCCTATCAACTTTGGAAGGGTATCAGATCAGATTTGACCTAGAACAACTATACTCAGCTTCGAGCTTTGCTCAGAGAGTTTATGCCTCAACTGAAAAGGAGTACAATTTAACCATAAAAGAAACACTTTCTGTACAACTCAGGAACATAAATGGTGGTCTACCCTTAAATCTGCACTCTTTGGTGTAGATGCAACAGTTCCTCCTTTACTTAAACCAGATGGCTCAGTCACTCACTGTCCAAAGGAAAAGGCAACCTTTTGGCTGATGTTTTTGACAGTAAACAGAGTAATGAAAAACTTGACTTCCTCATTGCTGTTTTCCTGAGGCTAAACTAATTAGTTTAGCTTTTCGATCTCGTGAGATTAAAGCTCTGTTGGTGGACCTTGATGCTAATGGAGGTGTAGACCCAAATGGTATTTTTCTTTGTTTTTTTATAAAGACAGCAGATTTCTTAGCTCCAAAGTTATCTGTTATTTTGCGCAAGTTAGCAAGAAGAGGAGCTTTTAGCACTAGTTGGAGAATTGGTAATGTTACTCCTCTATGTGAATATGTTTGTGGTAGCTCAAGTCCCACTGATTACCGCCCAATTTCCATAACTCCCATATTATCTAAAGTTTTTGAACGTCTTCTGGCAAAACGTCTTAATAGGTTTGCTGAAGGTAATCATCTACTCCCTAGTTTGCAATTTGGTTTCGTAAAGGCCTTGGAGCATGTGATGCCCTTCTTACAATCTCCAATGCTGTACAGAAATCCCTTGATTGTGGTCGGGAAGTTCGTATGATTGGCCTTGATTTAGTGCTGCCTTGACCGTGTTAATCATGAGGCCCTTGTTTTCAAACTGAAACAGTTAGGAGTGGGTGGGTCGTTTCTTAGCATTATCATTGATTTTTTAAGCAATAGATCTCAGAGAGTTGTT
>NC_090725.1:190714862-190742362 GCF_036898095.1 Palaemon carinicauda
ATTCTATAATAGATAAGAGGGAAAAAGGAAATTGAAGTCTATATAAATAGATCCCAACAAAAAAAGAAAAAAAACAATATTGATGCAATAATTAGAAGAGAATGCCAGATAAAAAGAGAAAAAATGTTTGAAGAATAACAAATGTTGAGATACAGTTCTTTATGGAGAACATATGAGGAAGGAGGAAGCATAGCTTTATGGTTCCCTCGCGTTCTCTTGTTAGTCCTTCCAAATACACAAATCACACAACCGTTCAAGAAAGGGGAGAACAAATACAGAGAATCAAAGAAAAATAGAACGGAAAGGGAATTAGTTCAGAGGAGCAAACAGGCAGGCAATCTTTGTTTCCAACTGTTGCACTTTCTTCTGCGAGATAGTTTCACCTTGGTATCTAAAGGAGAAAAAATACATTTGTATTCCTTTGTCTGTTATTTTGATTTTATTTAGCTCTATTCTTGTGTTTTTTATAGGAGAAGAATGTATTCATGCTATGTTCCGCAGACAGCATATTAGAAGCCATAAACTGCTCAAACGCACAAAGGGACACGAAAAATGTTATAATAAAATTTTCCTATATACAGAAAGTATTTTGACGGTCTAGATTCCGTAAATAAGGACCAAATCTGAGTTAGCAAGGATATGCAGATGGCTGAGGGGGTCTAGGGGGCCTCCCTAAGAAAAAATACGAGGATACACCCTTAGATGCGATTCCTGGCATGACATCCGCTTTTAGCAACAGCTAAATCATAGTTTTTGGATGATTTTATGTGACCAATTAAAATTTTTAAACAATGACTATCATAAAATTCCGGTAGGTTTACTTGGTGACTACATCAACAACATACTGACGAGGTTAATTTTTTTGCTAAAACTCTTTCGCAATATCCGTCGATTTTCTAAGCCTACTGTTATTTGTTCTTCAGTTCTAATTTTATCGTAACATATTTATCGGCTTTGATATCTCTAATTTAGTCTAAATTCTAATGTTTTAATTAATTCTTATATCATTTGTATGATGATGCTATATGAGGATGAAAACCTCATAATCAGAGTACTCTACAGAGTTTGTAATAATGTAAGTGTAACAAAAATCTAGGTTTCTAAAATGCCTATATATATATATATATATATATATATATATATACAATATATATATATATATTTATATATATGTGTGTATGTATATATATGTGTGTGTGTGTGTGTGTGTGTTGACTAGATCAGGCCACTTTTGGCGTATGTGATAACGTCCTTGACTGGTAGTCGCCCAACTGGGGTTCGAGTGCCACTCAAACTTGTTAGATCCTTTGGTCGATGTAACCTCACCATCCTTGTGAGCTAAGAATGCGGAGTTCAGGTGAACATACAAATCTATCTGTTGAGGTATCAGAAGCCATTGCCTGGCCCTTTTTGGTCCTACCTTAAGTGGGAAGGGGTCTTGGGCCCTGATCACATGTATATGATATGGTTAGTCTCTAGAGCATAGCACTACTTGCCAGGGTAATGTCATTGTTCCTTGCCTCTGCCATTCATGAGTAGCTTTAAACCATTAAACGTAAAATGTCAGAATACTTATAAAGGAAGAAGATATTGTTATCTTACTAGAAGAGCTGGAAGAAAGAAATAGGCTTGAGTAAAATTAAGAGAACTGCGGATTCCTATATGGAGTTATAAGAGGGCTATATATTTTCTATAGAGGGCATTATAAACAAGAAGAATAGAAATAAGAGAGAATAGTGTGCCTGAGTGTACCCTTAAGCAAGGATACTCTAACCCAAGACAATGGAAAATCATGGTACAGAGGTTATGGCACTACCCAAGACTAAAGAACAATGATTTGTTTTGGAGTGTCCAACTCCTAGAAGAGCTGCTTATCTTAGCTAAAGTCTCTTCTCCCTTATCGACAGGAAAGTAGCAACTGAACAATTACATTGGAGTAGTTAACCCCTTCAGGGAAGAAAAAATGTATGGTAGTTTCAGTGTCTTTAGGTGTATGAGGACAGAGATGAATGTAGAGAGAATAGGCCAGACTATTCGGTGTATGTGTAAGTAAAGACAAAGTGAGCCGTAACCAGAGAGAGAGAGAGATCCAAAGCAGTACTGTTAGGCCAGTCAAAGGACTCATAACTTTCTCGCGGTACTATCTCAACGGGTGGATGGTGGCGTGGCCAAATTACTACCTATAAAAAGAAAATGGAGTGAGTTTTCTTATTAGTAAAATTCCTTCAGGCAGCATAGAAGATTTTTATATTATTAATGATAGAATTGCAGAAGTGATTATCAAACTGAATAAAAAGTAGAGGCTCAAAATCATTCAAACGTATGCTCAAAAATCATCCTATATGGAGGAAGAAATAGCAACTTTTTATAAAAATCTGGATAAATGGCCTTGGAAAAACAGACTCAATTTACATCTGTTTTGTTTGATTTCAATACTCAAATACGTCAAAAGAAGAGAGGAGAACAAGCAGTAGGTAAATTTTTAGTCGGTACAAGAAATGACAAAGGAGACATTCTTGTAGAATTTACTGATAGAAAGAAACCTAAAATCATGAACACCTTTCTATGAAGCTCGTCCATAACCTTTATTTGTTGTCTCTGCATTTTCATTGAACATTATTTCAGTTTTACTTGTATTCATTTTCAGTCCTACATTTCTGCTTTCTGTATTTAAATATTGTATCATCTTTTTCAATGCCTCTTATGAGTTAGTAAATAGAAATATGTCATCTGCAAATCTTAAGTTGTTAAGGAATTCCTACATTTTCCCAATGTAAGTTCTTAAAAACTTCTTCTTAGCACACTGATGTATTTAGAAGAGATGAGGTTTCCCGTATAACTTATTTCTTATTAGGATTTTTTTCTCTGTCGTAATGTAGTTATATATATATATACATATATATATATATATATATATATATATATATATATATATATATATATATATATATATATATGTGTGTGTGTGTGTGTGTGTGTGTATATATATATGTGTGTGTGTGTATATATATGTGTGTGTATGTATGTATAAACAAACCTCTGATGTACTCAAGAGCATATTCCATGAAATTGGTGAAAGCGGACCTGTAGCTAGAATGGAGTAGGGAATTATTATGAGAAAATATGCTTGGAAAAACGAGAGAGAGAGAGAGAGAGAGAGAGAGAGAGAGAGAGAGAGAGAGAGAGAGAGAGAGAGAGAGAGAGAGATCGTCGCAGTAACTTAAAAAACTCAGGTTAAGAAGACAAAAAATTAAGCCGTATAATCCAAAATTTATAACAAAAACTCTTTCTACCAGATCATATATCTAATATTATATTGACTAATCTTTCTTTATAATGAAATAGTACCCAAAAGCAGCCGTATATTTTTTGACGACATAGAGCAATAAAAAGATTTTCTGTGAAATCTCAAGAGAAATTATATTAAACATTAGATAAGATTCATATTCAATACTTTTGGAATTTTATATTCATGATAAAGGTTAATATAAAATATACGGAACTCTCTCTCTCTCTCTCTCTCTCTCTCTCTCTCTCTCTCTCTCTCTCTCTCTCTCTCTCTCTCTTCTAGCAGTTTCAATGTTTTGTCGTTTGGTTAATTAATCCTAGCCTTTCCTTCAAAATGCGTTTAATTTTGAAATAATCCTATGCTTAACGTCCTACAATAATCTTTACTTACTTTCAATTCCTGAAAACTATTTACGAATTATAATGGTTACTTTCATGTTAAGCGTCTCATATGGACGTTGCATTTTTGCCAGCTTCTATGCAAAATTTTTGTTTTCTGTCTAAATTTAATTTCCAAATAATCTTGTCTAACGAATTACATCGGGTGACCCTTCTATCCCACTATTAAGGTAATACAAATATAGACGTGATTATGTTATTCGGCATTCCACTTAACATGAAAGAAATATGTTATGGATCTCTGTTGGAGATAAGAATCCATTACATTATCCCATTTGTCAAAATAAGTGCCAATTGTTGCAGTGGATTCTTTATCTTCTGCAACGCTGTTGAGTGTATTTACGAGGGTTTACTCCCATAATTCTCTCCAAGATGGCGACACATTGCAATAAAATTGTGTTCCGTAGCAAACGAAAACTTAGTCTCTGATTTAGAAGCTCAAGAAAAGACAAAGAGGACCTAATGGATTCCTCCCAGATGAAATACGAGATACAGAATGGAATATACTCTTACCATCAGCAAGAAAAGTTTGCAAAGAATATGTCTTGTGAGTCCTATTTTTTTTTTCTTTTTGATAGAATATACAACTTGTGCTGTAAATATTAGATAAAGCTAATAGCGTTGAAAATCTGGAACATCGAAATGTAAATAGACAATTCAAAATCTGTGGCCCAAGCGGTTTCAGACTTTTATTGTAGCTAAAAAGGGTATTACCTGATATACACCAAATTCCTAGATAGCTTTGGACTCAGGAAAAGAGCTCAAGAAAAGTGCCTGATTGCTGGAGAGACAGGATTTCAAAGATGACTACTACAATGTACAATTTTAGGATAATTTGTTTTGCATCATAAATTCAGATTAGAGAGAGAGAGAGAGAGAGAGAGAGAGAGAGAGAGAGAGAGAGAGAGAGAGAGAGAGAGAGAGAGAGAGAGAGAGAGAGAGAAATAACTTACTATTTCATGGCTTTTGTATGTGCTTGTTTCAGTATATGAAGGAGTAAATAAAAATGATCTCATAGCTCCTCAGTGCTCTCATTGCTAGTCACGTGGGTCACTAACAAAGTATCATCATTACCTGTAATCTATTTTTCATTATCATTGTTGTTTATATATATATATATGCAGTGAAAAGGTGGTGGCCAATTAAGATGCTTGTGGGCAGAACATAACAAAAAATTTTGGCAGTACCCAGTCTCTTCCAGCAGAAGACCAGATGTAAGAGTCAGAATAGAAAACAGAAAGAAAATTTCCATAATCGGGTTTGAAATTTATCTTACAAGAAAATTAATGGATTTATTTTTTTAGCATTTTGCCATATAATTTGTATCGGGATTAGTAATAGGAGCATCATATGGCAAACAGGAAAGCTAAATATATAAAGGTATTCTGAAAATTTTCGAACAATAACCGACACTGCGCAGCTGATAGATAATATCCTACCCAAGAAACAGAGAGGTTACCATTCATTTGCAGCCTCGGCTCTTCGCGCAATATGAGTGGCGTCAACAAGATTTGTTACATAAATATAAATGTAACTCTCGTTGGCTTTATACTAAATTCACAGTGAAATATACTAAAAAAAAAAAAAAAAAAAAAAAAACATTTTTTGGCACCGTAAAATAAATTGATGGTTTCTTATTTAAAGGGTTGTCATTTACTATACATTTATATTGACTTTTTCTCTAACGTTTTGACTCCACTGTAAATCATCTTCTTTATAAGCCTAAGCGAGTTATAAGTTTTATCTTAATATATTTTGCAATAACTTATAATTTTGGTTTAGCATCAGAACTGACTTCACTTTATAAATCATACCCGCTGTCCCATGGCGTAATGAAGTTAACTCCACCTTATGTGCAGAAGAAACACATTTTGAACCAAAGCCTCGCCTTTATGCAAATCAAAGACAGTGAAGGGAAGACTGGAAAACTTGGTCGAATTTTGTGAGCATTTGCTCGCTTTAGTAAGGTACGTTGGCAACAGATAGCGTTGGTGTATTATGGTCTTGGCATCTGTTACTTGTTTAGTTAAGTCAGTTCTGCCAGATGAAAAGTTTCCACTAGTGTTCTTTTCAAACTCTGATGGATTTTTTCTTTTTTATCAGGCTTGATACAAATCTATGCTACATCATAAATAAAACAAAACTTAGCATTGTAAAAAATGTACTAATGGTTTTTCTTTTTTCATTTAAGCTTATACAGTATATTGTATTTCAATGCTTCTGTTTTGAATTTGGGATTTCAAAATCCGTCAATGCCAACTCGAGTCTTCAAAATGATAATAGCAATACGGTCGCCATGTGTATAATGAATAACTAGTGCTGTATATATTGTCCCTTAAGAATAAACTTTTTACAAATGGGGCATTTTTTCTTGCAATTATCGATGCAATGTTAAGGTGAGGTTGTAGATTGAATGTATATATAATCATAACTTGCAGAACATGTTCACTTTATTCAAGTCCGAGATTATACATCGAAATAGTGCCTAATAGATCCTAAGACCACTTCGAAATGCCCTTATTTTACTAAAGTAAGCACAAACCCATACCTCTAAAAACAAATATCAAATTAAATGCAGATAAAGACAGAAAATATTTTCTGACCATATCTTTATATGGCATGACTAAGATACAGCATAACGAGGAAAACTAGACCACCCACCACTTATCTTCTCCTCTCCTACTACTATCATTTCCAGAGGCCGTGTAATAGTGTTTTTTTTTTTTTTTTTTTTTTTTTTTTTTTTTTTTTTTTAAATAACTCCTAAAGTAACTGATGGATTTCCATGATATCAAAGCAGGGAGCGCTTCATACAATGGCCTAATTTTGGGAAATATTGTGCATTGTCAATTACGTTTCATTAACTTTTTTACGTAAGAAAATGAGGCTAAAGCCAGTCTTAGCCACCCACACATTCGCAAAAGTGAGGACGTCCCTCAGTGACGTTATTATAACGTTTCTTCCCCTGTACCTGCCATCCCCCGAATTGTTTAACGCCTGTTTAACTCCATAGACAATTGTCATATGACCTACCCTAAGCAATACAAAATTCTTTGTCAGCAAAAGTTCAGCATACCTGGTAATGTGATTCGTGACTTTAGACTTTACCTAAACACAAGACCAACGTTTTATATCTTACCCACTCACTTACATTGAAGATCAAGAATGAGACTTATGACAGGAGACGAAAGAAGCCATGCTAACCCTACACTTCGCACTTCAAGCGAGTGTTGGTAAAGCAATAGAAATATAGTTTTCTTTAGGTTAAGCCGTAGGACTCATTCTTCCATACAACACAGGTTACTCGATACATCAATTGCCAGGAAGAAGATGACAGAGAGCATTGTTTGATATAATTTATCATATCAATTTCACCCGAGAGTATCTTGAATTCCTCAGAAGGTAGACTTCTAAAAGATGTTTCATATAAGGGCATTGACATCGGCCATTTGATAAATTTTGAAATCATATATATATATATATATATATATATATATATATATATATATATATATATATATATATATCTATCTATCTATCTATCTATCTATATATATATATATATATATATATATATATATATATATATATATATATATGTATGTGTGTGTGTGTTCATACATACATAAGATTTATTATATTTCAACCTATAGTTTTATATATTTATTTACGTTATAAGTACCAGGTATGTGACAAATTTCATTGCAACTTTGTCACTGGAATTATACCAGATTTCAATTAATGAACCAATCAACCTTACTATGAGAAATCCATTGACATTGTCTACATGCCAAGCTGATATACTCATATCAAAGTATTCATTAGCTTTGCTTTTCCAAAATGATGTTATCACCAATTGCTGGAAACCATAGATTTATGAGAGATGAAAAAAAAAAAAACAAGAAATGGATACTTATACATTTTACTCATCATCACTCTCAAGGAAAAAAATTGTTTTCTATTTCTACTGTTTTTATTTTATTATTTTTATTTTATTTGTTAGTCGCAAATCTAAAATTTGTAGGAGTCCGAGTAAAATATCTCTCAGTGCGATTCCACACCCCTGTTTTAAACCTCTTCTATTATGTTTGATAATTTGTGTTAACCATCTAATCATTATCTACCACCATGAAACATTTTATTGCTCTTCCGGCTCATTTTATATATGCAGTACAGTCTTTCCTAACAGGGATTTACTGGTAGCCTAATAACAATGGGAATGAAGGAAAGAAGGCAAGAAGGAAGGGGGCGGGAAGTACTAGGATACCCATAGGTGTAAACACCGAAGGAGGGTTGGGGGAACCTCTGCGTCACAGTTACTGATTAAGTATCACTTCTTCCAAACGCTCTGAAGGAAGGGAAGAAGTTCCTCTTTTTTCTAAGAGTAAACGGGTTAATTAAGCACATCTGTCAATTCATTGTACCACCAAAAATTAGGCCAATGTTTGAAACATTCATTGCTGTAGTTTCATGGAAATTCATAAGCCGGTTTTTTAGATATTTGGGAAAAACACTATTACACGGCCTCTGGAAACGATAGTAGTTTAGCCTTAGACACAAGGATCTATTTTGGATGCTGTCTATGACACCGCTTATTAGTTACTTTTACAATATTGCATATACATTAAATACACAATCTAAACTTAACTTGCATTTTGTGATTGTGAGTAAAGTCTTAGGATTATCCCTTTTCTAATGGGAGTATATGCAGTCAGGTGTTTGAAAACAATAATAAATATTACATATACGTATCAATTCATCGTCCAATGTAAATCACTATAAGAATATTATTAGACCAATTATTGGATAACTGTTATAGTAACATTTGAAAATATTTTTCTTTAGCGAATTATTTGGGCGTGTTGGCAATAAGTGGCGCTGATCGGGTACTGGAAGCGCACCGTGTTTTAATACATTGGGTATCCGATCTTCCCATTACTGTCTTTGTGTGCAACCACTTAGTACCTTAAAGTTAATGTAAGTAGATTTTATGGTAAATTATTTTTGAGTGGCCATGTGAGATTTGGTTTAGAAGGGAATTGCATTATTTCTGCTTTACCGTTCGGTAACCTTGTGTGAGCCCAAAGGACGTATGAGTAACAGTTATGTATATGTAAGTGTAATTATTGTTTATTGACTATAGTGTTAAAAGTGTCAACTTTTTTCCTTAATTGTCAAAATTAAATATTTTCATAAATCAATACCTAGTGAAGCATGTGATTTTAAAATTCTTGAAGTGTCATTTTGTCATAAGTCTAAGGTCTAGTTCAGATTTAAATTTGGAGTAATAAATATTTTAGTATTACTTTTGTTTTGTTATTTTTTAATAGAACATATATATTTGTACAGTGCGTATTTTTTCAATCACTAATGATTATTTCAGTGCCTTGCTTGTATACCTTACTTAGGACCGAAGTAAGAGATTGTTTCTAGAATAGTTCCCATTAAAAGTGAAGTAATCACCCAGTTTACTTTTGAGTATAATGTAAAAAGACCTTTAGGTTTCCAGTGATCATATACAGCATATTACCGTCAGGGAGTTGTGTATTATTCTGAGATCTCGGAGGTATCTCTGGTGTATTAGATTACGTAATATTAACCAGGTGAGGTTTGGAGCTTGGGTGTTTACGTAATTCGCTAGTCGTGATAACATATGTATGTGTGTGTGTGTATATATATGGCGAAAGTGACGGACAGCCAAGTGCACCGCCAGCAATTCTCGATCGAAGGTAGAATAACCCGATTCTGCCTTGGACAGTTTTCTGCTGAAGAAGGCCAATGGGCGGGGCGAGCCTTTGACCACCTGCTCGAGTACTGCACCAATAGCGACGTCACTGGCATCGGTGGAGAGGAGAGGGGCGTGTGGGATAGGAAAAGTGAGAGCCGCAGCAGTTGATAGGGCCTTCTTTGCATTGCAGAAGGCTGCTTCTTGAAGGGGACCCCACTTCAGGTCCTTCGGCTTGCCCTTGAGGGAGGCGTAGAGGGGAGCAAGAGTGGCGGCAATGGCTGGCAGAAAACAGTGATAATAGTTGATCATGCCCAAGAATTCCTGCAGAGCTTTGACGGTCGAGGGCACGGGGAAGTTCTGAACGGCTGCTACCTTCTCAGGGAGGGGGTGGACACCTTCAGGAGTGATGCGGTGCCCTAAGAACGATACTTCGTTGGCGCCAAAGGTACACTTGTCTTACCGGACTACAAGGCCGTTTTGTTGCAGGCGGTCAAGCACGATGCGCAGGTGACGGAGGTGTTCCTCTTTTGAGGAGGAGAACACAAGTATGTCGTCCACATAACATACACAGAAAGGGAGGTCCCCTAAGATGCCATCCATGAGACGTTGAAACGTTGCCCCAGCATTACGAAGGCCAAAACAGGAGTAATTGAAGGTGTTTGTACCAAACGGAGCGGTGATGGCGGTCTAGGGGATGTCTTCTGGGTTCATAGGCACCTGATAATACCCCTTCAGGAGGTCGAGCGTAGAGAAAACCTTCGCTTTGTGCAGGTAGGAGGTCATGTCGGCAATGTTGTGGAGGGGGTAGTGATCCGGTTCTGTTTGCATGTTCAGGCGCCTGTAATCCCCGCACGGACGGAGGGAGCCGTCTTTCTTCAGAAAGATGTGTAAGGGCGACGACCATGGGCTGGAGGCCTTTTGGCAAAGGCCCATTTTCTCCATTTCGGCGAACGTCTGTTTGGCGGCTGCCAATCGTTCCGGTGCCAGACGTCTGAATTTTGCGAAGACTGGGGGTCCCGTCGTCTTGATATGGGGATAAATACGGTGCTTGGCAGGAATCGTGGGCGTTTGGCGAAGTTCTGGACGGAAAACTTCCGGGTACGACGTGAGGAGGTGGGCGTAGGCATCCGTGGGTGCGCTGATGTGGAGAGCGAGGTTAGAGGGGGCGGGTTGAAGAGGTGTCGACAAGTACGAGTCTGCGTTGACCAATTGTCAGTGGGTGACATCGACCAGAAGGTGGAAATGAGAGAGGAAATCCGCACCGAGGATTGGCATTATGACGTCAGCAACGAGAAACTTCCAATTGAATTTACCGTTTCCGAACGATAATGTGAGGTTCTCGTAACCGTAGGTGGGTATCGCAGATCCGTTGGCAGCTACTAAGTGGACGTCGGCAGATGTAGACAGACTACGTCGTGCCTTGAAGAGTTTCCTTGGCAAAAGAGAACGACAAGCACCCGTGTCTACCAAAAATCGCACGCCCGTTCCTGCATCCTGTAAAAAGAAAAGATTAGAAACATGGGAGGCCACCGCCACAAGCAATGGCCTACTTACACGTTTTTTGGCCACTGACAATCCTTGGCACATTTCTTCGCGGTTGCCCCGAATCTGAAGTGGTAGTAGCAAAACTGCGGCGGATGGGAGGTAGTAAGTGGCTGTAGAAGTCGTTCGTTGGGGCGCGAGCGATTGGTGGGTGGTGGGCGGCTTTATCGCCGCTTTGGCACGTCACGGGGTAGGCGTGTATGTCCTACGGCATTCATGTCAGCTTCGGTTGACGTTGAATAGGCATCCTCGTCGTCAAGGGTGGAGGCGTTGATGGAGGTCTTGAAGTGGCTGTCCATAAGGGCGTCGCCTTTGGTCATCAAGTCCCTTATGAGTAAAATATCGACATCGGGTATGGCAGCGCGTACAGGTTCGGGTAAACGGCGTATCCAAAGGGCACGAAGTAGGTTCACCTCACGAGGAGAGCCGTCTGCGGTAGGTTGAAGGCGAGCGATACTGGTCATTTCCCTGAGGGCAAGCGAAGCCCTTTGGTCCCCCAACGGTTGTTGCGAGAGCTGAAAAAGCTTTGCTATACGGGCGGCTGGCGACGGCGAGTACTGCTGCAGAAGGTATGTTTTGAGGGCGTCATACGCTATTGGGGTGTCTCCTTGTTCACAAAGCCAGTCGGATATTTCTGGGAAGGTGTCCTCGGGTATCGCCGCGAGAACATAATCCGCTTTGGTGGTTGAGCGAGTCACGCCCCTGATACGGAAGTGGACTTCTGAGCGTTGAAACCAAGCAAACGCCACTCCGGTGGCGAACGGGGAAAGTTTCAATGGGGTGGCCGCAGCGCTAACTGCTGTAGTAGAGTCCGTCTCCGTCATAGTACCAACGATGGAGGGGCGAGGGAGGTGGGGGTGGAAGGCAGTGGGAGCGAGTCGACTTCCGGGGTCACCAATGTGACGGCGCCGAGTAAGGTTGTGAACTCAAAGGCAGGTTGGAAACGACTGAGTTATATTATTGTAGAACTCTCTCCTTATATACAAAACCTCAAGGCAACAGGACATAACAAGTTCACAAGACAGACAATATTACAGAGGAAAAACCAGACATGAATTTTCATGGTTCATTTTAGTGCGAGGGAAAAGCGAAGATACAAGCATAATATATACAAAAGGAATTATGTACAATTGTGTGAAACACGGTTGGTACAAGCCCTTGATTTGAGAGGGCGCGGGAGACGGACCAATGGTTCCTTTTGTTTTTGTTACTAACATATAAAGGTGTCCCCCATAATTAATGTTTCTGACGGAAACTTCCTCATTTTAATTTTCTCATTATTTGATAGAGCGTACGCCTCTATTAGTGACCCGAAATTTAATTAAAAATTTTGGATTTACCACGAACAGTTATTCAAAGTTGCGCAGGAAAAAGTGAAATCTCCCTGCGTGAAATTTCCCTCCGTGAAATTTCCCTGCGATATATATATATATATATATATATATATATATATATATATATATATATATATATATATATATATATATATATATATATATATATATATATATATACAAGCAAGCTACCTGCAGGAAACCAGAACCAGAATCAGTCTAAAACAAAACTTATGAATATTCTCGTATTCATTAAATGAGTAACCCTTGTTACAAAGACGTCTTTTCTTGAACGGTAGCCTCAGGGTGTATTAGCCCGTGGCCCTCTCTCTCTCTCTCTCTCTCTCTCTCTCTCTCTCTCTCTCTCTCTCTCTCTCTCTCTCTCTCTCTCTCTCTTTTCCTGGAGACAAACATGATTTTGCGAAATTATGCAATAAGCTCGTCACTTTAAAATGGTATATATTAAAAACCCACGTGGTTATTTCTCTGACTGCAATCACTCACCACTTCCAGTAAGAAAATGATTTACAATTATATCTAATAAAAAAAAAATTCTCACAGCATGACAGCTACACGAGTTTAAATTAAATCTTCCTGAAAACCCTGAAATTTATCATATATACTCTTCATATTTTTGGCTCATTTAAGATTTGTGCCTCAGAGAAAATTTAATATCTTTTATCTCAAATATGAAACTTAAATTATGTATAAACAAGGGAATCAAAAAGGAAATAAAATATTTACATATTTTTTTCCTAAACTATTTCATCTCGAGAATTAATGAGCTAAAAGAACTTTAAATCTCAAATGACTGTGTTGTAAATATACAATTATATATGCCTTACATTATTGTATGTGCTGCTGAAGTGAAACTTTAGTATAACATAACCGATTCAGCAGTGGTCCTCCTCACGCTCGTGTGTTATTGTTTTTACTCAAGTGAGGTTTACCATTCTGTGTTAGGTGTAGCTCCTGAACACTGGGGTGATATCGGTAATGACAAAGGTAATATCGAGTAATCTCTAAACTTTACTGCGTGAAGAATGAGGAACTGTATCATTGCTGTTTTTTTTTTTTTTTTTAGATATTTCGTTATTGAATCCATCAGAAAAGGTTTACATACAGGGGACAATAGAGATCTACCAGACACTTTTTCAAGAATTTCATTAGGTTTGTCTGAAACATGAGCCTTCTAACTGAAAGCTGACATTTCTCTTAGAAAGTATCACCAGGCGTCCTTATATGCGTCTCAATAAAGCTTCCATCCACGATATAAACAGCAACACAGTATTTTTGATGCCTTTAGCTCCCTTGAAAAAAAAGAGTAAGCAAAATCAACGCACTATCAGGCATTGGGACTCACCCTAGGATCTCGGCCTTATTAGAATTTGAGGCTAGAAAACATAGAGAATAGAATGCCTTTCAGATATTACAACTCTCCTTTCTGCAATCCCAGCCTGAACAGCAGGGGGAAAAGATGAATTGCTGGTTTCCCGTCTTAGATCATTGAGTGTTTCTCTGTAGCACTAAAGGCTTCTTCCCCCAAGCTGTTTATGAACATGGTCTGAACCCCCTCCACTTAAATCTTACAAATCCAATGTAGAATTAGCAACCTTTTTCACTCAGATGAACAAAGTGAGCTAACTCAGATATCCTGGAGTATTCTAATATGGTACATTAATTGCAGTAGTACAATCGCTCTCCTTTTCTATGGCACATCCACCGAATTTAAAACCACCAGAGTGAGTTAAGTACCAAACTTTTTGCTTCTTCCAACGAAATATTTAACATAACTTCATCCTGAAAGGAGAAACAGCTATTTGGCCTATTTCCTATAAGTTGCGCAGGTGTCATGTCCCTATAAGGAAAATGTAGTTTTGTACAGAATAAAATATGGGGCTTGTTCAATTGGATTCAACTACCAACCTCTTTATAGCAAAACATAATATTCTCCAAATATGTAGACGTAGACCCTTGCTTTATGTATTTCGTTCTGGGTATACCATGCTTTGTATAGATTTACATAATTACATGCCCTTCTCTGGCCATCTTCAGGATGTTATGGGGCCTAACATACTATGTACTGAAGGCCGTATATTGTGTTCTACCATAAAATAACCAAAGTTGTAGTAGTGTGTAGGTACTCCTGAAAGTTTCAGTTGTTACTTTTCCTTTTGGCTGAGGCTGAGAAAATTGTCATTGGCTTATGTAATGCTTAAAATCACTCAAAAGCAATAAACTTCAGATTTCAGATTTTTTTGGTATCTAGGAAATGGTCTGATGTCGACCAGCATGGTTTAAAAATAAGAAATTACTTACCATGAAATTACAATTGATTAGACAAGTAATTTTACATAATTATATTCCATATGATTTGGAGCAAAAGATAAATCTAAGAAACAAAATTAAAATTTACATCCGCTCAATCATTTACCTTTGAACCAAAGACATTTGACGTTATAAATTAGGTTTTACAAGATCTTAAATTTTAATGAATTTCATGTCTCCTATAAAATGATTTAAGTAATTTCTTGCGTAAATATTTGATCAATAACTGTCAACCTGTTGCAGAGGCAACATTAGTAACACGATTTTGATTCTTCAATTATCTTTTCGGAAAACATTGGAAATCTTACACACACACACACACAGACACACACACACACACACACACAAACACACACACACATGCAGGCATACACAAACACGATTCTTTCATTACCATGCCCACAAAGGTTTAATACAAAAGTCAAAAATTGCAATAATGGTATAAAATTCTTCTCCACGAAAGTCAAAATCAGTTATGCATTGTCCAGTGACAATGATGAGTAGATGAACAACATAATCAACAAAAAGTGGCAAGGCAATAACCCCTCTTCTTTAACAAATATTAAATTTATGAGTCAAACTTTGCTTGAAAATTGTCAGGTCTAAAAACGTGTCAGAGAGAGAGAGAGAGAAAGAGAGTCTTATTGCCTTATTGCCTTATTTTATGTTTGGGTTCCCCCAGGTCCCTCAGTGTGAGGCACCTCATATATCCACCAGAGAGTTGCTAATGCATCTTCCGGTGTATTTTGCATATTCCAGTCTTGGATGGTCTGGGATGCATCTTAGGTATTTATCAAGCTTATTCTTAAACACATCTACGCTCACTCCTGATATGTTTCTTAGATGAGCTAGCAGCACATTAAATAGTTGCTGCGTTATCGATGCTGGTGCGTAGTGGATTAATGTCCTGTGCGCCTTCCTTAGTTTTCCTGATATATTTTTTGGCACTATTAATCTACCTCGGCTTGCTCTTTCTGATATTTTCAGCTCCATGATGTTTTCAGTAATTCCTTCTATTTGCTTCCAAGCTTGTATTATCATGTAGTGTTCTCTTCTTCTTTCTAGACTATATAGTTTCAAAAACTGCAGTCTTTCCCAGTAGTCAAGGTCTTTAACTTCTTCTATTCTAGCAGTATAGGACCTTTGTACACTCTCTATTTGTGCAATATCCTTTTGGTAGTGTGGGTACCATATCACATTGCAGTACTCGAGTGTACTACGTACATAAGTTTTGTAAAGCATAATCATGTGTTCAGCTTTTCTTGTTTTAAAGTGACTGAATAACATTCCCACTTTTGCTTTACATTTAGCCAACAGTGTTACTATTTGGTTGTTGCATAACATATTCCTATTTAACATTACACCAAGGTCTTTAATTGCTTCCTTGTTTGTGATTGTCTCGCTATTAGGTCCCTTGTATGCATATACCATTCCTTCTCTGTTTCCATAATTTATTGATTCGAATTTATCAGAGTTAAATACCATCCTATTTATCTCCGCCCATTCATATATTTTGTTTAGATCTCTTTGTAGTGAGTTCCTATCTTCATCACAAGTAATTTCTCTACTTATTCTTGTGTCATCGGCGAAACTTCTCACTACAGAGTTTTCAACATCACAGTCTATGTCTGAGATCATAATAACAAACAGCAGTGCAGCTAATACCGTACCTTGTGGTACGCCAGATATTACCTGAACTTCATCCTATTTCTTGTCATTTGCAACCACTATCTGTTTTCTGTTTTGTAGGAATTCTTTTACTCATTTTCCTATCTTTCCCACAATATTATGCTGTCTCATTTTTTTTCTCTAATATATTATGGTCTACCTTGTCAAAGACTTTTGCAAAATCTAGATAGATCACATGTGTGTCTTTTTCCTTTATCATATTTTTGTATATGTTTTCATAGTGTGCTATCAGTTGGGTTTGTGTACTTTTTCCGGGCACAAAACCGTGTTGACCTATATTAAACAAATTATATTCAACCAAATGATTCATTATTTTCTTTTTTTATTACCCTCTCATACACTTTCATAATATGTGATGTTAGACTAACAAGTCTATAATTGCCTGCCTCTAGTCTTGATCCACTTTTGAAGATAGGGATTTTTTGGGCTCAAGCCATGTCGTCCTGATGGAAGTTCCTATAGGGTAGCTTCCTAGGGTATATTACAACTACGGCGATATTCCCAGAGAATTTACCTTAAGGTACCAGAATTCTAACTCCTGGAGCGAGTATCCCTCGTGAAAGGGATATCGCGACATATCAGAGGACGTATTCTAGACACGTCACATGGCAATCTACAACCTGGACAGAGATTTCGTCTCGTAGGAGGTGATTGACGAGATACGAATTCGGGAAAGAAAAAGGGGAGCCGCTCCCAAGGCTTCCCTATCCCCCGATTCGTATGCGTGCCTGGCGCCAATCCTGGTGCCATCTGTATTCCTTTTTGCGTAGCTTAACAACTCGGTGTTTTTTCCTGTTTTTCTCGCAAATCTTGGATTTATTCGACTTTTCATGACTTCTTCGTCTTCGTCGGCCTCTGATAAGTTGAGTATAGTGTCTGTTATGTATAAATGTAGGCTCTTGGTAAAATTTTGAGTGATTAATAGGATTAATCTTTGATACAAGAGCCGTAGCCTACCAGAGGTGTCCTGGACACTGTCGCTCGCTAGGTATAAATTAGTTAGTCAGAGCGACATTCCTGGTTGTTTTGCTTTAATAAATTTTAGCTATTTAGCATTACATAGGATTTCCTTTCGTGCTTAGTATTATTTGGCGAAGTATTCGCCATTCTGGCCTACGCTAGGCCATGTAGCCTAGTCGTTTGGTCCTAGTACTTCATGCATGATTTTGGTTTTTCCGAGTGTAATTAAAATTTTATTGAAGCTTTAGGCTATATTTTATACATTTTAGACTGTGTGGAATATTTTCAAGATTGCATACGTGTGAGTTTCGGTGAATTAGGTAATCGATTCTCTTGGTGCCTAGGCTAATTGCTTATGGAGCCTTAGTATACTTTATCATACTCCCCGGTTGCTTTCTTTTCTTCGGAGAAGGTATGCAATCCCTTTCCCTCTGTTTAAGCCTTGGGCTTATCCCTAAGTGGTTTTTTCCGAATTTATTTTCGATAAAACTATACTAGGGTGTTACTGTACCTTCCTGTTCCTGTAGTTATGGTTCAAGAGGGACAGAACAACAGAGTTTTTAGTCTGAGTCTGTGTTGTCTGGCTTGGGGCAGAGTCCCCCTCGCTGACCTAACACATACAAAGGGAGCTTAGCTCCCTTAGGTCACTACCGAAGGTTTCTGTAGTTATGATTCCTTCTTTTGTGATCGACCAGACTAAGTCCTGTTGCTGTTCTCGGGGGAGGATAAGTTCTTCCCTTGGGAGTAGCAACGCCTTCCTTGCTTTGGTGCTCTGGAAGCTGGCAAGTATTGCTGGCCTTTTCCCTTAGATCTCCCTTAGGCTAAGATAAGTTTCTTGGCTGCGGGTGATCTGTCACTAAAGCAAGGTTGGCAGGACCCTCTTGTCCCTTCCCCCTCTATCTCCGTAATGGCCTAGCCATTACTGTACTGTACCTTGCCGGCCGGCAGAGCTGGCCGGCAGGGGTCTTACTGTACTGTACGTCGTTCTACTTCTGGACCTAGTATAGGTTGGGATGTGGAATTGACTCAGCCCATTGCCGGCCGGCAGAGCTGCTGGCCGGCAAGGGTCTTATGTTTTCGAGTGCTGCCCGGACCTCTCTTGGTCCCTCATCCATGCCTGCCGGCAGAGCCGGACGACATTGGTCAAGGAAGCCTGAATTAGTTTCTCCCCTTCCTTATATGCACTCTTTCGGTTGCCGGGCTTGGAGGTAGTGTACACTCTTATCCCGGCATCCATTCTATTTTCTTCTAGTGCTGTACCTGTCCCGGCTGCCGGCCTATGAGGCCGGCTGCCGGCCTATGAGGCCGGCACCCGGGCAGGTGTAGTTCTCTGGTTCTTTTGCTGCCGGCTGGCATCGGTCTTGTACCTTTGCCGGCCGGCTTATGTCAGTCCTTGTCTGCCGGTCACCAAGAGTGTGGCCGGCAGCTGGGTACTACCTTGTGTAGTTGCTGGCCAGCAGCCATTGCCGGCCAACACTGGCTGTTACCGGCCGGCAGTTGCTGCCGACCGTCACAGGCATTTGAACCAGAGTGCTGCCGCCCTATAGCTGTTAAGTAGTATACTTTAAAGCTAGTTGTGGTGTGTGCCGGCAAAGGCAGGCCGGCACACATCCCCCTATACTGTACTAGTATTCTTCTGTATAGCATATACAGTAAGAAGAAAACTATAGTAAAGGTTTTGGTACAGCACTGTATCTTCTAACACTATTGTGTTTTCTTGCACATCCCTTTGCTGTTGCCCTCAGATAGGAAGCTGAGTTCTTCCCTGTCTATTATCCAGGATTTTAAAATCATTGCTTAGGTGTGAGCTCCACCTGTTTCCTCTGGAAACCTTGCATTGGTTACTCTAGAAGAGATAAACCATTTTTGATTTTATTATCTGGAAGGCTGCAACAATGGGTTGTGAGGGAAACACAAGTGTGTGTCTTTCCTTTCTGAATTGTTCAGATCCAGGTGGACGCTGAAGTCGCGGTCGCGATGCAAGACATCCAGCTAAATGACAGGATATCTGATGTGGACGGGTGTCAGGAGGAAGACCTCCTGGCAGAAGCCCAGGATGAAGTTCAAGCCCCTCTACATCGGCCGGTCTCCCAGTAGAGCTGGGACAGGCCCTCTCTTCTATTGTTGGAATGATCCAACAAATGCAGAAGGAGAATCAGGAGAAGGCAGCTGCAATGGAACTGCGAATGCAGTGCCTTGCAGAATCACATGGGCCCCAGAAAAAGCTCAATGTGAAAGACCTTCCCTTGTGCTCAGATGCTAACCCATGGAGGTATGCTGAGCACATGCCGATGACGACTGGAAAGATCGTCATCTCGGATAAGCTGGGCTCAGTTCCCCTGGAGGGTGGAATTCTGGCCCAGCAAGGCATCATATCCGGACTGTTATGTCCGGCTGAGGAAGGAACCAGCTTCAAAGGAGGAGACAGAGCCGAAGGAGGTCATAGTGATGGACCATGCTAAGGCTCAAGCTCTACTTTCATCCTCGATGAAAGAGAGGGGCTTCTCTAACTCAAAGGTAGCTGCATTGAATAGGAAGCTCCCTTCCTTTGTGTCCTCGCCTACTAGAGCCTTCCCCCTTTTACAGAAAGGGTTTCTGGCTGTACTAAAAGCAATCGAGGCCGGCAAGTCTTGCCCCTCCCTAGAGGAGTGTAAACCCTTGTCGCTGGCCCTGCCTATGGACCACAAAGACTGGAAGGACGTCCATCTTACGTTCTCAGTGGGAAAGTTGTAGGCTGATATTGCCGGACGTCAGTTCGGCAAGGACCTCCCTAAGCTGTCTGACTTTCTTTTGCGAAGTGAGTTCGATACAAAAGAAAGACTGACTGCCTCAATGTCTCTTCAGACTACTCTCGAGACGATGGCAAGTGACCCCAAGGTCCATGAAATGTTCATGGTAGTGGCCAAGCCTCATCTGGCCACAGTGACGAAGGACCTTTATGGCTTCGTCAAGGCAAGGAGAGCTTGTAGGGAGTTCGTGTTTACCTCGGCTACGGTGGGGCACGAGCTAAAGAAACTAATCTCCTCCAACATTTGGGGAAAAGACCTTTTTCCCTACCGACTTGGTCAAAGAAGTTTTTGATAAAGCCGCCTTGGAGAATAGAAACCTTCTCCAGAAGTGGGGCCTGGCTATCAAAAGAAAGTCTTCCCCGGATGAGGGTCCTCAACCAAAGAGGAAGACTATGAGGACTAGGCTACCGTCTCGGCCAGCCAAGCCTCTTAGACAGCAACAGCAACTGCAATTGCCATTGCCCCCAGTGCCCCAGATCGTGGCACAAACCCCGACCACCTTTCAGTGGGTACCCCAGGCCGTGTCGACACAGTCCACGGCATTCACCCCAGCGTTCGAAGGGCAGTCTACTTCCTTTCGAGCAAAGCCTAGAGGAGCAGCCAGAGGCTCGTCTAGACGCCCCTCAAGGGGAAGGGGATTCAGGGGTGGTCGTGGTCAGGATGGCAAGACCTCAGGACGGCAGTCCAAGTGAGGTGATACCGGTAGGAGGGAGACTTCTGAAATTTCGGGATCGGTGGACCTTCGATCCCTGGGCCCACAGCCTACTCAAGAATGGACTGGGCGGGAGCTGGTACAGCACTCCACCCCCGTACCTTCGGTTTTTCCAACACTCCACCCCCGTTATGGAGGAGTACGTTCAAGAACGGTTGGAGAAAAAGGGTGAAGCCCATCAATTTCTAAGGGAGGCTGTTTTGTGTTCCCAAGAAAGACTCGGAAAAGCTCAGAGTCATTCTGGACTTGTCGCCACTTAACAAGTTCATAGTGAATTGCAAATTCAAAATGCTAACACTGCAACACATAAGGACCTTACTGCCCAAGAGGGCATATTCCGTCTCTATAGACTTGTCAGACGCCTACTGGCACATTCCAATTAGCCATCAACTCTCCCCCTACCTAGGGTTCAGGCTACAACGAAGACTATACGCCTTCGGAGCCATGCTATTCAGGCTAAACATAGCCCCTAGGATTTTTACGAAGCTTGCGAGCGTAGCTCTCAAACAATTTCGCCTAAAGGGAATTCAGGTAGTAGCCTACCTGGACGACTGGTTGGTGTGGGCAGCATCCGAGACAGAATGCTTGCAAGCTTCCAGTCAAGTGATCCAGTTCCTAGAGTACCTAGGCTTCAAGATCAACAGAAAAAGTCTCGACTTTCTCCATCTCAAAAGTTCCAGTGGCTAAGATCCACTGGGACCTTTTGTCACACCGTTTCTCCACCCCGGCGAAGAAAAGGAAGGAGATAGCGGGTTCTGTCAAGAGACTTCAAGATTCCGAAAGGATATCAAGACACGAGCAGGAGAGAGTACTGCGCTCTCTCCAATTTGCTTCGGTGACAGACCCAGTGCTAAGAGCACAGCTAAAGGATGCAATCGGAGTTTGGAGAAGTTATGCATCAAACGCGTGAAGAGATCTGAGAGGACCAGCCGCTTCGGCTAAGTACTCTTCTCAGGCCTTGGTCCCAAGCCAGACATCTAAAGAAGTCAGGTTCTTCTTCAGCCAACTCCCCCGTCGGTGATGATTCACTCAGACGCCTCAAAGGAGGGATGGGGAGGTCACTCTCATCGGAAAAAAGTCCAGGAGACTTGGTCCAGGCTATTCAAGACCTTTCTCATAAAACTTTCTAGAAGCTAGGGCAGTGCTCCTTACCTTAAAGAAAGTCTCCCCGCGTCATTCGTTCCACATAAAGTGGTAATAGACGGCGAGGTAGTTGTAAGATACTTGAATCGACAAGGATCGAGGTCACCACCTCTCAACCAGGTGATGTTGGCCGTCTTCCGATTGGCGGAAAAGAAGAAGTGGTACCTGTCGGCAGTTCACCTTCAAGGAGTCCGCAATGTGACAGCGGACGCTCTATCCAGGTTCACACCGATAGAGTCGGAATGGTCCTTAGACGCAGGATCATTCTCCTTCATTCTGAATCAGTCCCAGAACTGCAGATAGACCTCTTTGCGACGAAAGACAACAAGAAGTTGCCCCTGTACGTGCCCCGTACGAGGACCCCTTAGCGGAAGCAGTGGACGCGATGTCCCTCGACTGGAACAGATGGTCCAAGATTTATCTGTTCCCTCCTCACAACCTTCTGTTGAGGGTCCTCAACAAACTGAGATCCTTCAAAGGGTAGCGGCAATAGTGGCCCACAAGTGGCCGAACAGCGTGTGGTTCCTCCTGGCATTGGAACTGTAGCTGAAGTTTGTACCACTACCAGATCCAGTTCTGACCCAGCGAGTCCAGAAGTCAACTGTCTGCGCTTCATTACAGAAAACCCGGACCCTACAGTTCATGATTTTCTCTCCCTAGCGGTGAGAAAGCGTTTCGGGATTTCGAAAGCCAGTATAGACTTCCTTGAGGAATATAAATGCAAATCTACTAGAAGGCAATATGAGTCATCTTGGAGAAAATGGGTGGCCTTTTGTCAAGGCGAAGATTCCGCAGGAGATCTTGACAGACTTCTGCTTATCTTTTTTCCCCACCTCCATGGTCAAGGGTTGGCAGCGAACACGATTTCAGCGTGTAAGTCTGCTTTGACAAGACCCATTCTATATGCCTTCCAGGTCGACCTAGGTAACGAGATCTTTAATAAAATCCCGAAAGCCTGTGCTAGGCTCAGACCTTCAGCACCTCCAAAGCCCATTTCATGGTCTTTAGACAAGTTCTTCATTTCGCTTCTCTGTTGAGCAATGAAGAGTGTGCGTTAAAGGATTTGACACAAAAAGTTATTTTCCTATTTTGCACTCGCGTCCGGGGCCAGGGTTAGTGAGATTGTAGCCTCTCGAGAGAGTCAGGTCATGTTCAGTTCCTGGATGGGGAAGAAATGAACCTGTTTCCGGATCCTACGTTTCTCGCCAAGAATGAGTTACCCACCAACAGGTGGGGTCCCTGGAGAATCTGCCCTCTGAAAGAAGATGCATCTCTATGTCCAGTAGAATGCCTAAAGGTCTATCTTCATAGAACTTCAGACTTCAAGGGTGGTCAACTATTCAGGGGAGAAACATCAGGCTCAAATTTATCTCTGAATCAACTCAGAGCGAAAATCACATATTTTATTCGCAGAGCGGATCCTGACAATACACCCGCAGGTCACGATCCGAGGAAAGTTGCCTCATTCTTAAATTTCTTTAATTGTATGGATTTTGAACATCTCCGTTCATACACTGGCTGGAAGTCTTCCAGAGTGTTCTTTCGCCACTATGCGAAGCAAGTAGAGGAACTAAAAGAGATCTGTGGTAGCAGTGGGTCGCGGTGTTAACCCTACTGTTTAACTCTGCGAGGAACAGTGGTCTTAATTGGGACGATTAATTCCAGGGTGAGTGTGTAGTTACATACTGTACTACAAACTAAGTGAGGGCACTGTGTTGCCCATCCAGACGGTTCCATTTCCGAAGGTGAACCTAGCATAAGTGCAGACATGTGTGCCGAGCGTTTCTAACGCTAATGTCATTGATTTGTAATACAGGCTTTTATGACTTTGATACCTCGGTATCTTAAAAGTGGCATCTAATGTTTTTTCTTTCAGACAAACAAGCTCTGTTTACTATCATACTTATGCTTAAAGTTTTAGGTTATCCTCTTCTATATATATATATATATATATATATATATATATATATATATATATATATATATATATATATATATATATATATATATATATATATATAATTGTGGTTAACCTGTCTATTTATTGCCTGTCAATAATCTGGTTCTTGAGAACCTTGCGTCTCCTTCACCTGTGTCAATTTATTGGTATAATTGAGCATTCATTCTATGTACCTTATCTGGGATAATTCTAATAGAATTGTTCCTTTATGCAAGCTATGTTGCATTGGTTTTCCTCCTATGCGGATATAAAACCTTTGTCCAATACAAGTATTGTGCGGAAAACTGGTCGATATTTCATATTGACGCAGTGGTCCTTTACAAACTATGCTTTACTTAATATAGGGCGAGACCACTATATTAGCTTGCCTGGTATTCATATATAGATATTTGTACTCTTCGAGACTTTTCCAGAGTCTAGTAGGACTCTTCCCTGTAGGGGGCAGGAAGCTCTAACATAGTTTATAGTTAGTTGAAAAGATGTATAACGGTAACATCTTAGGTCTCTAGGTCTAGTCGACCGGGAAAAAATTACCTCCGGGGAGTACGGCACGTTCTGAGAATCCACAGATACAGTAATGCTCTGGTACACTTCCATCAGGACGACATGGCTTGAGCCCAAAAAACGGATTTTGAGCAAAGCGAAAAATCTATTTTTGGGTGAGATGGCCATGTCGTCCTGATGGACCCGCCCTTGCCTTTCTAAGAAAGGGCTGTAGGACCCCTCCCTACATACAGTATCTGTAGCACCTCGTGTACGCTACAAGGAATACAGATGGCACCAGGATTGGCGCCAGGCACGCATACGAATCGGGGGATAGGGAAGCCTTGGGAGCGGCTCCCCTTTTTCTTTCCCGAATTCGTATCTCGTCAATCACCTCCTACGAGACGAAATCTCTGTCCAGGTTGTAGATTGCCATGTGACGTGTCTAGAATACGTCCTCTGATATGTCGCGATATCCCTTTCACGAGGGATACTCGCTCCAGGAGTTAGAATTCTGGTACCTTAAGGTAAATTCTCTGGGAATATCGACGTAGTTGTAATATACCCTAGGAAGCTACCCTATAGGAACTTCCATCAGGACGACATGGCCATCTCACCCAAAAATAGATTTTTCGCTTCGCTCAAAATCCGTTATATAAGCTAATTTATGTTTTAACATAAATCTCGCTCATATCTACACTTTGTCTTAGCAGTATTGCAAGCGGCTTCGGGATAGTGTTTGCATTTTTTTTAACAAAATCGCTGGAACTCCATCTGGTCCGGCTATCGATCCATTTTTAATTTCGTTTATAGCCTTGACAATATCTGCTTCATTAATATCTATATCTGTTAGATATTCAACATTTTCTTCTCTCATTTCTGTTTCATTATTCTCATTCGCAATTCTTGGTGTAAACTCACTTTTATATTTTTCTGCTAATATGTTGCAAATTTCCTTTTTTTTTCATTTGTTAGCCGTCCTTCAATTCTTAGAGGGCCTATTTCTAATCTCCCTTTATTCATCTTTTTTGCATAGGAGTAAAGTACTTTTTTTTTTTTTTATATTTTGAAGTGTCCTTTCTTCTATGTCCCTTTTTTCCTTTTCTTTCGACTGTATAATCTTTTGTTCTGCAAAAGAGAGAGAGAGAGAGAGAGAGAGAGAGAGAGAGAGAGAGAGAGAGAGAGAGAGAGAGAGAGAGAGAGAGAGAGCAGTTTTCTCAAACCCTAGTCCAAATAAGATGATCACGTAGGAGGGTAGTGCCTTTGGTGCACCTCACGCAGTGCACTGTAGGTTTTGTGAAACGTTCTCAATCATTATTTTTTCTACTATACCCCCGCCCTTCTCCCCTTTTTTCCCTCTTGCTGTCCAACCTCTTTTGAATTTGGCCTCCCTAGGTAAAGTTCTGGGCCATGTGACACACATTTAAGAATCCAATTCAGATATCATAATTAGTATTCAATATGTCTTTTATGCATACTTGATGCTAATACAAATGTGGATGGGGCTACGGTGACACCTGTTAGGGTCCCCTACTGGCATGATAAATGGACGAGGGGTACCACAGAGTTCACGACTGTGGTTAAGAAGCTAGTGAGGGAATAGAAAATCAGAGCAGGCACTTGGAATGTTGGGACACTAACGGGAAGAATGAGGGATATAGTGGATGTGATGGAGAGGAGGTTGATAGATGTCTTGTGTCTGCAGAAAACTAAATGGAAAGGAAGTGGAACAAGAGAGCTAGCAAATGGGTATAAAATTTATTACAGTTTGATCACGAGAGGAAAGAAATGGAGTTTGGGTCATAATAGGTATTGACAGGAAAGAAATTTTTTTAGAAGCAAGGAGAACAAATGATAAGCTTTTAGCGATCCCAATGATAATAGGGGACCAGATAATAAATATATGCCACCCCCCCCCCCCAGATGGGTTGTCAGAAACAAGAACAAGAATTATTTAGACCAGAGTTTGAAGTCGCTATTAGATCAGTGGAAGGGGAAGAAAAGCTTATCATAGGAGTAGATAAGAATGGCAGAGTGGGAAAAGAAGGAAAGGATATGAGGAGGTACATGGAGGCCATGGGTTTGGAATTAGAAATGAGGATGGAGAGTATGTATTAGCGATGGCTCAAAATTTTAAAAAGATATGTATGAACACCTGGTTTAGAAGTTGGATAAGCATCTGATAACCTACAAAAGTGGAGGAGTGGAAAGTCAAAAAATTACCTATTGGTTAGAAAAGAAAAGCAGACAAGAAAAATGTGATGAGCTGTAAAGTGATTTTGGGGAAGCACGTGTTAAACAACATAGATTGGTAGTGATTGATTTCAAAATGAGAGGTAGAAAATCCGAGACGAGAAAGAGATCTAGAATTAAGGTTTGGTACATTAAAGGAGAAAAGTGTGAGCAATTTAGGAGGATTGTGAGTGAGAGACGACTAGAAAGGTTGAACTTAGAGATTAGTCAAGGTAACAGAGTGGAAAACATGTGGTTGGGTATGAAATAAATATGTATAGGGGAAACCTAGGAGTTACTAGGAGGAGCTAGTAGATATGGTTAGCCAAAAAGAGAAAAGTGGTGGTGGAACAAAGAGTTGCAAGAGTTAGTTAAAAGAAAATCAAGGGCATTTAAGGACTGGAAAGTAAGACAGGCACAGGGAGCAGAGGAATGGTACATAGAAGAGGGAAGATATTGCAGGAGGAAAGTAGGTATAGTTATTGGAAGAGCAGTAGGGCAATCAAAGGAAACGTTAAGAATAAAAGAAGGAAAAAGGGAAATATATAAGATTTCAAACTTGAGGAAGAGGCAAAGACACAATTTGAGGCAACTGGTGAATAGTCATCAGGGAGAGAGATGGAAAAATATTGCATAGGGATGATGACATCAAGAGGGGAACGAGAGAATATTATGAGCAACTATTAACTACAGCAAATAAGAAAGAGGAGCTGGGAGAACCTCAAAGAGTGGAGGTGCCAGGGATGAAGGTACTGAAGTGAAGCAGGCATTAAGTAAAATGATGAATTGTAAAGCACCAGGCCATTCAGAGTTTCATATTGAAATGGTCAAGATGCAGGCTACAGAGGGGGAATAATGGATGCTGGATTTATTGAGAGCAATATGGGAAAATTGAATAATGGCTAAAGACAGG
>NC_090725.1:190752362-190787362 GCF_036898095.1 Palaemon carinicauda
AGTACAGGTTGGACTGGAAAACGATGTGATCCCTCAATTCAGCTGTGAAGAACTGAGAGAAATACTCATAAGGTTCCCTCAAGAAGTCCGGCTGTGGATGAATGAAGTCGGGCAGGGGTTAGATGTCAATATCGTCCTTCTTCCATTCAACAACACGAGGCCTCTTAGGGTTAACCTCGCCTTCAACTTCACCTTCCTCTCCCACAGGCATCTCCTGAGGGACAACAACATTGACCCTGCGACCTGAAACAAGAATAAAGTAAGTGAAACAGTAAATGAATCGTGCGTGCTGGTGTGTGTGCATGCATGTGTGTGTATGTGTATGTCAGTGAGTATGCATGTGTGTGCATGTGTATGTCAGTGAGTATGCAAGTACACAAATAAGTTTTAAAAATACCTATTGTTTACAAAAATTTAAAGAGCAACACAATGAAAACATATTTAAAGAGCAACCATTGTAACAACTAGACTTTTAAATTTTTTTTTAAACAAATCTCTCTCTCTCTCTCTCTCTCTCTCTCTCTCTCTCTCTCTCTCTCTCTCTCATACTAACCTCTAGCGTTGGGAGGGTCAAAAGCATCCTCCAGAGTAAGGCCTTCGTCGTCAGGAACGTACGTAAGGTCGTCGTCATCACTGTCGACATCCAAAGGGCTCACGTCAACATCACTTCCTTCAGCATCGTCAGGGGCAACCCATGGTGTACGTTATTGAGTCTCCAATGCAGCGTTGCGATGCCCATAAAACATATGGCTACGAAACTGCAAAAAAAAAAAAAAAAAATTAAAATCATGTAATGAAAAAAAATGTAACTGCCTAACAAAAAAATAATTTAATCCCTTGCAAGGTAATATTTTGAATGCACATGAGCCTAACATATCTAAATCATCACTATTATTTCTACAAATATGGTCAAAACTATTCACAAATGTCTCAGACAATCACTAAAAAAAATTGCAAAAATGATGTGCGTCGTAACCTAGTGCGCGGTAGAACCGTTACGGTCCAATAGATCCCATATTGGATGAGCGTGGTCCGCCTAAACTCGACCGAGGTAGCCCATGTGGGATCTATACTTTTCCCGATAGTCACTACGACACATCAGTAACACTACAGCCCTTGAAACCCACATCAAAAGGTAAGCTTATCACTAGGCTTCATATCCTACAGTCACTGTGTACTTACCATGATTACGAAGGTCGGGGGGGGGGGATACGTGGACGTTACTGCGACGCGTCTTGACACTTTTGCGGCTGGAGCACAAGTGAGGTGTCTTTGGAAGGAGCTACAAACTTGGCGAGAAGGACAGGCGGCTTCTGATTGGCTGATTCGAAGAGCAGAGGAGTGTCTCTATGAGTTGCCAAAGCGTCAATTTCAGACAAGCATAAACATGTTCACCACGACTACCCAAAAGTAGCTGTTTTAAAGATCCCGTTTGGACTATTTGGTCATTAAAGGTTAAAATGGCGAAAAATGCAAATGCAAATCTGACCTAGGATCTGTCTATAGCGAAAATTTCGTAAAAATCGGTCAGGTAGCTTTGATGTATTCTTGTCCTCAGACACAGATAAACAAATAAATGTATAAACTAAAATCCGGATCTGGATCTGGATCCTGATCATTTCTAATATGTAATGGGTTCGTCCATGGCCTAAGGTCTACCTCTGGTGATAATATCGTCTAAATCAGTTCACTAGTCTTTATGTAATCCTGTCCACAGACACATAAGTAAATAAATAGATAAATAAACTGTAATCATAGCTTGATCCGGATCTGGATCATCTCCACAATCTAATGGGTTTGTTCATGATCTAAGATCTATTTGTCGTGAAAATTTTGTCAAAATCCGTCAAGTAGTTTTAACGTAATCTTGTCCACAGACACAGGAAAAATGCAAATCTGGATCTCAAATCCAGATCCCGATCAGCTCCTTGTTCTAAGGTCTGTCTTTGGTGGAAATTTCATCAAAATCCTTCGAGTAGTTATGATGTAATCCTGTTCATAGGCAAATGTCCACAGACACTCAAATGAATAAACCCACTCGATCGCAATACCTCCTTGTCGGAGATGATAACTATCTATATGTTTTAATTGTCATCCTCCCTATCGAGAAACCGATCATTCTTGTCATCGCTGTCGAGATTGATAATGATGAGGTCTATCCTTTTATGTACATTGTCAAAGGACTAATATGCGTCCGGAGGACCTGGCTTGGCGTACTAGCCGGACCTGTAGCAGACAATGGCCAGTGGTAATATGCAATGCGTGCAGCGTAATAGTACTAGACTATTACATGGTTTCAAAGTAATAGTAATAGAGAAAAACAATATTTGTAGTAATAAGAGTAAATTCAATACATGAAGCAAAGTAATAGATAATAATATGATATTTTTCTTATTGTGTCCGAGCAATTTGTATAATGGTATGTAACATATTCATATTGAATTTTTAAGGCAGTGCCATCTGGCAACTGTATTTTACACAGCATGATAACTAATTTGTAATATGGCAACTGCATCTTGCATACCGACATTAACTGAGTAACCAACTACATCCTTTCTACAAGTGTGAAACTGATAACCCCTTACAATTTAAACAATTGCACTCACTGTAATTTAATATTAATCGATACTAAAGTAGTTGCAATAGTAATGGTGGCCTATTTGGTAATGTCCCTGACTGGTATTCGCCAGACTTGGTTTTGAGTACTTCTCAAACTCCTTAGTCCCTTTAGTGGCTGCAACCTCACCTTCCTTGTGAGCAAAGGTTAGTGGGTTTGGGGGAGTCTATATGTCTAACTGCTTAGTCATCACCAGCTATTGCCTGGCCCTCCATAGTCCTAGCTTGGTTGGAGAGGGGGCTTGGGCGCTAATCATATGTATATATAGTCAGTCTCTAGGGCATTGTACTGCTTGCTAGGGCAATGTTACTGTGCCTTACCTCTGCCATTCATGACTGGCCTTTAAACCTTTAAATAGATCCCCTGCCTCACCTTAGGTCTGTCCGGTGAACCGCTGCATCATCAACCGCACTGCTCTAGCCGTCATTCCCACGGCCTCTGCAACATCATGATAATGCTTGTGTTGAGACTAAAATCAGTCGATTATTTATATTTTTTATTGTTATGATAGGTAGATATTTTTATCGTAATATTATAAAAATATTCTTCCATATCATTGTCTTAAATAACAAAGAAACATATTGTCTACGAAGTATAAATACGACCAATTACTAACTTATCCTGATCTATCTACACATTCTAAGTGATTTTCTTTTGGTAAAACAAATGGAAGAGTCTCGGTGCAATAACTAGTTTGCACCTATGCAGACATCGTAGCATGTTAGCTATGACCGATAGCAATGAAGCACACCTTCCTTCATGTACACCTGTCTACCTTCAGTTGCATGTCAGGGAGTTAGAGCCCTATCTTTTTCACTTACCAAACACCTATAACGATCAATTAACCTATAACAATTATCATCTGCGTTTGCATAAACGATCGTACCCTTCACTCTATGTATTTTCGATTAATTTCTTATTATCATAATCATCATCATCTCCTCCTAAGCCTTTTGATGCAAATGACCCCAGTTTCACCAGTCATCTCTATCTTGAGCTTTTAAATCAATACTACTCCATTTACTATCTCTGACTTCACGTTTTGTGGTCCTCAACCATGTACGCCTGGGTCTTCCAACTTTTCTAGTATCTTGTGGAGCCCAGTTAAATATTTGGTGAACTAATCTTTCTTGGGGAGTGTGAAGAACATGCCCAAACCATCTCCGTCTACCCCTCATCTTGATCTCATCCACATTTGGTACTGAGTAATCTCTCTTATAGTTTAATTTCTAATCATGTCCTGCCAGCTAACTTGCTATATTCTTCTGAGGGCTTTGTTCTCAAATCTGCAAAATTTATTGGATATTGCTTCATTGTTATACCACGACTCATGTCCATATAGTAACTCTGATCTCACTAAACTGATATATAGCTTGATTTTTATATGTAATTTCAGGTGATTTGATTTCCAAATTTCACTTAACCTAGCCATTGTCTGATTTTTTGTTTTCAATCTTTCTTTAAACTTCAATTCGAAAGACTGCATTAGGGATCATAGTTCCTAAAAATTCAAATGATGCTGCCTCATTAATCCATTTTCCTTCCAATAATGTATTATCTTCCATGGCATATTCCGTTCTCATCATCTCTGTCTTTCTTCTATTTATCTTGAGCCCAAATTTATGTGATATATTATGTATTCTGTTAATATACACATCCAAATTGTGCATGGTTCCATATCTCATGGGCAATACAACAAAGGTGGGAACGAGAGAGAGAGAGAGAGAGAGAGAGAGAGAGAGAGAGAGAGAGAGAGAGAGAGAGAGAGAGAGAGAGAGAGTAATATGAAAAAAATGAATAATGAAGATAGACAAGATGGGACGAGACGGGAAAGCAATGGTTTTCGGTAGGGGTAGCAGGGAGGAAGGGAAGGAAGGAAGTGGGTTGAATCTATACACGTCATTGGCCAGTGACATCACACTTCCCTCTGTCTGTCAGATTATCTTTTCTTGCCAAGTGTATATTCATTATTGAAGCACGCTTGGCAATATACTGCAGTATAATAAATTCTGGTATAATAATTTCTTGGACGGTCGCACAGAAGCTGTGCCAAAATGTCATATCAATCCGATTGTTCTTTTACTAGGTATTTGTGAAAAAGGAGGCCTTATTGCGTCTGAAATGTATAGTAGTAAATACCAATCATAAAAAATTCGTATAATTAAATGAAAGATAACGCAAAAATTGCCGTACAGAAAAGAAAGAAAAAGAATTATGTATAACTTTCTTAACTTTTAACGAGCTAAAATGACAACTTTCTCTAAACTTCAGATTACATCGAGAATGAGCTGCTGGTAATCTATACCTGGTACCAGAATGTTACCCTGCATAAGAATCACTCTGAGACTGTCCTAGCTTTACATCCCATTACGGGTATACGGATTTGCAAAATTTTCTCTTTTAAACATAAATACTAAGCACACCAATGACATGAACTTACCACTTTTTTTATCTAACGTTGTTAAAAAACATATTTCATGAAATTTTATTGTTTTAAAAAGAACTCTTACAAAAAAAAGTTCAGTTCATTGATTAATTAAAAAACATCGGGAAAAATATAGAATGATATAACAATTACTTTTACAAACCAAAGGACCTTGAATTTACCAATTGACAGTTACAAACGCACAAAGCACTCACCGAGATGGCAAGTTAGTAGTTAATAGCTTACTAAAGCATCTTACATTTATATAATAAATATGACAAACATATCCTGGAAATTATAAAGACAAGTTTATGATTTCTAACTAGCTAAAAAAGCATATATTTGAAAGTTGATAGTTACAACACCTAACAGGCACATTACAATCACAAGACGGTAGTTAAGAAACTTACGAAAGCTAAATACATTTAAAAGTTGAAAGGTGCAAATAATTAAAAATTACATTAAAATAACAATTTACTTATTACTATCCTACTAAATAACAATATATTTCAAAGTTTCGAGTAAAAAACACGGGAATAATATTACACCTACAAGTCAATCGTTATTTATTTATGAAAGGGCCTTACATTCACAAGTAAACAGTTGCTGATACATAAATTGACATTACATTTATGAATATACAAAAGTATAAAATGACATGTGCTATGATAGGATAATGAGGTAGAATTGGGTATTCGGCCTAATTTCTGTAACTGGGCATAATAAGGAGAGGGACTTCAGCTAGGACTGACCTTATCATCTGAAGGGAATGAAAAGAAATAAACGGTTTCTGGTGTACGGCAAGCAGAGGGCATATGCTGCACATTACATGCTGTGGATATCATCCTTCTTGAAACCCTCCTTGGTATCATACCACTGGTTGTTACTTGGCATATTGGTCTTCGTCCACTCTTTGACACTGGCGTCATGGTCTTTTGCCAAGAGAGGTATTCCAAAGTATTGACTTTTCCTTGAAAGATTTATGGTCTCTCTTGTACAGGAACTATGAGTTACAAATGGACATGGCCAGGGTGTACCCCAAGAGCTTGATGTACCAACTTACCTTTAATGGTGTCTCTTAAAAAGGTAGATTACCATATCACACTTGTCAATGGCCCTGTCTTCCTACTGTGCTCCTTGAAGACATTGGGAAAGGTTACTTCCACCTTCTTCTTCTAGTGCTTGCCATATCACAGGAATGTCCCCATTGGTGCCACCTCAATATATTAAAAAAGGATGTTGTGAAAGATTTATCTAATATATTTTTGGTAACATTTACATTTCTCTCTTGTTTGCCAAATATTTCAGAGCTGTTGTTTGCATACATTTCATTTGGTTAGATAATCTACTGTAGCAAATGTCTGTAGGTGGGCATTAAGCTATATGTTACGGGTGTGGTAAGACAGGATATTTTATTAGTAAGTATAAATAAGAAAAAGATGTTTAATGTTTTCAGTGTGGTATAACTCGGTATGTAGCAAGACGATATTGGGGTAATCAGGTAAGTGTAATTTGCAGCAATTGTGGTAACGCTGGGCATTTTACAACGTTGGGTAAAGAGAAACTTGCTAAGTGCACTAAATATAGTGTAGATGGGCATGTTGTAAGAGTATATAAGAAGAAAAGATTAGTAATATATTATGTTCAAGAAACGAATTACTAAAAGAGCTCAGCTGAGTGAAGCCTCCTGAATGCTTTGAGTGAATTTGATGTATGTTTGTGAGAGGTTATTGCATGAAGATGTGATGGGGGATTAAGTGTATGATGGCATGAGTGTAAAAATAAAATATAATGGATAATAGGATATTAATTGGGTTTTATATGCTGGCCGTATATTGTGGACATATAAATTTGATTTTGAAAAGATAGTAAGAAAAGGTGGGTGTGTCTAAGAATGACAAGGATATCTGAAAGAAAGCAAGTGAGAGGTTTGAAAGCTACAAAGATGGAGTGTTACAAGAAATAACTTTTAGGGGAAGAAAAATGAAAATAAGAGTCCAGAATAAGTTTGCAGATCTGTATGAGGTGTTAGATTTTGGTTCCATTGGACTCAGATATATTTTAGGTAAAGATGTGTAGATGGTAGTGAAGAAAAATTTAGGGTGCTCCACAAAAAAGTAAGTAAATGTAAGGAATCACCAGAATATATCCATTAGATTGGGATGAATAAATGGTTGAGAATTCATTGCAGGTGAGTCCAGTATGTGTGAGAAGCAGGGCTAGAAGATAATAAATTGGTGTTAGTTGAGTATGGAAGAAAGATAAAGCTTATGAAAAAATTCAATGCGAATAAAACACGGAAAAAATAGATAGGTTTGTGTGGGAATCAGAATTGGATTAACAGGGGTGAAAAACTAAGTATGTGCATATAAGATAAGTATATTAATGCAGGATAAAGGTGGGGGGGGGGGGGGCAGCCTATGAATGATACTTATAGTGTGTGTGTGGTTTTAGGTTAAAATATCTAAATAGAAGCATGATAAAAGCAAGACAGAGAGAGTAGAAAATGACAAGTAGTATGAATGATTCCTTTGTCAAGGGAGAAAATGATTTGGATGACATGGGTAAATTTCTTATAAATATAAGTAAGATTTTGGGACAGGATGAATACCGATGGAAATCCCAATAATACAACGAATAATAGCAATATTAAATGAGTAAATGAGAAGCAAAGGCCATGTTCTCAAATACTAGTGGATAATGAAGAAAGTTTAGTGAATGTTTGCGTGGGAATAGATGTTAATGAATTTGGCAAAAGGATTTTGGTTGCCAGACCCTTCAGAGTGCTAGATAATCAGGTAGTTAGACAAGTACTAATTATCTGTAATGAGTAAGATTTTTGGAATAAGAGGATAATAGGAATGTAGCAGATGTTTTGAGTGATAGCATTTTCTATTTGGACTGCTGAAGGAAAAAAAAAATTGACTGCTTGGATTATCTATTGCAGTATTTGAAGTAGATTTATCAACTTCCAGTATCTATTACTATTTTGAGTTTGGCATAAATGGGAATAATGGAATTTGTTTATATATATTTATTTTTGGATATTGAGTGCAAGTGTAGTTAGCGAGGAGTGTTATTAAAGTGCCTTTTTTTTATTTTTATCACAGTTAATACTTCTTCCTTTTTCCTTCTCATTTTTTAGATGTAGTGATTAAATGGATAAATCAGTTTTATAAAACCGACTATTGATTGGAATGAACATTAATTTCAATTGGATTTCTATTGGAAGAATACGATTTTTGATGAGGATGATGGTGATGATGACCTGGTCCGTATAAAGAATATGAATTTTATTAATCCTGGGAGTAAATTGAATGCAACTAAACTTAATTAAGGTAGGTTGGTATGTAGGTATTAGAGCAACTTGCATAGAAGGTGCAGTCCCCGAACTCTTGTGCTAAGGCAGACTGTAAGAGGGAAAACTTTATTAAGCAGACAACGAGCTTATATACAAGTACTTGCGAGCAAGAACGTCACAAAAAAATCAAAATAAATCATGCATGAATAGCTTAAACAAGTTGAGTTAACAGTGCAGGGCGGGGAGCGAGATATGCCATTACAGTGTGCCAGCATGTGTGGAAAAATGTGGGGTACAATGTAAATGATGATGTCTTTCAGTGTATGATTGACTGCTCCGTCAAACTGATGTAAGTCTAATGTTTGGTCATGGAACAGCGATGAAATACCATTCCGGATGTTTTTTGTGATATTCTTTTTTTTTTTTCTTTTGAATACTGTTTGTGTTACTAGATATAGGTTTTGTGGTGATATTTAGCTTAAGCATCCTTAGTGTTGAAGAGTCCAGTTGTGAAAATGAAGAGGGAAAAATCTATTCTTGGGTGAGATGGCCAAGTCGTCCTGATGGAAGGTTCCCTCAGTAGCTTCCTTTGGGTATATATGACTACCATAAATATTCTCAGAGAATTAAACTAAAGGTTTCACAGAATTCTAACTTCCGTCATCATTCCTAGTCCAGCTTCCAACCGGCTTCCGCGATACAGTAAAGCAGGGAGGGGCCTGGCAGGCTGAACTGGAACAGTTGGGCCGGTCCATCAGGACGACATGGCCATCTCACCAAAAAATAGATTTTTCGCTTTGCTCAAAATCCGTTTTTTGGGCTCAAGCCATGTCGTCCTGATGGAAGTGTACTAGAGAATTAATGTATCGTGGATTTTTTCCCATTTCAATTGCCTTCTACTCCGACTAACATTCCTGCGGTCTGGTGACCGAAGAGACCGTGACATCTCCGTTAAATGTCACTACCAGTGGCATTACAATGACCTGGCTTCCCGCCCCCCTGGCAGGGAATTCCTAATTGGACAAGAGGAACATTTCAAAGTAACCTGACGAAGATAGACTCACCTGGATGAAGAGATCGTACCGGTCTCGAAGACAGATCAGAAGGGTAAATATTTGTGAAGGAACAAATTTTATACCAATAGGTGAGTGTATATTAGGTAGTAGGTATATTAACTATAATAAACCCTGGAAATAGGATCAATAAAACAATAACAGCAATTTATTTTCATATGAAAGATTGGAGCGAAATCAGACGCATATGGTAAATAAAATAATATTTTATTTGAAAATTGCATGGAGATATGGAAAATTATGTATAATAATAATATTGGATAATAGACATAGATTTTCAGTAAGACCGTGATGTAGAATCTGAAAGTGAAATATTTCGCCTTTAAGCACAAGTTCCCTGAGGAACGCCAGTCTTTAAAATCATTATACACTTCATGTCCAAGAACATGTGGCACACATGTAAGAATCTATGTCACTTCACCTTGATGAAGAACAGTCTATTAGTGACACTAAGTGTCCCTTGAAAATATGTATCGCACTAGGGTCAACACAGGCACCCGTTTGAGTTAAAGTCCCGAAAAAACTCACTGTTCTACGCAGCACTAAACAGCCGGTTTCATCACGCTACCTGCTGCCACCACGAATCTCTTTACTTCATGCACCTGCTTTGCATAGTGTTTGAAAAATACTCTAGTTGACCTCCAGCCTGTGAAGGATCGGAGGCTTTCAAAATCCATTCCTTGGAAAAAGTTCAGGGAAGAGGCGACTTTCCTAGGATCATGACCTGCGGGTGTACTCTCAGGATCCGCTCTGCGAATAAAGTAGGTGATTTTCACTCTTAGTTGTTTTAGTGACAGGTCACTACCCGAATTTCTCCTTTAAAGAGTTGTCCTCCGCCAAAGTCTGAAGTTCTTTGAAGATAGACCTTAAGACTCTCCACTGGGCATAGAGAGACATCTTCCTTCAGGGGGCAGATTCTCCAAGGGCCCCATCTTTTGGTGGGAAGTTCATTTTTAGCGAGAAACGTGGGGTCAGGGAAGAGGGTAAGTTCCCCCGTGTCGGCGAACTGTATCTGGCCCTTTTCTCTTGATAATGCCACTATTTCACTGACTCAGGCTCCCGAGGCAAGAGCAAAAAGGAAGATCACTTTTTGAGTGAAGTCTTTCAGAGGGCAAGATTCGTTGTCCAAGTTTGAGGTAAAATGGAGCACCTTATCCAGGGACCAGGTGATGGGTCTTGGTGGAGGTGCTGGACGGAGTCTAGCACACGCCTTAGGGAGTTTATTGAAGATTTCACTGGATAAATCTATTTAGAAGGTGTACAGAAGTGGTCTAGTCAAGGCCGATTTGCAGGTGGAAATCGCATTGGCTGCTAAGCCTTGTCCATGAAGGTGAATAAAGAAGGACATGCAAAAATCTATGGAGATTTCCGTAGGGTTTTTTGCCTTGACGAAGGATACCCACTTCTTCCAGGATGATTCATATTGCCTTCTGGTAGACTTTGTTTTGTATTCCTCTAGGACGTCCAAACTTTTCTTCGAGATCCTAAACCTTTCCTTCACGGCTAGGGAGAGAAAAAAATGAGATGAAGGTCCTTGACTTTCTTTGATGGAGCGAAGACAGTCGACTTCTGCACCTGTTGGGAGAGAACTGGGCCTGGCAGGGGGATCAGCTTGGGCTGTAGCTCCAGGACTAGGGTGAACCAGTTGCTCCGGGGCCACTTAGGAGCCACTAGGGCTGCTATCCCTATGAAGGTTCTCAGTTTAGAGAGGACTTTCATCAGAAGGTTAGCTGGAGGGAACAGGTAAATCTTGGACCATCTGTTCCAGTCCAGGGACATGGCGTCCACTGCTTCCGCTTTGGGGTCCTCGTAAGGGGCCACATATCGAGGAAGTTGCTTGTTGTCACTCGTCGTGAAGAGGTCGATCTGTAGTTCCGGAGCTTGACGAGAGATGAAGGAGAATGATCTTGCGTCTAGGGACCATTCCGACTCTATGGGGCTTGTCCTTGATAGAGCGTCCGCCGTCACGTTGCGGAATCCTTTTCTTCAGTGGGATGGAAAGGCGGTGTGACTGAAGATTCCAATGGATTCCTAACCATTGGAACTTCTGAGCTGGAGCCAGGCGAGACTTCTTGGTGTTTATTTTGAAACCCAGATGTTCCAGGAACTTGGTCACTTTGCTGCAAGCTCTCAAACATTCTTAAGGCGATATCGACCAGACCAGCCAGTCGTCGAGGTAGGTCATCAATTAGACGCCCTGAAGGCGTAGGTGGTGGACGATTGTGTCTGCTAGCTTGGTCAAGATCCTTGGAGCCACGTTGAGCCGAAGGACATGGCTCTGAAGGCGTAGCTTCTTCGTTGGAGCTGGAATCCTAGGTAGGAGGAAGCGTGGTGGTTCATTGGGATGTGCCAGTAGGCATCCGCCAGGTCTATTGAGACCGTGTAGGCCTTGTGAGGCAGTAGGGCTCTTATTTGTTGAAGGGTCAGTATCTTGAATTTGTTGTTCGCAATGAACTTGTTGAGGGGGGACAAGTCGAGAATGACTCTGAGTTTGTCTGAGTTCTTCTTTGGAACACAAAATAGTCTTCCTTGGAACCTGGTGGACTTACCCTTTTGATCACCTTCTTGTTCAAGAGTTCCAGGACATATTCTTCCAAGATGGGGGTTGAAGGCTGGAAGAATTGGTTGAAAGTTGGCAGTGGTTGCGTCCAGCTCCAACATAGTCCCTTCTTGATGATGCTGTGTGCCCAAGGATCGAAGGTCCAATGATCCTGAAAGTGGCGGAGTCTTCCTCCCACCCGAAGCACTTCATTGCTCCTGGTTTCCCGAGGGTTTGCCACCTCGGCCGCTAGCTCCCCTTCCTCCTCTGCCCCTGGAAGGGCGGCGAGAGGAATCTCTGCAGGAGCCTCTACCTCTGGGACGAAAGGTAGTGGATGGTCGTTCATAGGCAGGGGTGAAGACCGGTGATTGGGACACCACCGGCTGGGGGACCAACTGAAAGGACTGTTGTGGTTGTGCAACCACTTGGGGAGTAGCGGGAGCCGGAAACTGGTGTTTGGGTTGACACTGCTGGGGTCGTGGTTTGGAGGATTTCCTCTTAGGTTGAGGGCCTTCTTCCTGAGAGGATTTCCTCTTGCGGGACAGGCCCCATTTGTTGAGAAGGCTCCGATTCTCAGAGGCTGCTTTGTCCACGATCTCTTTCAGCAGAGCTGTTGGGAAGAGATGCTTGCCCCAGATGTTGGAGGAGATTAGCTTCCAGGGTTCGTGTTTCACTGCCACGTTGGCAAACACAAATTCTCTGCAGGCTCTCCGGGCCTTGATGAAGCTGTACAAGTCCTTCATCACGGTCACTAGGTGGGTCTTCGCGAGAACCATATACAAATCTGGGACCCTAACGTCCCCGGCCATGACCTCCAGCTGAATTTGGTGAGATAGAGAGGCGGCTAGTCTCTCCTTGGTCTCCTCCTTCCGACGAAGAAGGTGGTCGTTCAGCTTTGGAAGATCCTCATTGAACTGACGGCCAGCCTCGTCAGGTTCCAGTTTCCCGACCGTAAAAGTGAACTGGATATCTTTCCAGAATCTGTCGTAGGGGGGAAGGGCAAGGGAGAGAGGCCTACACTCCTCCAAGGTAGGGTAGGGCTTTCCTTCCTCCACCGCCTTTATGACCACATGGAAGGCCTTTTCAACAAAGGGAAAGGTCGCAGTAGGGGGAGCAAGAAAGGACGGGTGCTTTGTGCTCAATGCTGGCATTTTAGAGTTGGCAAAAGCACGACTCTTGAGACACTCTGCCAGCATGGCTTGGGCTTTCAAGTGATCGAACACGATCACTTCTTAGGGTTCGGTCTCTTCCTTGGAGGCCGGTTCGGACCTGAGCCGGACGTAACAGTCCGGGTAAGCCTCAAAGCTGGGGAAGAACTCCACCTCTTCCAAGAGGATGGACCAAAGCCGATCATTGATAAAGATTTTACCAGTTATAATCGGCATATGCTCGGTGTACCTCCAGGGGTTAGACTCCGAGCAGGGGGGAAGATCCTTAACCGAAATCTTTTTCGGTTGCTTCAATTCCATAAAATGACGTTTGAGCTCCTCTTGATTCTTTCGGAGCCTTTCGTCCATCAGTGCCACCAGCACCTGGATGGCATCTCCAGTGGCTTGTAGCACGGGTAGCGAGGCGGCGGAGGTAGAGGGATGACACTTTCGGAGTGTAGCCGAAATGTCGGGTTCAACAGTAAGTTGGACGTAGGGGATCTGATCCTGGGGGATCACAGAGTCCGACAGAGCTTTAGGGAAAAGCAAGGCCCTCATCTTCTCGTTAGTGAGAAAAGGCCTGGTGGCGTTCTTCTGGAAACCGCGCACCCACTTGCGCAGTTTCTCTCGAGCATTGTCCCTGGCCTCTGCTGACGGAGGGTTGTCGAACGCCTCATCAAGGAGGCCTTTGCAGGTTGAGCAGGACTGTGGATCCCAATATTTAAGGTTGCCCTTTTTCGCTGCACAGGGGGCGTGGGTCCGGCACGCCTTATGCCCATAGAAGTCCGGGCAGCGAACTCCGCAGAAGGAGCTCTCACACTTCAGGTTATTCTCCTGTAAAAGAAAGAGATCATAAGTACACGGAAGACAGAGTTATCGCTTACATTACTCTTAAAATTAAGATTCACTAATCTGTAGAATTGGTTTTTATGTGAGCTCAGGATAGGTGAGCTAGATGACACATACTTGTGAGTCCCGTCCAGCCAGTTACCGTGACCTTTTCTGCCGACAATTCCTTAGGACCTGAGGTTCTAGGGGAGGGAATGGTATCCCTATGGGGGAGCCAAACTTAGGCTTCCTTATAAAAGAATTGTCTACAGAGTGAAGATGGTCTGAAATCGTTCAGAACCTAGAGAAAAGAAGGGGGAAAATAGGATAAAACCCACTTATATTTGCGTAGGTCCCGGCAAGAGATTGCACTGAGAAGCACAGAGTATGCTGGAAATATTGTACTGTACAACTGTACACCCCAGCCACTGTCTTTAAGGTATGAAATACCAAAGAAAGAGCAGTCTGGCTATACGGCGGTATTAGGTCGACTGCTGGCACAGGGCCAGCAGCCGGGGGGAGGGGTGCTTGTCCATGGAAGCCACAGGAGCCGCGGTCCAGCGGGGTGAATCCATCTAAGGCTACACACTGAGCAGTAGAGAGGTAGGAGACACCTATAAGGGCGACCGCCGGCAGGGCGGTGGCCTCCGCGGCTGTCGGCGTTGGTGAACCTAGCTGGGTACATAAGATGGAGGGTTGTCTGAGATGTCGGGGGCAGCGGCGGCAAGGGGCGGCGGCCCCTGGCAGCCGGCAGGCTGTCGCCTTTGGTAATCCTCAGATAGGAACATCCTATGAAGTAGGAAGGTCACATGGGGTGCCGGCAGCTAGCGCTGGCAGGCGCAGGCGGCAGAGGACCAGCACCATGATAGTAGAGATAAAGATAAGGAGGGAGGGGGAAGGGTAATGTCCGATACCCGACCGGGTTCCCTCCGGAAGGAGTGCTCTCATGATATAAGGGGATATGCCTATCACATGGCGGTAGGGGGCCGGCAGACGGCTGGATGCCTATGGTAATCCAAGGGAGGATCAGAGGACACTCAAAAAGGGGAGAGGGTGATCTTCCGCCGGCAGGCCGGCTGCCAACACTACCCTATAGTTCGACTATGAGGGGGAAGTGTAGCAGAGCGGCCAGCCAAGCTGGAGAGCACAGCTTAACCTATAACTCTCCCCAAGGGAGGAATTGTAGGACAGCAGACAGGGGTGTGAAGGCAAGCCAACACAAAGGGATAGAGTGGGGGTAGGGGTCTGAGGGAGCAGAAGGGGTCGCAACCCTAAAGCTCCCAAGGAGTGGGGGAATCTGTTAGATGCTATACTACCCAGGTAGGAGAGAAACGCTCTCCAACCCTAGGGTACGTTAGCTCAGAGTAGGCACAGCACTGGTGTACTGTCCTAAACTATAATAAAACAGAATCCCCCAAAGCCTAACCTAAACCAGGAGAGCTTCTCCTAGATTAGGGAGGGTTGGGAAGACTTATCGCTAGGCCACAGGAGGAAGGGATGTGTCCCAACCAAGAGTAGTCTAGGGGGAAGGGCAGGGCCCTTCCACCTTCAGTCTCAGTCGATACCTAAAGGGAAATGCGTTCCCTAAGGGTGGACTGGGATGAACGATAGGTACTCTGGGGTTCTGTCCGAGGTCCCCCTATATACAATGGTAGGGAAGAGGGAAGAACGATGTAGCCTAACTTACCCGAAAATTATTCCGGGTAAGGGGGCTAAGATATAGCAAAGCTACCCAGAGGGAGGTTACCCGAAGGTAACAGGGGAGACAAGGAAGCATACAAGGGCCCCAACGTTGTGTTAGGGGATGTGACATGGATGGACCAGGCACGGTCCCTTGTATGGCCCCTAGAAGGCGAAAGCTATGTGCAACACTGAACCTTGTATATGTTTAAAAATGCCTATATCTTCATTAACATTAACACTAGGAACACTTATTATATCATGAGTAAGTAAACATGAACACTAGGCTGCGGCCTAGGCTAGGCTTAAAGTCTAGCATGGGGTCGGCTAACTAACAGCGCCGAAGATTACCATCGGCATAATATAACTAATTCCTAGCAATGAAGACTAAATAACTAATGATATTTAATTAGTTATAAGGCCGGGAAGGCTATTCTGGCTAACTAAATAAAGCATGCGAGGCGAACAGCGGCGTCATAAAATGGTGCCTCCGTGCAAGACACAGCTCCGCCGCAAAACACAAGATTTTAGCGTAAAAAATTGTTACTTTACGGCCAGAGCTTATTTAAACAACACAAGAACCTGGTACTCAACTTTCCAGAAGAAGGCGAGGCAGAAGGTTGAGACATGGCGAAGGATGCACAAGATAATGGCGATCAATGGGAAAAACAAACCAATGTTGGAAGCTACCAGACAAGGAGTGAGGACGGACGTGACGTCACACAGTATGGCAGACGGTTTGTTTACGTTGCGAGTACTGTAACAGTAACGAAGGAAGGGTAACTTTGGAACGGCTCCTCAGTTACCTCGCCACCTTTCCCCCTTGAAGCGTAAACGCTCTGTGGGGTGCATATAACTATGTGGAGTGTTAATGCATGCATCCCCTGTTGATATATGATATCGTAGAAGGAAACCTTTAGGGTACTCGCACCAGAAGTTAGAATTCTGTGAAACCTTTAGTTTAATTCTCTGGGAATATATATGGTAGTCATATATACCCAAAGGAAGCTACTGAAGGAACCTTCCATCAGGACGACATGGCTTGAGCCCAAAAAAGTTTGCGTAATTTAGATTCAAGGGGGTTGAGTTTACTTTGCATTGAAGAACAACGGTGAAAACGCTATTGTCTTTTCTCCTCATTGCAAGAACTCCATCAATAGAGTAAGCTCCTTGTTTCCCTCTAGGTGCAGCCTTCTTCTCATCTCGTTTACTGATATATGTGATAGAAAACCAATGCGGTTAGTCCTCTTACTGTCTACATATCTGCAGCCATACTTTTCCTTATGGTACTCCACTTAAGTCAATTACTGTGAACCAGATTTGCTGACAGGTGTAGTTTTTTTTTTTTCCAGGGTAACAGCAGTCTTGCTGCTGACTCAGGAAAAACACCTCATCTGGGAGAGCTGCTAGGGTGACTGCTGGAGAAAGTGGTTTCTCTTTGGAAGAGGAGGATACCATGGATAAAGCTATCACTGCCGTCCTTAGAGACAGCTTTTACCTCCTCGTGGCAGGTGTATTTAGGATACACTCAGCAAGGATCTGTCCCTGGTCCCATTGTATGAGTCCGTGACCTCATCTACTTAATGAGTTATAGTCTGAACCACCTTCAGAAACTCCCTGGTAACGACAATTAAGAGTGGTCGAATCTTGAAGGATTGGTCGTTAGTGGTCAGGGAATTTTTAGTATTGTTGAAATGTATAAGAAATGTCACAAACCGGAACCTTTTTGAGGTTACTACCTTCAACACATGATGCCATAATAGGGTCCAGTGTGACCAGCGATTCTGTACAGCAGGAAAAGGAGGACCACACCCAAGTAAATAGTGATGGCATTAAACACTATCATTTCATATATTTCAGTGTAGAACATGGTGCCAAAGGCTTTCTGTTTAGCATATTGAGTTGCCTGGTAATGGACGTCCTCTACAATAGATAGTGTAAGCATGTCTTGAAAATATTTGAAATTAGATTAAATGACTACTGGGGCGGGATGAGCGAATGCAAGCACTTCCAAAAAACTTATGTTCTTCTTCCACACATTCCCTGGACTTGACGGCACTACTCTTCGCCCTCTTAATTGTGGGTGCCGGGTCATCCTCATCCCTGGATTAGTGTTCCATCTCTGGGAGCTACTTGGATCTCACAGGAGTCACAAAACCAATCAAGAAAAGACCTTCGAAGTTAAATAGTACCCTCAATTGAGGGTAACTATGGTCATGACATCTTCAGAGCTATGAAAGCTGAAGATTAAAAAAAAGAATGCAGCTAATAGCCTCACTATTACAGTATATGTACAGCTGTTTTATAAATGTAATACCAATAGAAACAATTATATATCACCAGGCTATATTAACATTTCAAGAAATAGGCCTACTATCAGGATGCAAAGTTTCTTTTTGACACAGACTCTATCTTCCCTTTTTCCACAATCACTCTCACAAGTCCGACCAATTCATTCCTATTCATTAACACACCTTGTCGTAACATTATCACTTCCCTTTCCTAATAACATTTAATAAAAAAAAATAAAAATGACAAACATTATAAGGGTAGTCAAAACGTCTTACATTTTTGATGAAATAACGATTTGGAGTGAAAGAGAAGATGGAAATAAAAGAAACAGATGGGAAAAACCATTTGATAGAGGGAAGGAAATGAGCAACAGTAGTAGTAGTAGTAGTAGTAGTAGTAGTAGTAGTAGTGGAAGTAGTAGTAGTGATATTAGTAGTATTAGTAGGAGTAGCAATCATGATAATAATGATAGTAATAGAAGTATTAGTATTAGTATGGACAGCAGCACTAGTTTAGGGGATAGAGAGAGAGAGAGAGAGAGAGAGAGAGAGAGAGAGAGAGAGAGAGAGTGAGAGAGATAACCAGCATAAATTTGATGGTCAGTTTTCCATAGCTGGCTTCGACTTTCAACGAAAAGGGAAAAAAGAAAAAAAAATTTGGATCGTGATAGAAGTGTTTATGTATTACAAGGCAAGTTGAGGGAGCACTAAAATTACAAAAAGTTATTATGGTTATTCCTGTCCTATAAACCAGTGAAAATGCTACCAGAAAAAAATATATATATAATTACCATACGCTATATTAAAATTGCAAAAAGTAATATCATTTTTATTTTTGTTTAATAAACTCCACTGAAAATTAAACGAGGAGTAATTATATTGTGACGGAGCCGAGAGAGGGTTGTGAACTCAAAGGCAGGATGCAATCAACTAAGTTGTTTATTAAGGAACACTCTCCTTTATATACAAAATCTCAAGGCAACAGGACATAACCTGTTCGAGAGACAGACAATGTTACAGAGCAAAACGGAGACATGATCATTCAGGTTCTTTTTAGTGCGAGGGAAGAGCGCAGATACAACCATAATATATACAAAATAATTATGTACAATTGTGTGACACACGGTTGGTACATGGCTCCCCCCCTAAAAATGACATACTGTACATGTTAAATAGGGCGCCCTGATCTAGAGAGGCGAACTGTAGGCGGGTCATCTGGCAGAAGATAAGCAGGTTTTAGACGATCAATGGAGACCCAGTCTTCTTTGCCCCGAATGTTTAGGAGGAATGCTTTCGGACTGCGTTGGATCACAAGGAAAGGGCCTGTGTAAGGGGGCGTTAGTGGTGACTTGCTGGTGTCGTTGCGCAGGAAGACGTGCGTTGCAGAGTGCAAGTCCGTTGGTATGTGATGCTTCGCTTAGGGCTTGTAAGTCTGGCGGCATGGAGTAAATTTTCCCACGACGTGACGTATGCGCTGGAGATCGTCGGAGGAGGTTGTAGAAGGAAAGAATTCGGCAGGGACGACCAACACCATACACCATTTCAGCTGCCGAGACGTCGACGGCGTCTTTGGGAGTGGTCCTTAGTCCCAGGAGGACCCAGGGAAGCTGAGTAAACCAGTTGCAATCCTTGCAGCGGGACATCAAAGCTGCTTTGAGGGTGCGATGAAAACGTTCCACTATTCCATTGGCAGCGGGGTTGTAGGCTGTTGTCTGATGTAGGGTGATGCCCAGGAGATTCGCTAATGACGTCCACAATTGAGAGGTAAAAGTGGTTCCCCTGTCAGAAGTAATATGCTCAGGGATACCGAATCTTGAAATCCATCCTGAGAGTAAGGCAGATGTACATGAGGCGGACGTTGCAGTTTCCATGGGAATGGCTTCAGGCCAACCAGTGGAGCGGTTGATGATGGTAAACAGGTAACGATGCCCTTGTGATGTGGGTAGGGGGCCTACAACGTCGACGTGAATGTGTACGAAACGACGCTGAGGTTGAGGAAAGGTGCCCACTCCTGAATCCGTGTGTCGATGTACTTTGGAAGTTTGGCAAGAAGTACAGGCGCGGACCCAAACCTTAGCATCCTTAGAAATGCCGTGCCAAATGAACTTTGCCTTCAGCAGCTGTGCAGTAGAACGGCACGAGGGATGTGAAAGGCCGTGAATGAAATCAAACACCTGTCGGCGCATGGGAGCAGGAATCCAAGGTCGCGGTCTATCAGTACTGACGTCACAGAGGAGGGTGGTGTTGGAGTCTTCGAGGGGAAAGTCTTCCCAACGGAGGGACGTGCAGGATGTCCTACAAGCTTGATAATCTGGATCCTGTCATTGGGCTTCAGCCAGGGCGTTGTAATCCAATCCCAGTTGAACGGCAGCCAACGTGTTTCTTGACAGGGCATCGGCAACGGGATTCATTTTCCCAGGGACGTATTGGAGGGTGCAATTGTATTCAGCCACGGCGGAGAGATGTCGGCGTTGACGGGCAGACCAGGCGTCAGACTGTCGAGTGAAGGCGTGCACCAGAGGCATGTGGTCTGTGCGAATGACGAAGGGCGTACCTTCTAAGAAATTGCGAAAGTGACGGACAGCCAAGTGCACCGCCATCAATTCTCGATCGAAGGTAGAATAACCCGATTCTGCCTTGGACAGTTTTCTGCTGAAGAAGGCCAATGGGCGGGGCGAGCCTTTGACCACCTGCTCGAGTACTGCACCAATAGCGACGTCGCTGGGATCGGTGGAGAGAAGGAGGGGGGCGTGTGGGATAGGAAAAGTGAGAGCCGCAGCAGTTGATAGGGCCTTCTTTGCATTGCAGAAGGCTGCTTCTTTAAGGGGACCCCACTTCAGGTCCTTTGGCTTGCCCTTGAGGGAGGCGTAGAGGGGAGCAAGAGTGGCGGCAATGGCTGGCAGAAAACGGTGATAATAGTTGATCATGCCCAAGAATTCCTGCAGAGCTTTGACGGTCGAGGGCGTGGAGAAGTTCTGAACGGCTGCTACCTTCTCAGGGAGGGGATGGACTCCTTCAGGAGTGATACGGTGCCCTAAGAACGACACTTCGATGGCGCCAAAGGTACACTTGTCGTACCGGACTACAAGGCCGTTTTGTTGCAGGCGGTCGAGCACGATGCGCAGGTGACAGAGGTGTTCCTCTTTTGAGGAGGAGAACACAAGTATGTCGTCCACATAACATACACAGAAAGGGAGGTCCCCTAAGATGCCATCCATGAGACGTTGAAACGTTGCCCCAGCATTACGAAGGCCAAAACAGGAGTAATTGAAGGTGTATGTACCAAACGGAGTGGTGATGGCGGTCTTGGGGATGTCTTCTGGGTTCATAGGCACCTGATAATACCCCTTCAAGAGGTCAAGCGTAGAGAAAACCTTCGCTTTGTGCAGGTAGGAGGTCACGTCGGCAATGTTTGGGAGGGGGTAGTGATCCAGTTCTGTTTGCATGTTCAGGCGCCTGTAATCCCCGCACGGACGGAGGGAGCCGTCTTTCTTCAGAACGATGTGTAAGGGTGACGACCATGGGCTGGAGGCCTTTTGACAAAGGCCCATTTCCTCCATTTCGGCGAACGTCTGTTTGGCGGCTGCCAATCGATGCGGTGCCAGACGTCTGAATTTTGCGAAGACTAGGGGTCCCGTCTTCTTGATATGGTGATAAATACCATGCTTGGCAGGAACCGTGGGCGTTTGGCGAAGTTCTGGACGGAAAACTTCCGGGTACGACGTGAGGAGGTGGGCGTAGGTATCCGTGGGTGCGCTGATGTGGAGAGCGAGGTTAGAGGGGGCGGGTTGAAGAGGTGTCGACAAGTACGAGTCTGCGTTGACCAATCGTCGGTGGGCGACATTGACCAAAAGGTGGAAATGAGAGAGGAAATCCGCACGGAGGATTGGCATTGTGATGTCAGCAACGAGAAACTTCCAATTGAATTTACCGTTTCCGAACGATAATGTGAGGTTCTCGTAACCGTAGGTGGGTATCGCAGATCCGTTGGCAGCTACCAAGCGGACGTCGGCAGATGTAGACAGACTACGTCGTGCCTTGAAGAGTTTCTTTGGCAAAAGAGAACGACAAGCACCTGTGTCTACCAAAAATCGCACGCCCGTTCTGCATCCTGTAAAAAGAAAAGATTAGGAACACGGGAGGCCACCGCCACAAGCGATGGCCTACTTACACGTTTTTTGGTCACTGACAATCCTTGGCACATTTCTTCGCGGTTGCCCCGAATCTGAAGAGGTAGTAGCAAAACTGTGGCAGATAGGAGGTAGTAAGTGGCTGTAGAAGTCGTTCGTTGGGGCGTGAGCGATTGGTGGGTGGTGGGCGGCTTTGTCGCCGCTTCGGCACGTCACGGGGTAGGCGTGTATGTTCTACGGCATTCATGTCAGCTTCGGTTGACGTTGAATAGGCATCCTCGTCGTCAGGGGTGGAGGCGTTGATGGAGGTCTTGAAGTGGCTGTCCATAAGGGCGTCGGCTTTGGTCATCAAGTCCCTTATGGGTAAACTATCGACATCGGGTATGGCAGAGTGTACAGGTTCGGGTAAACGGCGTATCCAAAGGGCACGAAGTAGGTTCACCTCACGAGGAGAGCCGTCTGCGGCAGGTTGAAGGCGAGCGATACTGGTCATTTCCCTGAGGGCAAGCGAAGCCTATTGGTCCCCCAACGGTTGTTGCGAGAGCTGAAAAAGCTTTGCTATACGGGCGGCTGGCGACGGCGAGTACTGCTGCAGAAGGTATGTTTTGAGGGCGTCATACGCTATTGGGGTGTCTCCTTGTTCACAAAGCCAGTCGGATATTTCTGGGAAGGTGTCCTCGGGTATCGCAGCGAGAACATAATCCGCTTTGGTAGTTGAGCGAGTCACGCACCTGATACAGAAGTGGACTTCTGCGCGCTGAAACCAAGCAAACGCCTCTCCGCTGGCAAACGATGAATGTTTGAATGGAGCGGCCGCAGCACCAACTGCCGTAGACTCCGTCATAGTACCAACGATGAAGGGACGAGGGGGTGGGGGTGGAAGGCGGTGGGAGCGAGTCGACTTCCGGGGTCACCAATGTGACGGAGCCGAGAGAGGGTTGTGAACTCAAAGGCAGGATGCAATCAACTGATTTTTTTATTAAGGAACACTCTCCTTTATATACAAAATCTCAAGGCAACAGGACATAACCTGTTCGAGAGACAGACAATGTTACAGAGCAAAACGGAGACATGATCATTCAGGTTCTTTTTAGTGCGAGGGAAGAGCGCAGATACAAGCATAATATATACAAAATAATTATGTACAATTGTTTGACACACGGTTGGTACAATATATTACTATGCTCTACAAAAACGGCCAAATGTTGATATCATTGCCTTTGGTGTCTTATAAACCAGAGAAAAGCTACTAAAAGTGGTTATATTTTCCTACATTATAGCCTACTGGGTAAATATTATTGTCAATTCTGTCATATAAACGTTACTTCCATGATGAAAAAAAAGGAACTTGAAGGAATTATATATCCCAAACCTATAGTAATATATATAAAAAAAACTAATATTGCCTCTATAATCCTAAATAATGTACCATAAATGTAAAACATGCGAGTCAAAATGTAGGTCGTCAAGTGATTTAAGGAAGATCAGCCAATAAAGCCCCATGCGAAAAGTATGGTTTGTTGTAAACCGGGAAATAAACCTGATTGGGCATATAGTGCAGGGTATTATGTCACCAAAAAAAGGCTCTGTGGGAATTATCTGTTTGATTTTTCACCATAGCTAATTTTGTTCCATATCATCTTAAAGACAAAACGAGACATGATGGATTTTTTTCCTGTCAGGATTGAGGTCAATGGGTCAGCTCCCAGATATGGCTCTTTTTGCTAAATGTAACTAACTTGTGGGAGTACAAGCAAAAACCAGTTTACAATCACTCTGTTTTAATGCCAATTATATGTGCCAGGTATCATGAAGTTTAGTCTGCTTCAAAATAACAATTGTTTGTGATAATTATGAATTACATACGATGTCATTTCTCTATTTGTAGAATAGGAAGATCCTGAAGGGAAGGTTATTTTGTGTTTGCCGGCAGCTAGTTCTTTTGAGTGACTCTTAGATTTTGGGCATACCCACGCAACTTACAGAGATGACCACTATCCAATCATCAGTGAAACATTGTGTGGATTTTGCGTATCATCTCTTATGACCAACAAAATGAACAGCCATAGAAAAGGCTATCTTGAAGCTTATCACTTACAACATTGAGATGCTGCTAAGTAAAGGTATGGAAAAACGTTACAATAAAGAAAAAGTATTCTGCTTCTAAACTCAAAAGGACCTCCAAAATCACAAGAAGCTGTGATACCTTGTTCCAGTTATGACTTAACAGAGAAAAGTGATGCAGTAAAGCCCTTCATATGAACTTTGTATGTAGTCTTTGATAATACACTGTGTTTTATCTAACAGGAAGACAAGGAGTCACTTCTGACATGCCATTGAAATAGGTGGATGTTGAGTAATCCCCTAAATAAAAATGGCACTGACGAGATTGAAGCAGTGTATCACATGAGGTGTTGGGTGTATAATGTTGATCATGTTCTAGACAATTTGCAAAAGGAATCAAATGCATCTATGGCAGAGAAAGTTCGAGAAGATATAGCTCACAAGCAGACATCAATTTCTTCAACCTCTTTAAAACGTTGGCACAAGATGGTTCCATTCTCAGTATGACTTAAATGGAAACAGTATACATATAAAACAGCCAGAAAATTGTATTCTGACACTATACACCTGAAAACATCTGCAAACAAATAATAGATAACAGATAGAAGGGGTGGATTTCAGCCAGGCAAGATGGTGTAATAAGTCAGACAGATTTAAAAAAAAAATCCGAGGTGGATGCATCAAGCTTTGAAAATACAAGATGATCCCTCAAATGACTTAGCTGAAGTGGTCGGGTGTAAAAGGTTACTTCAAAAGGACATTGCCATTGCAGATACAACTAAGTAGCCATGGAAATTTGTTGGGACAATCAATGACACAGAATCACATGTTTCTCACAATAAATTTAGAGAATATGAATTATATAAGCCCTTTTTTTGGACTGCAAACTTCATGTGTATATTCAAAACTCACAGAGAAGCGTAGTATAACCTTTTGGCAAAAGTTTCACCTTCTAACCCTCACCCAAGATAGTGGCTGCAATGGGCGGTTGGAGTCACTTTTCATCAGTCAACTCAAAACAAACAACCGATTGATCTACTTCATGGCTTTGATTTGTGTGTGAATTTTTCGAATACTGAAGATGGAAAATCTGCTAACCAACTTCGTCACTGAAAAGATGACTCAGGATCACATGTACATGCACCAGCATTTTAGATAGGACTTCTCATCATATTCTTAACTATCGACAATTAAGACTTCTGTGAGGATATGCCATATGGAAAGAGGATCACTTGTGTAACTGCCATAGCTTTTTACTAGCAGCACCCCGATGGGGGCACTGGCACATAGTGTACTGAGAGAAGACAGCAACGAAGTCTAATAGCAGGGTTATGGAGGATTGCTAAAAAATTTCATACAGGATTTGGACTATGATGTCAAACTATTTTCACTATTTTTTAAATAGACACTCGAAATCTATCACAATAAATCTCATTGATATTATTTTAGCCATACCATGCAAAGTTTTAAAACCCTTTCCATAAATCATGGTCGTGTAGAGATCACGAAAGAAGGAGCACTTCTTAGCAAATCTATTATCTTTGTAAGCTGCACCAGTATTGACTCACTTCGGCAATAACTTCCACGCATAAGCAACCACCATACAGCTCTAATGTGCTAAATGGATAAATAATGAGTTCTCATAACAGCTGAAAACATACATGTTGCATATCTCACTGGTCGCCAACATTAGACTGATAAAGATGATAAAAAATAAATCCCATATAGACTACTTGCCTGCTAAACTGTTAAGAAATACACTTAGAGAATGTGTACTGACGGCACTTCTCTCATACTCTCATAAGAGGTGTGTCTGTATATATATATATATATATATATATATATATATATATATATATATATATATATATATATATATATATATGTATATATATATATATACATATATATATACATATATATATATATATATATATATATATGTGTGTGTGTTTGTGTGCGTGTGTGCGTGTTTATATATATATATATATATATATATATATATATATATATATATATATATATATATATATATATATATATATGTGTGTGTGTGCGTGTGTTTATATATATATATATATATATATATATATATATATATATATATATATATATATATATGTATATATATATATATATATGTGCGTGTGTGTGTGTGCGTGTGTGCGCGTGTGTGTTTTTATATATAAATATATATATATATATATATATATATATATATATTTATATATATAAACACACACGCGCACACACGCACACACACACACGCACATATATATATATATATACATATATATATATATATATATATATATATATATAAAACAGCCACAACAAAGTCACCTACTTCTAGTCCACTGCAGTACAAAGGCCTCAGTTATGTCAATATATGTCTGGTATTTGGCTCTAGCCCCAATAAATGAAAGGCAAAGTAGCTACCAATCAACCACCAAAAGTTCTAAAACAAGTCGTAACCTAAATGTTACCTGCATTTCAGGATATACCTGGTGAGACATTGCCTCATACCAACGAGTTTTCCCAGAATTCCCGACCAAGCAGGTGACACAAGTGTGTCACTTGGTGGGTCGGGAAGTCGGGGAAAACTCACTGGTATCCTCCCTTATCATATCTTACTGATGTATCTCTATAGGTGAATCCTGAAATGCAGTTAGCCCCCAGGTTCCGACTTATTTTAGAATCTCTCGAGGCATGATTGGTAGCAACCTTGCCTTTCACTTGAAAGGGCTAGGGCTCGAGCACAGTGTGAGGTTAGAATTTATTTCTATTTAAGCACGATATTGTGTTGATTGACTATCATACACACACACACACACACACACACATATATATATATATATATATATATATATATATATACATATGAATATATATTATAGTTATAAATATATATATATATATATATATGCACATATTTATAAATGAATAAATATATATATATATATATATATATATATATATATATATACATATATATATATATATATATATATATATATATATATATATATATATTTGCACACATTTATAAATATATCATATATATATATATATATATATATATATATATATATATATATATATATATACATATATATATATATATATATATATATATATATATATATATATATATATATATATACATATATATGTATATATATATATATATATATATATATATATATATATATATATATATATATATATACATACTTGTGTAGGTGAGTTCGTGTAGACTCACGCTGGTTTGTGCAATAATTTCTAATACTACAGAATTACATAGAAATTAGGTTCTGGCTGTATTAGGGAGAAAAGCTCTTGTACACATCTAATCCTAACCATTATTCTACAAATCTCCTATAATCTAAAAGAGTTCACAAACTAAGACTGAATAACTTTGGGGAAAAAAAAAAGACGGAATATTGTCGAATATTGACAGAATTTTTCTAGGAGTTACACAATTACAGGCACGCACATGTAACATAAATATCCTAACCCTCAGAATAAAATTATGACAAGCTGAAATAACACTTCGAGATGTTTCTGCTCAAGAGAAAAATATGCATAAGGATTCCATCAGCGTTGATGCACAAAAGCAGCTTTGTGTAAGTCTTACAAAATATGCAACCATTTCCCCGGAAAATATTATATGAGTTTGTCAGTAGTATCCAAGTTCTTTTTAAAAGGCTGAAAAGGAGTCAAGAAGTATGAATGAGAGAAAGAGAGAGTCTTTGTGTGGGAGAGGGTGTGACGGTGCCAAAAACCGCCCACGTCCTACTACGGCATACGGAGGTGGTTTGTGTGAATGGTGTGGCATCCTTAGTTGGGGGACTAGGACTGTTCCGGGGCAGGGGAGGGCACATGCTGAGAGATGAATGATGCAGTAGCAATGCTGATTGCTCTCTCTCTCTCTCTCTCTCTCTCTCTCTCTCTCTCTCTCTCTCTCTCTCTCTCTCTCTCTCTCCCAGGCTAAACGGTACACGATTCATCCTACGTCTGTGCATCAGCATGCCCATCTGTCTGTCTTTGTCCTCCTTATCCCAAACATCTCACCATTTTTCTTCCTTCTTGAACATAGCCTCCTACGCATTCAAACAGGCACTCTCAACGAGACGGCTGTAAAAATCTTGGCACTCACTCATATGTGTGTGTGCGGGGTTGTGTACGCGTATGTGTGTGTTTGGGTGTGTATGAGAGAGAACGGAGACTCTCAATCATTCCCTCGAGACAAGGATCTTTTTTTACGAAGAGCAGAGATTTTACGAGATCTTCTATGGCAAGGACTTCCTGGTAATTTTGTCTTTGTCCTGTAGTGTTTTTTCCTCCCATTAGAAGGGCCTTCTTTGTTCAATGCATGTGAACATTAGCAAACTTATTGAATATCTTTATATATATTAATGATTCGAGTAAACCTGGCGGCGCAATTACGGTTAATTGATATGGAATACGTTTGAAAGAAAATAGATATGGAAGGATAAATAAAATTACAGTCATTTCCGAGTTAATTATAAAAGATTACATAACTAGAGGTGTCTGGAAGGCAAGTATTGATTCAGATGTATTTCAGTGAAAAGTACAAACATGTAAGTCTATAAAAAAATAAAAAAGCCTAAGGAACTTCAAGCGTGTGCAAAATAACTACGGTATTTGAGGTATGTCACAAAGAACTTAAAAGTGGAAATATTTTTCAAAGAATTTTTAAGTATCGGTGGTTGATAACGGAGCATAGCATTAGATATTTCTGATTTTTTCTTTTGAAATTTTTTTAAATACAACTGAAATATTTTCTTCTTCAATGCAAAATAGATATAAAGAAGTTTTTAATGTGCAAAAATAATTTGTTTGTTTGTAACATTGTAGAAATCTAGTCTCTAGGTTTGCTTCCATGTTGCTGATGGTTTCTCCCTTTATCATCATAAAAGTTTTTTTTTTCTTTTTTTACCTGAGTTTTACGCATTTTCTATGGAAAAAAATTCAAAACCTTAGCTTTGTTTTGGTTGTCTTATAAAACCTCATCAGTTCATTTGGGTCTTGTTAGTTAATATGACTTCCCCCCTGATCTGCTGCCTATGGTTCAGTTTGTTTTCTAATTACAAATTAGAATTCTTGTATGCATCAACTATATAACCTCTCTTAAATTCAACACAATAAAACTAGATCTTTGTTTTATATTTTGGATAGTGAATCCTTTAGCACAGCCAGTGCGGCACCAACGATTTGGTGTGGTCTTTTTGGCGTAACACATTCTAACAAATATCTATTAAGGTGCAAAACTATTTTGGCGTAGTCATACAATAAGATTATCCATATTGTAGTGTTTTTTTTTTTTTTTTTTTTTTTTTTTTTTTTTTTTTTTTTTTTATCAGGAGCACTATGAGCGCAGCAACAAAGGCTACGCCGATCGCTCGCACAGAACCGATTGCGGCGAATAGTTCTATTCCTCATATTTTTTAAGCACAAGGAGGTAGGGCATAATTCCATAATAATATAATTATAGTATATGCCCCTAGTTTGTTGTCTAGTATTCTTATTTTTTCTATAAGTGACTTGCCAAGACGAATCTCTGATATGAATGCAGTTTGTATTGTCACTAGCTGCTGAAACTATTTGATTATGTTGAAGGATTTTTTTTTTTTTTTTGTATCTTTCTCTGTTGTGACATACGATGAATGGTCATGTAAATAGCTGACAATGATTCCTATGAACTTTTCCCCTATATTTTGACAAAATAAAATACATTGCATACAGTAAATTTGATTGATTTTCTAATAAGATTTATACTTTAAATAACAACTGATATATGAAATACTTCAGGAAACTTTCCTTAAATCTGAATTGACTTGGAAAAGAAAAAAGTGAATATTGACAAAATAAAATACATGGCATACAGTAAATTTATGAATTAGTTAAAAAAAATATTTTCATTAGAAAAACTGACTAAAACTGAATATTATTGAAATTACACATACATGTTAAATAACTATATATATATATATATATATATATATATATATATATATATATATATATATATATATATATATATATATATATATATAAATTTAAGGAAAGTTTTTTTAAATATTTCATATATCAGTCGTTATCTAAAATATAAATATTTTTAGAAAAGGTGATTTCAAGGTGATTTTTATCATTAAGAGGAATTTTTTCAAGTAATTCATATATTTTTTGTATAGAATAATACTGTAGCTATTTTGTCAATATTCAATATCAATTTTAAAATATTTCTTTTATTTTGTTGAGAGTATTTTGTTGAGGACTTCATAAATTAAAACCACGTAAGATATATTTGTTTCAATAACTTTCCATTATATTTTCATGGCCATATTTTCTTTTTTATTTGAATAAATTTCTTAATTCTATCTAATTTTAGAAGTATATCAGAATATTAAAGGTTTCAGGACTAATGAGTAAATAAAATATCAACGATATTTACAATTTGATAATATATATTTATATACATATATATATATATATATATATATATATATATATATATATATATTTATATATATGTATATATATATATATATATATATATATATATCTGTGTGTGTGTCTATATATACATATATACATATATATATATATGTATATATATATATATATATATATATATATATATATATATGTATATGTATAAATAGATATATATATATAAATTTATATATATATATATATATATATATATATATATATATATATATATATATATACATATATATATGTGTGTATAAATTGGGAGTTTTTAGGGATTGTCATATTATTGGAAGTTTTCAATTCCTATCGTTTCTCACCTGCATGGGGTGAAATGACCTCCTCTTAAAGCTTGGACCACAGCCGGAGTTCTTGAGGTACCCCCTCGATGGGAGATGGGCGGAAGGAGCTCACCAAAGACACCTCTCTGAGAGAGGCCTCTTGTAAAGTCGCTGAAGATTGTGAGACTGGTTAGGGAAGCGTTGGGATGACTATGGTGGACCTCCACTTGAATGTCCTAACTGAAGTCAGCTTGACTCTAGGTACAACTACCTGATAAGAAACTTCTTGCTCCTTCTTCAGGGGAGAGGAGGAAGAAGGTGAAGCTTCTCGAACTGAGAAACCTTGGATTTTCGCCTTGGATCCGGTGGAAGAGAGGAAGACCTCTCAAAATGTAAATTGGGTGTTTTCAAGGGATGAATTGGAGGAGCACCCACAACAACAAAAGTCTGGGCTATAAACCGTAGTTCCTGACCCACAGCGGCACTGTCTGAAAAATCTCCTGGAAGGATCAACAGTGAGCGTTTCTGAAAGGAAGCCTTACCTGAGACAGTTGACGACCTGGTGGGAGGCTACAGCTACGAAGATTCCTCCTTACGGTGGAGAGGGAAAGGACGAGTTACTGATTCCTTAGGCACCTTGAAGGATGGGTCTTCCCGAATGGGAGAATGTGATCGTCTGCGCTTGCAAGCAGGAGAGAGAGAGGAAAAGAACCCCTCCGCGGGGAGGCCAAACAGTGAGATGGCGAATGGGAACACACAGGAGAGCACCTACAGACTTGTGAAGGAGAAAGCTTAGATGCTGGCTTCCTCTACTGTGAACGATGATATTCCTCAGAACCACAGGTTTCTGGCGAGCGACGAAAATGTCCGGGGGAACGATGAAGCTGGATGGATGACAAACGCTTGTGAATCACAGGAGAGTAAGGAAAGGTTGTCGCTTGGTGAACTGGTGGTGGATGGCACGTGGTTGGAAAGCCCCAAGAGGTTGATGAAAAATAGGCAGTCAGAGAATGTTGGTTACCTACTGATTGTTTAGGGGATCGGTGAACTGGCAAAAGGCAAGCAGCGAGAGACTGATGACTAAAAGACTGTTGTGTTACTTTCGATCTCTTAGGAAATCAGTCGACAGTGACCGACAAGCTGATTGATGGTAGGGAACTGTTGGTGAATGACGAACAGTTGGCGAAAAGCGAACCGTTGGCGAACGGCAAGAAGCCAAAAAATGAGGAAAAGCTGGTTGTTGGTGAGCAGGAGAGTGACGAGGAGCTGTGGCACTGCAAACAGTCGGCGACTTGCCAGTTACAAGGACTCAGCGAGAAGGTCGTGAGATTCGATTGGCGAAGGCGAGCTACCAACAGCAATTTGATAATGAGAGGTCGGAAAGGAACGTTGGACAGGCGAACGCTGCAAGGCTGGCAAACAGAGAGTCCAAGGAGAGTCCTGTGAGACAGGCGACGGTTGGGAACCAGGGGCAAATGGCCAGATTAACGAATCTCGTCAGGCTGATGATCTCTTGGCAAAGTTGAGAGCTGAGGAAGGGGTGACCAGCGAGGTTCATGATGATCCTCCAAAAAGGATCGTTCAACAGATGTAGGGGACTAGCCAAAAAGAGGCTAAGGAGAGCTTCTGAGGTGAAGAGGAGGACCACGAATATTGGGAATTCGTCGCTAAAAAGGACAAGACTACGCAGGCGGATGCTGCTCAGCAAGATGGTTTCTAGCATGTCCCCGGATGGGTGTCTCTATGGTTCTCACTCACTCACAAGAAAGGTGACCATCTGCCGGAGAGATTTACCTCCCACTCTGCTCCACCCCTAACAGAATTTCGGCAAAGGGGCGAAGCATCGTCTTTGACAACCAACACAGCAGCAGCGCATCAGCCAGAGCTGGAATCAGTGGGCAGATGACGCCTAAGGATCAAGAAGGTCCACACTTAGCAAGGCCGATGGGTCTACCTCGGAGGAGGAAGATCGCTGCCTCTCATACCCAGCTGAACGATCTGCAACAGTGCCCTCTTCAAAGGGGGTCGGTCACCCTAAGGGACGACCACACCTGAAAAACATTAAAGATAAGGACTCCCCCAGGGGAAGAGGTGGGGCCGCTTACCTAGGGGAAGCAGCACTATCTCTCGAGGACAGGGTTTACCTGTCGTTGAATGGCCTGTGCTACTATTTGACGGTTCTCCAGAGGAAACCAGCCGAACAGGAGCTTTGGAGGAAGGTTGCTGGTAGGAAGAAGAAGCGTTGGATTTCTTTGACTCTGAGGAAGACCCCAAAGGCATAGAATCTCTTTCAGCCTTCTTCCTCCGTCGGCGCCCAAACCTTCCCCACTGGGAGGCAGATCACTCCCAGCATTCCGGGCTGGTGTTTTCATTATCGCATTATCGCCCTTTACAAGCGGGACGTAACAGGTGTGGATTAGTGCTCACAGAGGACCTAAATATATCACAGGAGTGGCCCTCAGGTCCTTGGCAGGTCCGCATAACATTGGTCAAAAGTAGCATACACACACTGAAAAGAGAAAGCAAAAACAAAGATTAATGATACCCACTAACAAGTGGGTGGATAGTTAACCCTTGCTAAGAATCTAATTACTCATCTTTTAGCTTCGCTGAAAGTAATACCCCTATAAATAGTATTGGTTTCTAGATATCAACAGAGCAAAATTCTAATTATTTGTGGTGCTTCCAAATCATAATGTATGGTTTATGCACATCCGTACTTGCATCATATAAAAAGAAAATATTAGTGACATGGGAGGCCACCGCCGCAAGCAATGGCCTACTTACAAACTTTTGGGCACTGTCAACCATTTCTTCGAAACAGTAAGGATTCTGGAGTGGTAGTAGGAAATCTCCAGTACAGAGAGGTTTTCCTGATAGCCCTAGGGAGGATTACGCCTGGTTGGATCATTCGAATTGCAAGATTCAACAAAGCAATGAGGTACCGGCTTATTTGAGTCGCCACTAGGTAGCTCTCCTGTGTAGGAGGACGCAGCGGGAAACCCATATCAACTTGTAACAGGTCACCTTCTTAATTTCAGCCCATATCAACGCTGTCACGAATCTTATGTCTTCCTGATCCTTTGAGAATCGAAAAAAGCGAATGTATCTAACAAGAAAAATACAACAATACATCAGAATTTTTCTCCTGTCTTTTATCTCCAGAGATTAAAAAAAAACAATGACCTTGATTGCGAAATGTTTTAATTTATTTAAATGCTTACCATGGATACATAACTAAGATTTTAAAAACAATTGACATTGCTGTGAAAATTTATATGTACTTACGTGGTTCAAGCAATATACAAACTGATAGAGCATTTAACTTAACTGATCATATAACATCTCTATTCCATCGTAGTAACATTTCTCACAAGACGGAAAGAATTTCAGCTTGTGCCGTGTAATTACAATGGGGAGGTTTTGGAGATGTTCCTCATGAAGGTCATTATAAGATGTAGCACAAATTAATGTCATGTGAAATTCTGGCACTGACTCCTGATTGGTAGAATTAAGGTCGTTCAATTAAAGACTGAAACAATAAAGCTGAAAATGATATTGAAATGTTGATCTCTCGCATCACTGCACTACAACAACAATGTTTTGGCGGCCCATTAATAAATCATATAACTTTTCAAGTATTCATTGATCAAAATATGCCAAAATATGTGGAAAGCCGAAAGGAGGAATATAAACTTCTAGTCAACTAACCAGACTACATGTACATCATACGTCGAAGATACATAAACACAGGTAAACAAATGGTAAAATAATTATTTTGCTTCATGTTGTAATGTAAAATGCACACTTAACGTTCCACCAAGTCTTTCTTCCTCACTGCTTGAGGGTACACTCGGGCATGCTATTCTGTCTTGTTTCTCTTCCTGTTGTTTTTCAAGTTTTTTTAGGGTTTATATATGAAAGATCCAATTTAATGTCTTTACTGCTCTTAAAATAATCTATTTTTATTGTACATTACTTCTCTTCTAGTTTATTACTTCTTTTCTTTCTTCAATGGGCTATTTTTCCATGTTGGAGCCCTTGGGTTTATAGCCATCAGCTTTTCCAACTAGGGTTGTAGCTTAGCTTATAAAATAATAATAA